>NC_063373.1:3529888-3555481 GCF_021869965.1 Rhincodon typus | reverse complement strand
ACCCCATATACATTCCACTACGGAGGAAACCCGGAAGTGAGGCAATCCATCACAACGGACCCCAGAGTTTAAAAACCAGGCGGGAAAACACACCAATGCTTCATCAGAGGCTGCACTGAGGATGTTACCAAGCACGGTAATGAAACGTCTGCAGAACAACAAACTAGCTCGGCGAGCCAACCAACCTCAACACCCACAACCCGAGCTACAAATCTACTCCAAAACCTTTCTATGTAGTTATTTAAAAATGAAAGTTACTATTTTGTCAACCTCCTCCACTGGTCACACTCTTGGTGAAGTATAATTTCAAGCTCAGCTTGGTTTGCCAAACACTTTTATCTTTACCAATGTAGAGAACACCGAAATCCTCAGGTTCATTTCCAGTCAGGAACAGATCACTAATCTCTGATTTGAAACACATTTCCAGCATTCACCGTTGTTCTTCCTCTGACCCTAACCCCAGTTGGAAACGAGATTCTACTTCATGTCTCGGAGCTATGAGCTATGGAAGACAGTGGCTGGGACACATTTCTTACACATCGTAGGATTAACCCATACCAGGTCTTTGCTGTCAGAGAAGAAAGACAAGAAAGACCAAAGTACTATTTGTCTCCCTCAGTGTGGCCATCAAGGATGTGTCCAGGCTGAAGTTCTGTTGCTTCCCCAAGATTGTCCTTTCTGAGCTCCAGGTAGTAATCTACAGTGACATGTTTGAAACAAAGCTGATTTATTTGATATTTCTCTGGAATATTAAACTTTGGTGCAATTGGGGAAGTTATAAACATCATCAGAAACAAACTCCAATGGTCAGAATGACAACATCTGAAAGTTACAGCACAGATTGAGTTCACTTGGCTGATCATATTTGTGTTGGCTGAAACAGAACTATCAGGCTGATCCTATTCTGCAGATGTTTGTCCATAGCCCTGTATGTTCCCGCATTTCAAGTGCATCTATGTCAAAGAACAATACAGCATAGGAATAGGCCCTTCAGCCCTCCAAGACTGTGCTGCCACATTTTGCCCTTTCGTACTAAAGCTGTCTTCACTTATAGGATCTGTAACCCTCTATTCCTTTCTTCTTCATGTATTTGTCCAGGCCCTTCTTGAATGCTGCTGTTGTGTCTGATTCCACCACCTTCTCTGGCAATGCATTCCAGGAACTCACCACCCTTTGTGTGAACAACGTACCTCGCACATCTCTTTTAAACTACCCTCTTGCACCTTGAACCTGGGTCCCCTAGTAATTGACACCTACACCCTGGGAAAAAGCCTCATTCTTTCCACTCTATGAATGCCATTCACAATCTTATAAACTTCTTATTAGTTTGTCCCTCAACCTCCTGTATTCCAGTGAAAACAAACCCAGTCGATCCAAAATTTCTTCATAAGTAAAATCCCCCATACCAGGCAACATCCTGGTAAACCTTTTCTGTACCCTCTCCAAAACACCTGATAGTGTGGTGACCAGAACTGTATGCAATATTCCAAGTGTGTCCTAACTAAAGTTCTATAAAGCTGCAGCATGACTTGTCTATCCTTATACTCAATGCCCCTTCCAATGAAGGCAAGCATGCCAGAAGCCTTTTTCTTACGATCTTATCTACCTGTGCTGCTACCTTCAGAGATATGTGGGCCTGCACACCCAGATCCCTCTGCATATCAATACTCCTAAGGGTTCTGCCATTCACTGTCTAATTTCCACCTGTACTTGACTTGCCAAAATGCATCACCTCACATTTGTCTGGATCAAACTGTATCTGTATTTTTCTGCCCATGCTTCCAAGTGATCCATATCCTGTTGTATCCTCTGACAAACTTCCTCACTATCCGCAACTCCACCAATCTTTGTATTGTCCACAAACTCACTAATTAGACCAGCTACATTTTTCTCCAAATCATCATGTAGGCCATGAACAGCAGAGGTCCCAGCACTGATCCTTGTGGAACATTATTAGTCAGAACCTTCTAGTCTGAAAAGTATCCTTCCATCGCTACCCTCTGCCTCCTATGACTAAGCCAGTTAAGTATCCATCTTGCCAGCTCACCCAATACCATATGACTTCACCTTTTGTACCAGTCTGCCATGGGAGACCTTGTCAAAGTCTTTATTGAAGTCCATGCAGACAACAATAAACCACTCTTTCCTCATCAATCATCTTCGTCACCTCCTCAAAAAACTCTATCAAATTAGTGAGGCATGACCTCCTCTTTACAAAACCATGCTGCCTTTCGCTAATAAGTCCATTTGCTTCTAAATGCATTTTGATCTTGTCCCTGAGAATCTTTTCCAATAATTTCCCTACCACTGACATAACACTCACTCGTTTGTAACTTCCAAGATTATCCCTGCTATCATTCTTAAAGAATGGGACAACATTGGCTATTCTCCAGTCCTCTGGACTTCATCTGTGGCCAAAGAGGATACAAAGATGTCTATCAATGCTCCAGCAATTTTTTCTCTTGCCTGCCTCAATATTCTGGGATAGATCCCATTAGGACTCGGGGACTTATCTACCTTAATACTTTTTTAAGACGGAAAACGCCTCTTCCTTTTTAATAGCAAATTTGCTTAGAAACGCGACACTTCCTTCGCTGAGATCATTCTCCACCAACTCCTCTTTGGTGAATACTGATACAACGTACTTGTTTAGGACCTCACCTGCCTCTTCTGGCTCCACACATAGATTCCCTCTTTTGTCCATGAGTGGGCAACCCTTCCATTGGCTACCCGCTTGCTTTTTATATATGTATAAAAAGCCTTGGGATTCTCTTTAATCCTGTTTACTAATGACCTTTCATGCCCCATTTTAGCTTTTCTAATTCCTTACTGAAGTCCAATATAACCCCTTCCCTGGTTGGACTGTTTACATATTGTGTCAAGAATCCCTCCTGAATGGACCTTACAAATTCTGCCTCATCCAAACCCCTAGCACAGTGAGTCCCGATCAATAGAGGGGAAGTTAAAATCACCCAACACAACAACCCTGCTGTTTTTATATCTTTCCAAAATCTGTCTACATATTCTCTCCTCGATATTCCACTGGCTGTTGGGAGGCCTGTAGTATACCCCTAGCATTGTGATTTCACCTTTCTTATTTTTGAGTTCTACACATATTGCCTTGCTGCATGAGTTGTCTAATGTATCCTCCTTCAGTACAGCTGTGAGATACTCCTTTACCAGTTATGCAACTCCCCCACCTATTTTACCTCCCTTTCTATCACATCTGAAACCTGGGATACTCAGCTGCCAGTCCTGTCCCTCTTTCAGCCAAGTCTCTGTAATCATAAAAATGTCATAGTTCCAAGTACAAACCAAAGCTCTAAGTTCATCTACCTTGCCTATTGTACTTCTCGCGTTGAAACACGTGCATCTCAGACCATCTCCCCTGCTCTTTTCAGCAGTGTTTTCCTACCTGTTCTTGTTCTTAGTAATGATTGCCATGTTTTCTACCTCCCTCTCAATTTCTGCATCTACTACCCTACTCCTTTGGTTCCAATCCCCTTACCACACTAGCTTAAACCCTCCCCGACCACTCTACCAAGTATCCCCCCAAGGACATCAGTCCCAGTCCTGCCCAGGTGTAACCGATCCAGTTTGTACAAGTCCCACCTCCCCCAGAACTGGTCCCAATGCCCCACAAATATGAAACCCTTCCCATCACACCATCTTTTTAGCCATGTGTTCATCCTATATATCCTGCTGTTTCTACTCTGATTAGCTTGTGGCACTGGTTGTAAGTCTCAGATAAATACATTTGAGGTCCTGCATTTCAACTTTCTTCCTCATTCTCTGTATTCTGCTTTTAGGACCTCGTCCCATTTTTTACCTATGTCATTTGTAGCAATGCCCCCCCACCCCCTGCCAAAAACCATGTCCTGCAGCTGCTACAAGACATCCAGGACCCTAGCATCAGGGAAGCAACACACCAACCTGAACTCTCATTTGTGGCCACAGAAACGCCTACCTATTCCCCTTACATGTTCTTTCATTTTAACATGATGAGGGTTTCTGCATCTACCAACCTTATCAGTAAGAGAGTTCTAGCTCCCCAACATCTCTAGATTTCTGCTCTCCCCCTCTTTCTGTGAATTGCTTTAAATCTAAAACTTCCAGTAATGACCTCACTGTTAAAGAATAGCTCCTTCCTATCCACTTAATTGGGACTCCCACAATATTATACTTTTAATGAAATCTCACCTCAGTCTTCTCTGTTCCACAGAAAACATCCTCAGCCTATCCAATCTTACCTCAGAGCTAAAATTCTCCAATCCTGGAACCATTCTCATTGATTTCCTCTGGTGTGATCACATCTACCTTGGAGTACGGGGACCAGAATTGAGTAACACTTCAACTGTGGTCAGACAGGTGTTCTCATCAGTCACAAGAATTGTGTCCCTGGTGTCAAAGGTCAACAGGGTGATGACAAAGGCACTTGGCATGCTCGTCTTCATTGATCACAGCAGAGAATTTGGGAGTTGGGACATCATGTTCTAAGCGTACAAAATATTGGTGAGGCCACATTTGAAGTACTACTTACAATTCTGGTCCCCCTGTACAGGAAGGATGTTCTTAAACTAGAAAGGGAACAAATAAGATTTAATGAGATGTTGCCGAGACTGGAATATTTGAATTATAAAGGAGAGGCTGGATAGGCTGGGACTTTTCTCCCTGGAGTATAGGAGGCTGAGGGGTGACATTACAGAGATTCATAAAATCACAAGGGACATAGATAAGGTGAACAGCCAAGGTCTTTTTTCCAGTGCGGAGGATTTCAGAACTAGAGAGCGTGGGTTTAAGGTGAGGCAGAAAGATGTAATAGTGTCCTGAGAGGCAACTTTTTCAAACAGAGGGTGGTGCATATATGGAATGAGCTGCTAGAGGAAGTGGTAGAGGCAGGTGCAATTACATCATTAACAAAAAAATTGGATAAGTACATGGATAGGAAAGTTATACAGAGATGGAAGCAAACACAGGCAAATGGTTGACTAGTTCAGTTTCATAAACCTGTTCAGCATGAATGATTTGGACCAAAGGGCCTGTTTCTGTGCTGTGACTCCACTTATCCTGGTTTTCGCACACGGAACTGATGTGCACTCTGTGGGACTGGGATACCTTGCCTTGTGTTTATTTACTAACTAAGCCAAAACATCCACACCACAAGAAAGCGGAGGCACAAGCGCAGTGCCGGCGCGATTTGCGCAGTGGAAGTGATGGCGATTGGAAGGGACGCTCCTTCGCAAATGGTAAGAGCCAGAAAGCGGAGGGAGGGAGGGATGGAGCCGGAGAATGGACCCAGAGGTTTCATAAACCGCTCGAACGAGAGGCGGGCACCTTGAAAAAGAAGCTTGTCTCCAGTTTCAATCTTCTCCCCGTGAACACTGCTAGGTCAACAGCCACCACCTTGGCCCGAACTGGACGCATGCGCTAGCGGTCCAATGACGTCACGGGGCGGTGCGGGATTTAAGTGGGAATCCTGCAGATGCGGCAAATATGGGACCAAAGCAGAAAGTGCTGGAGGATGTCGGCAGGTCTGGCAGTACCTGTGCAGCGAGAAAACAGAACTAACAGAATCAATCTCATGTGCATCTTCTTCAGAACCTAGTGCCCGGGAGGTGCAGCGCCCTGGGCCATACCCTTTTCAGCAGCTTCACGCACAGGTGATGTTTGCGACAAACAACAGTCTACTGTAATCCCAGGATTTCTCTGCAGGGAATATTTTGTAATCAACCTGTTCAGACGCGTTATGTCACACCTCTGGAGCAGGTCGGACTTGAGAGTCCAGGCCTTCTCTGCCAGAATAGAGTTCCTCAGGGTAGAGTCGTTGGCCCATCTACCTTCAAATTCAACAACGACTTTCCCTTCAGAATTGGGGATGTTAGCTCAGATACTGAAGTTGCACATATCCGTCTAAAGTAAGACCTGCACCGCATGACAAAATCAGCATGATATGTGGTAAGTAACAGCCATGTCACATAAGTGCCTGGCAATGGCCATCTTTAACATGAGAGAATCTGACTATCACTCCTCGTCATCCAATGGCATTACCATTGTTGAATCCTCTGCTACCAGCATCCTGGGGGTTACCATTGAGCAGAAACTGAACTGGGCTAACCAATACAGTCGCTACAAGATCAGGGCAGAGGCTAGAAATCTTTCAGGGAGCAACTCATTTCCTGACTGCCCAAAGTTTGTCCAACATTTACAAGACATAAATCAGGTGTGATATGAATAATCTCCACTTGTATGGACGACTGCTGCTTCAACAATGCTCAAGAAGCTTGGCACCATCTGGTACAAAACAGCGCTTTTGATTGCCCACCGGTTTCATCATTCACTTTCTTCATGATTGATGCACAATAGCAGCAAAGTGTATCACCTCTCTTGGGTGACCTGCCTCTGGACAGGGAGCTTGTTGTGTCCCCCAGTTGGCTAGGTACCTCCCACCATAAGATGGCACCTCAGGATACACAAGATGTCTCTTAGAAACTGGGATCAACAACCTGGTTTAGTCAGGAATGTTCCTTCTGCTTTTGTGATGGTTTTTGCATTTTTTAGTATGATTGGATCATATGTTTGGGAGGGGATATACAACAGAGGGGAAATGTTTGTCAGAAACTCGATTTGTTTGTTCTGAGATTTTACCCTGTACAGACAGTAATGATATTTGTGAATTGTTTCACAGAGTAATATCAAGAAAGAATTTGAAGAGTCAAATCAAACAAAATATCAAGATCCAACAGTCACTCAATTCATCAGGACCTGAAAGAAAATCTTTTGTCTGTAGGAAAAGATTTCTAACATCAGTGTGAGTGGTAAAGCACCAAAACACACAAATGTTCCAGTGAAGTAACTTTCTTAACACTAATTTCTTAACATTATCCAGTTAACACTCTGAAAAAAAGAAAATCCACAGTGCAGAGAAACCATACACACTTTGTATGTATGGTCAATGATTCAACAGATCATCCAACTTGAAGAGATGCTAGGAGATCAGTACCATAGAAAAACCATGGAAATGTGTGGATTGTGGGAAGGGATACAAATACCGAGGCCAGCTGGAAGCTTATGGACACAGTCACTCTGGGGAGTGACTTCACCTACTCTGTGTATTGGAAGGGAAATGCTGGTTTATCCCAGCTTTGTGCCACGTCAGTAGGTTGACACTGTGAAGAGACCTTTTAAAAGCTCTGATTGTGGAAAAAGCTTTAAGAGCTCTCAAGGTCTAATTCAAGATCAACCTGTTCAAACGAGTGAGAAGTCATTCACCTGTTCCTCATGTGGGAATGAATTCACTTGGGGATCCAGCCTAATGTCACACAAACGTCTTCACCACGGGCAGATAACCTTCATCTGTTCCGTGTTGGGAAGGGATACACTTCACGGTCCAGCACAATGTCAGACAATCAGGTTCACACTGGAGAGAGAACATTCATCTGCTGTGTGTGTGGGAGGGGATTAACTTCATCGTCCATCCTAATGTTACACTGTTGAGTTTACACCAGAGAGAAATCATTTGTCAGCTCTCTGTGGGAAGATGTTCAGGCAATCACTGAGCCCCAATGAACAGCTCCGTGTTCACACTAGGGAGTGGACGTTGACCTGGTCTGACTATGGGAAAGTATTCCCTCAGCCACGTAAGCTAGTGTCACACCAACATGTTCACACTGGACAGAGATCATTTGTCTGCTTTGTGTGTGGGAAGGGATTTATTAAATCATCGGATCTTCTTAGACACCAGTGTGGTCACACTGGAGTGAGACCTTTCATCTGCTCTGTGTGTGGGAAGGGATTCACTCAGTCATCTGTACTCAGTGAGCACCAGCATATTCACAATGGGGAGAAACTTCTTTCCTGCTACGTGTTTGGGAAGGGATTCACTCAGTCCACCAATCTTGGGAAACACAGGCTTATTCACACTGATGAGAGAACATTTAAAAACTCTGACTGTGAGAAGGGCTTCAGGAACAGCAATGATTTGATGAAACACCAGCAAATACATTCTGGGGAGAGGCCTTTCACCTGCTGTGTGTGTGGTAAGGGATTCAATGATTCATCCATACGTCTGAGACACGAGCGAGGACACATGTGATGGTATTCTGCTGTCATTGCAGCCAGGACTGAACTTTATTCAGTCTGAGAGCTGGGGTTACTTCCGTGTATATGCATAATCTCTTTTACCAGATTGGTGTTTAATTGTCCAGGTATCAATCACATCAAATACAAAGTTTGTGTCCTTGATTTCTCTCAAATTAAAGAAGGCCGATAGATGTCCCTGTTCTTGGGCCTTTCCTTCATTATTAATGCAAGGCTTGTGTAATAAAATGACGTTCGCACATTCAGGATGTGTTTCACAGCAACTGAAGTCCCTGTGAAGTGTAGTCACTGTTGGAGGAGATACAGCAGCTATATTGCATGCAACAGACTCCCACAACAGGAATGAGATGCTGGAAATACTCAACAGGTCAGGCAGCATCTGTGAGGAGAGTTCACAACAGAAACATGACTATGACTGACACTCAGTTCATAATAAGCAGTGTACCTGAGAGACCTGCCCTCTTTGAAGTAACTTCATGGGATCTTTTATTCAGTTCTCAGATCCTTTTTAAATCTTACCCATCTCAACTTAAACCTATGCCCTCTAGTTTTACACTCCTCTGCCCTATGAAAAAGACCTTGGCTGTTCACCCTATCTTTGCCCCTCATGATTTTATAAACCTTTATAAGGTCACGCCCTCAGTCTCCGATGTTTCGGGGAAAAATAGCCCCAGCCTATTCAGCCTCTCCCTTTGCCTCAAACCGTCCAGACCTGGCAACACCATTGTAAATCTTTTCTGCACCCTCTCATCATTTCTCACATAGAGAAAAATATTTCTCCTTTCATGATCAAAGGTCAGTAATATTCAGGTTAAGATGAATTGAGTAAATCTCTTCTCTTACCCTGTAACATGGGTTTAGAGAAGTTATTACTTGAATTGTAAGATACAAATCAGAATACTTAAGTCTTCTTTTCTCGTGTTCCCCAGAATCGGTAAATTCCGTTCTCACACATGCTCCATCCACCCTGGGCTGAAGTTCAATCCTATTTCCCCCATTTTTTTCCTCCACTCCCAGGTTCCTCTCTGTCCTCTGCCTGTCTCCAATTCTTCAGCTCCTGTCTGCAGACTGAGAATCAAATCAATGAATCATTTGTCGTTTCTTCTGGTCACATTCACAGAAGGCATATGTCCCCTTGCATTCCAGAACAGACATTCAGATGGATCAGCACTGTCTTGTCTCCAAGACAAACACTGAATCATTTATCAATTGACATTCCCAATCCTCCAGGTATAAACTATTGAAGGCTTTGTACAGCGGAATGAAAACATTCCCTCTTTTTTGTAACGTCTCGAACAGGTTGTTCAGAGAGGGGAATTGGATTGTATAAATGAAGTCATACGCGACCAGAATAAACATTACTGTAGATTTTCCCCAATTTGAAAGCAAACGCACAAACATTTTGTGTTCAACTGTTCGTATCATTTTGGCAGGGATATCTTATTACATTTGACAGTGTATTGGTACGACAGACACTCCTGAAACATTTTTTTTAAATTAACTGTTAGATTTCAAAGAAGTACTGGATTGTTAGTTAAAAGAGACAAAGCGGCTGGAGAGAAGAACATTAGGACTTTTTGAGAAGACTTTCAGGCGTTCAAAATTAAAGTTTGCACAGATATAATAATTTGAATTGCTTCCTCCTGTGCTGTGACTTCTACAAATTCAGCAATCAATTTATCTACAAATCAATGCGAGCAACAAAAAAAGCAGCATTACTTCACAGGTTTGATTTTCTGGCAAGATGCTTGTGAACGTTTTTAAGTGTAGTTCTTCTCTACTGATGTACTTATCACATTTTCACCACACATGAAGTTGCTGGTTTGAATCGCACAGAAGCATTATCAAATGCTCTGAATGTCAGAGTGGATTTTTTTCTTATAGATCATGCCTTTTAGAGTTTAACTGAATGCATTAACTGACAGCTGTATGACATTTACTGTTCCTCTGCTTGAAAAGGGCATTTTCTGAGACTCCAGAAATTTCAAGTCTGTTATCAATTTATTTTCTACTGTTAAACACTTTGAAGATAGAAACATGGTGTAGACCCTGGTATATTTGATAGCTTAGTGATTTTACACCCTTAACTTAAATTGTAATCAGATCACAAAAAGTGCTTGTTAATTACTGAACACGGACTTTTATTGGTGGTGGTGCCACCCGGCATCCATGGAGAATGTGAATGAGCTCCACATTCACTGCAGGAGATCATTGCACAGACACAGTGATGGAGAGAGACTAGAGCATGTACAGTGTCAATTTGGAAAAGACTGGTGTCGGGACTGTGGAGAGAATAGCAAAGATTCAGAGACATGGAGTGACTGAGTGAATGAGGAGAAATGGAGCTGGTGGGTGAGAGAGGAGGCTTCATAAACACTCAGTGTATGTCTTAGACCGTGAATAAGAAGCCTTCATGCCCTGGTGTCTACCGAATTGGTGACCACCTGCTTTTGCAGGGGAATTAGGCCCAGGTTTATGGTCACAATTTTTGTCTGGGGGATTGGGCAGTGGGGCCAACATCCTTAAGCGGGGTGATTGGCAGCAGTGCATTTGCGCCACCACCATGTGCACCTGGAACAAATACCAGAATGAAGCTGGTGCAGGTAGTAAATGTGGCAGGTGGTGAATGGGGTCAATACCTCTGCTGCTTCTTGTAAATGTTAGTCCTGCTGCTGTTTTGTGTCGATGATAGAGAGACAATAATAATCAACAATATGATGACTCACCTTATTGCAACTTACAATCCACACTCAGAATTAACATTTCAAGTCTGGTATGATTTCAGTTCAGAAGAAGAGCCAAATTGGACTCTGGACGTTAACACTGTTTCTCAGTTCACAGCTGATACCAGACGTACTGAGTTTCTCAAGTGTCCTCTATGCCTTGTTTCTAAACAAATGTGGCTTGAACAAAGATGTCAGAATTATAGGAGAACCGCTATATCATTGAGTTGTCAGGCTGAAGGACGTTACAGAAATGGGGAGAATTATGATGCCACAGGAGGCTACAGAGAGAGGGAAGTTTGAGAGACTGGAGGAGATGATAGAGTTAGGGAGGTGTCTTAGTGTTTCATAAAGTGGAGCTAGCGAGGTCAGGGATGATGGTGATGTGGATAAACACAGACGTAGAAAGGATTGTATGCCCTTAGGATTACAGAGAGGTGGAAATGTGGGAGGCTAGCTGGGAAGATGTCAGGATTGTTAACTTTAGACGTAATAAAGGCATGGATGAAAGTTTCAGCAGTAGATGAGCTGGTACCAGGGTGGATTGGGATGATATAACTGAGCTGGAAATAGGCAGTCTCGCTGATAATAAGGATTTGTTGTTGGAAGTTCATCTTGGGGTGAAATATATTACCAGGATAGTGAACAGTCTGATTCAGCCTCAGAGAGTTGCCGGGGAGAGGGATGGAGTCAGTGGTGAGAACGTGCACTTTGTAACAGATAGAAAAGATGCTGACTGAAGCCTTCCAAATATTTCAGTGGGAGATCTTTCTGCTCACACAGTACTGGATGTCAGATGTTGTGTGAGTGGGAGATGATGGTGTTCACATCCAGCTGCTCTCCTGGTTTTGCTTATTGGTGTAGGCTGAGAGTTTAGGACATTCTATGAATCCTCTGCTTGGTCTGCAAGTTTATCAACACTGACTTGTACTCTCTGCCTGTCCCACTGACTTTCTCTGCTCCCATTGAGGGGACAGTTATGTTTATGTCCCAAAGTGGGGCAGGTTCTGTACCCTGAAGGACATTAGAGAACCAGTTGGATTTTTCTGACAAAACAGGAGCTTTAATGGCCACATTTTCCTTGTCCCAGCTCTCCCTCATTCCTTTTTTTTTCTGTTTTAAATCATTTTCACATTTAAATCAATTTTGCTTTTAAAAGGGAAGGATTTGCAGTCAGGAAACTGAAACCAAACATTCCATCAGGATTCGACAGACTCTCCACATTTGGCATTAACTGAAGAACATCGGATTTTGATCTTGGAAGCAAAAAGATCCATTCACACTGAGCAGAAACCATGCACATGTCCAATTTTTGGGCAAGGAGTCAGCTGATCACCTGGCCTGTGGAGACATAAACACATTCACACTGGGGACAAGCCATGGAAATGTGCAGAGCGTGGGATTGCATTCATGTGCCTGTCTGAACTGGAAACACATCAGCATAGTCACACTAGGGAAGGACTGTTCACCTATTCCGAGAGTGGGAAAGGATTCACTTCTTCTTCCACCATGCTGATGCACCAGCGAGGTCACACTGACAAAAGATCTTTTAAATGCTTGGATTATGGGAAACAGCTTTAAAAGTTCAGGGGAACTGCTGTCTCACCGACGTGTTCACACTGATGAGAGACTATTAGGTGCTCTCACTGCGGGCAAGTGTTCAGGTGTCCATCTAAGCTCACTGTACACCAGCAACTTCACACTGGAGAGAGACCGTTCACCTGCCCCAAGTATGGAAAGGATTCACTCAGTCATTCAGGTTGCTGAGACACCAGCAGATTCACTCTGAGGAGAAACCATTTTAATGTCCAGACTGTGGACAGTGCTGTGGAAGTTCTGAAGAACTGATGTCCCACCAATATGTTCACACCAATGAGAGACCCTTCAGATTGTCTCACTGTGGGACGGGGTTCAAATTCACTAAACACCAGTGAGTTCACACTGGGAAGAAGCCATTCTGCTGTTCTGAGTGCGAGAAGGGTTTTATTAGATCATCCCAACTTCTGACACTGGGGAGAGACCGTTTAAATGTACAGATTGTGGGAAATGCTGTAAAACTTCCGGTGAACTGATTTCCCATCAAATTCTTCACACTGACAAGAAACCGTTCTAGTACTCTCACTGTGAGTCTCAGTTCAGGTGATCATTTGAACTCACTGTACGTAAGTAAGTTCACACTGCGGAGAGGCCATTCAATTGCTCGGAGTGTGGGAAGGGATTCACTCAGTCATCCAAGCTGGAGAAACATCAGCGATTTCACACTGGAGACAGACCACTCAGAGGTTGTGTGTGTGGGAAAGGATTCACTGACTCATCTGACCTGCAGAAACATAAGTGAATCCACTCTGGGGAGAGGCCATTCACTTGTGCAAAACGTGGGAAGGGATTCATTGATAATTCTCATCTGCTGAGAAACCAGCAAGCTCACACTGACACCTTTTCAATGCCCAGAGTGTGGGAAGTGGTATAAAAGTTCTGAGGACTTGATTCACCATCAACATGTTCACAGTGATGAGAGACCGTTCGGGTGTTGTCACTGCGGCACTGGCTTCAAGACATCATCTGAACTTGTTAGAGACAAGCGCAGTCACACTGGGGAAAGGCCATACACTTATTGTGAGTGTGGGAAGAGATTTACTCAGTCAGTCAGCCTGCAGAAACATCAGCGAGTTCACCAGTAATGACTGTGATTAGATTTTGTTATTGATCATATCCAGGAGTGAACCCTATTCAGTGCATCTGTTTCAAATAATTCTCATGAACCTCCGCCAAGTTTCACAACTTATAAAAATGTGAGATTGACGTCAAATAAATCAGTTTGGTGTTTGACACACTGTGTGTTTAGTATTTTATGTTTTGAATACAAGGTAATTCCTTTCAAAATGCTCTTCCTCTTGCCTTTCACCTCCAGCACAAAATGCAGCAGCTCATGGAGTTTCCTTGTCACTAACATGGAGACAATCTGCTCAGCTGCCTCTGTTGCTTCCCTCTCTCCCACTAGCCCTCTAGGAACAAACTACCTCTGAAGCTCCCCATTCTTGAGTCCCAAACCTACACCTTCAAACTGTTTCTCTCCCATCTCCCCATATTTTCACTTATTGCTCAATCGGTCAGGGGAACCTCCTGCTTCTTCAAACTTATTCCCACCATCTTCACACATTTGCTAATTTTGTTGATGGCTGTGTCTCATCAAATCTTGTCTCTGCCTCTCTCTCTTCACTCACCACCACCACCCAGTCCCGTCCACTGTGCCCTTAACACATCTGTCAAAAACATATCAATGCCTCTACTGTAAACTATTGCCCTGTCTCCAATGTCCCTTTCCCCTCCGTTGTCCTTGAATGTTTTCTGATTTCCTGAATCCCTACTTGTCATACCCAGAACTCCACGTTTGAATTCCTTTGATCAGATTTTTGTTCGTGCCACTGTTTCAAAACTTATCTTCTCAAAATCCTTGTCATCTTTAAGTCAAAAATGTAAACCTGTCTCACAGAGTGGTTAACCCAGTACAGTCACAACAATGATATCTTTCCAAACATATGGAAAATTGCCCAGATTTATTTTTTGTCCTGACACAAAACAGGATAAATCCAATCTGACCAACTGCTGTGCCATCAATCAAATGCCAGTTATCAGTAAACTGGTGGGACGTGTTATGGGCATATGATGAAGCAGTGTTAACTCAGCAGTAAGCTGTTACTGATTCCCACTTTGGGTTCTGCCAGGAAAGTCTTAGACTACAGGATGATACAGCAGGGCTGGTCGGATGGGCTTGAACAGTGGGAAATGGATTTTAATCTTGAAAAGTGTTAGGTGATGCAATTTAATGGGATTGACAAGGCAAGAGAGTATATGATGAATGGTTTAGGCTGCTAGACATGAATTAGATACTTCCGGTTCCATATTTGCAGAAAATGGGAAAACAGCTACAGGCCTCAGACAGTGACAGGCTCGAGTTATTGCTGCCATCTTTAATAGGGGCACCTTTCCGAGAGACGAGTGTGTGCCACTATTTTTATAGGGAACAATGTACAGCCGGGCACAAAATCCTGGAATTTAATTGCTCACAGCATTGTGGCTGTCCCTACTCCCCAAGAATTGTCACAGTCCAAGAGGCAGCTCACCATCACATTCTCCAGGGCAACCAGCAATGGAACATAGAGACTCACCAGTACCATTCACATCACATGAATGAACAAAATAAACTATCCGGCTTTGAAATTGTATTGGAGTCAAGTGTACACCTACAGCTGATTTTCTCCACTGTAAGTTGCAAATAATGGCAACTTAAATTAATGTAATCTTTGACAGAACAATTTCTGACTATTTGCCGCTTTTATTCACACCCACAAAAACAGCAGAAACATTAGTAGGTCAGGCAACATTTGTGGAAAGGACAAAAACTGACAAATGGGCTGTCAAAACTGGTGAGCAATCAGACAGGGTATCAGCTAGAATCTCCCATCTCTTTACTGTTCGTTTCCACTGGGTCTTTACTGTGCTTGTGAATTCTTTAATCCTTCCAATTTAGAAAAGCTTTTACTTTTAGGAGTCATTCTTTTAACTTCTCCGTGTTTAATTTCACTGGATATCTTGCTGTCCTATTCGAAGTTTAGAATGATGATGGGGGAACAAGACTTTGTGAGAGTCTGAACAGAAGCAATGGAGTTTTGGATGAGCTTGAGATTACAGGGAGGCCACCTGAGAGTGTGTTAGGATAGTTAAATCTACAAGTATAAAAGGAATAAATAAAAACACCATTCTCAAACCCATCAAGGACAATGCAATGAACTTGAATGCTATCCCATCCAGCAGCTTCAATGTTCATTCTCTCCACCAGCGAAGCACAGTGTGTAACATCTATGAAGTGCACTACAACAACTCATCAATTCTCCTTTGACAGCACCTTCTACATCCACAACTTCTACCATTGATTAGGACAAGGGCACAGAATCACAGGCACATCACCACTTACAACTACCTCTCACCCCCATGTACACACTATCTTGAGTTGGAACTTTTTTTTAAATATACTTCACTCATGGGATATCATGAGCAGGCCAGCATTTATTGCCTGGGTCTAGCACTACTTGCTACGTGATCTCAGATAGCAGTTGAGAGTCAACAACATTGTTCTGCGTCTGGAGGTAATATATAGGCCAAATCAAGTGAAGGGGGCAGGTTTCCTTCACTGAAGATTTTTTAACAACAGTTGTCAATAGTTTCATGGTCATCTGTAGATACTTACTTCCAGATTTTGTTTTTGTATTGCAATCAAATTCCACCATCTGTTGTGGTGGGATTTGAACTCAGGTCCCCAGAACATTATTTGAGTTACTGGATTAACAACCTACCAATAATACCACTAGGCCATCACGTCCCTATCACTGTAATTACCATTATATATTTAAATTAATTTCCTATCATGGGGTCAAAATACCAAAACACACTTCCTGAAAGCATGGTGGGTGTACCTACGTCATGTCCACTGCAGCATTTCAATAAGCAGCTAACCATCACCCTCTTCAGGGCAAGTAAAAATGGGCAATAAATACTAATCTACACAACGAAGACCAGATCCCATGAATGAAGAAAAATTGAGGGTTTTCTGATATGCGGTATGTTTGTAGAAGCTTGGATAATTCTCTTTGGAGCTGAGAAAGTTAAGCAATGATTTCATCAATTAATTCAACTTATTTCTAGAAGATTTCGCCTGCAGAGACAGAAATTATTTACATTGGCAGAATGCTTGGTAACAACAGAATTCAGCTTTCAGATAATTGGTACATAATGTAGGGTAAAGAGGTGGAGATTATTTTACTCAGTGACTTCTGGGGATCTGGAACAGACTGAATGATAAGTGTGAGCAGATTCAGCTGTCGTTCTTAATACTGATTTGGAATGTAACTTAATAACGAAAGCTTTACAGTGCAAATTATACAAACTGCAGATGCTGGAGATCTGAAACAAACAAATCACGGGAGAAACTTTGCAGGTCTGGCAGCATTTGTCATATAAAAAGAGATAAGGATTCCAATGCAGTGACCCTTCGTCAGAACTGAAAGCAACTATGAAATGATGGCATATGTGCTGATTAGTGAATGAGTGGGAGTGAGGGGGTGCTCACGGTGCTTAAAGGAAGCTCAACTCTTTGGATGGGGCAACACGGTGGCTCAGTGGTTAGCACTACTGCCTCACAGTATCAGGGACCCGGGTTCGATTCCACCCTCGGGCGACAGTCTGTGTGGAGTTTGCACATTCTCCCCGTGTCTGTGTGTGTTTCCTCCGGGTGATCCGGTTTCCTCCCACAGTCCAAAGATGTGCGGGTTAGGTGGATTGGCTTTGCTAAATTGCCCGTAGCGTTCAGGGATGTGTAGATTAGGTGGGTTATAGGGGGATGGATTTGGGTGGGTGCTCTGAGGGTCAGTGTGGACTTGTTGGGCCGAAGGGCCTGTTTCCACATTGTAGGGATTCTATGATGAATGAAGGAGGAGGAGCCCAAGAGGGGGAAAAAGGACACAGAGTTGTAGGGCTCTGGGCAAATAACTGAGGAGTTGGGATAGATTTGCAGCATTTCTTGAATGAGAGAGTACAGCCCCAATGGGCTGAATAGCCACCAGCCACTGCGCTCTGCGACACCGTGTCATTCACTGTGAATGATGAAGCTGGTCCCAGAACAGAGGGAAGGGTCCCACCTATGACCTCACAATGGGTCCTGGCTGATTGACGCCAGCTCACGGACCAATAGGAGGACAGTGGGTGAGACTGGCGGACAAAGGGAGAGAGACTGGTCCTCAAACCAATGGGAATGAGCTAGGGCGGGGCTAGCGGAATGACACATGACCATTGCCTGGGGAGATACAGCAGAAACTGGGGGTTGAAAGGTAGTCAGTCTGGACTGGGTGGTTTTATAAACACCCAGTGCAGGCCAGATCCGAATTACAAACTCCTGGTCCCGCGTTTGCAGCAAACGTGAAAACAGCTGTGGGCTTCAAGCGCTAAGGAGCATTACGGGCTGTCCCTCACTCTGGTATGTGCCTTCTCCCCACTATTCATGGGAAGCAAAGACAGAAATTGCTGGAAAGGCACGGCACGGCAGCTCAGTGGTTAGTACTGCTGCCTCATAGCACCAGGGAGCCAGTTCGATTCCAGCCTCGGGCGACTGTCTGTTTGCACATTCTCCCCGTGTCTGCGTGGGTTTCCTCCCACAGTCCAAAGGCGCGCAGGCTAGGTGGATTGGCCGTGCTAAATTGCCCATAGTGTTCAGGCATGTGTAGATTAGGGACATGGGTATGGGTGGGATGCTCCGAGGGTCAGTGTGGACTTGTTGGGCCGAAGGGCCTGTTCCCGCACTGTAGGGATTCTATGAACTCTAGAAGCTCAATAGGTTCAACTGATTTCTTGCCATAGATGGCACTAGACCTGCAGAGATTTTCCAGCAGTTTCTGATTTCCAGCATCCGCATTTCTTTCTGTGTTCATTTAAAGCATACTGACTTTCTCACTTGGCATTGGAGAAAAACTCAATAAGGTCCCCATACTTGTTGGAGGTGAGGATGGAGGAGATAAGGGAGATGAAGATCCCATCTAAATAAATGTGTCTGCTTTACAGATAAGATAAAGACTCAATGCACAATACTTTTAACAAGAAGTTGATTTGTATCAGTTTTCTCCTAGGTGAGCAGACATGTGGTGTTTACAAGCATCATCAGAAACAGGCACAGAAACCATTGTTAGGATATATGTAACAGGAGCATCAAAAGCCAATTCCTACAGTTAGTTAGAAACTCATTGGTGCTTAACTAGCCCTGATAAACCAGGAAATCCCTTTTCACACATTGTAGGTGGACGGTCTTTACCCAGTGCGATGTTTTGACGCACAGCGATGATGTGATCATTTCCAAAACATAGCAGGATTGTTATGAACATTTCATCTACAATTTCAGCACCTTTGATTGAGCAAGGATTAATAACATCAGTACAAATGGCCCAAAGACCACGGTTCATTCCTTGATGTGATCAAGAACAAAATCTTTCAAAACTGTGGTTCTTTGTGAATTTGCTGGTGTGTTAACAGGTTGGATGACCGGGTGAATCCCCTTCCACACTCAGAGCAGGTGAATGGTTTCTCCCCAGTGTGAACTCGCTGGTGCATCAGTAAATTAGATGAGTGAGTGAATTCCTTCCCACAATCAGAACAGGTGAATGGTCTCTCCCCAGAGTGAACTCGCTGATGTATCAGCAGGTTGGATGACCGAGTGAATCCCTTTCCACAGTCAGAGCAGGTGAATGGTTTTTCTCCTGTGTGAACCCGTTGGTGAATTAGCAGGTGAGTTGCCTGAGTGAATGCTTTCCCACACTCAGAACAAGTGAATGGTCTCTGTCCACTATGAACTCGCTGATGTATCAGCAAGCTGGGTGACCTAGTGAATCCCTTCCCACAGTCAGAACAGGTAAATGGTTTCTCTCCTGTGTGAATTCGTTGATGTACCAACAGTTTGGATGAGCAAGTGAATCCTGTCCCACATTCAGAGCAATTGAATGGTCTCTGCCCAGTGTGAATCCGCTGGTGTATCAGCAGGTTTGATGATCGAGTGAATCCTTTCCCACACTCAGAACAGGTAAATGGTTTCTCCCCCGTGTGAACTCGCTGGTGTATTAGTAGGTTAGATGAGTGAGCAAATCCTTTCCCACATTCAGAACAGGTGAATGGTTTCTCCCCAGTGTGAAATCGCTGGTGTTCCAGCAGACTGGATGACTGACTGAATCCCTTCCCACATTCAGAACAAGTGAATGGTTTCTCCCCAGTGTGAACTCGCTGGTGTCTCAGCAGTTCGGATGACTGACTGAATCGTTTCTCACAATCAGAGCAGATGAATGGTTTCTCCCCTGTGTGAACTCGCTGGTGTTTGAACATGTCAGACGATCGAGCAAATTGCTTCCCACAATCAGAGCAGGTGAACGGCTTCTCCCCAGTGTGACTGCGTTGGTGAATTTCCAGCTGACATGGGTAAAGAAAGCCCTTCTCGCAATCCACACATTTCAACATTCTCTCCCTAGTTTGACTGTGCTGGCGTTTGGACATTTCAAATGAATTTTCACAGACTCTCCCACACACAGACGATACGTGCTTCTTGCCAGTGTGAAAGGTAGATTTTCCTTCAATGTTCAAAATCCTGAGATAATTAGGTTATGGTAAACAGAGTGACTGTCAGATCTGGATGTGGATCATCTGCAAATCAACCTTTCAGACAGAACACTAAAATAGAGAGGGAGAGAAGGGAATCAGTCAGTGTCTGCACAAAACTATGGAAAGGTCTAGAGATGGAAGAGCCAGGAGGAGGAACAGGAGAGGCTTTTCACAGATCTGCAGATCAATCCAGTTCCTGTTTTCTCCCGATAGTCCTTCAAAGGGATTGTAGGGTAAGAACAAGCACAGAAACAAAATAGTAGAAATCCAAAATAATAATGCTGGAGATGCTCAGTAGCATCTGCAATGCTAACAGATGCAGGAACCATTGCAACCTTGAAGAAATTTTTAGATGATCATACAAGGCACCACAATATAGGTCACAGGCTGAGTGCCAGAAAATGGGACTAGAGTAAATAGGTGCTTGATGACCAGCATAGGTACAACGGGGACATTGTGTTCAACAATTTTATGCCGTACGTAGGCAGGAGTGGCAAGCAGTGAAGATTGCAAATGATATGTTGGCCTTCACAGTGAGAAGATTAGAGTACAGGAGCAGGAATATCTTTCTGTAAGGGCCATGGTGAGACCATACCTGGAGTACTGTTTGCACATTTGTTCTCCTTTCCCAAGAAAGATGCCCTGGCCATTGAGATAGTGTAAAGAAGGTTCACTAGACTGATTCCTAGGATGTCAAGAATGATGTATGAAGAGAGACTCGATACTCATATAATCCTACTTTAGTCTTTCTGAGCCGCAGACTGCATCACTAATTAACATTCTACCTCCAAATTCTGGATCTGAATCTGACACATCTAAGCCTACACTACGGTTCCCACACCCCTGCCATACTAATTTTTAACCTCACCAAGTACACTAGCAAAAGCCCCATTCAGCGAATTGTCCCAGCTCTGCCCAGAGGTTAATCAATCGAACTTGTATAGGTCCCATGCTCCCCAGAAATGGTCCCAATGCATCACGAATCTCTAAACCCTTCTCTGGCACACATTTCTCCAATCTATCCTCTTATTCCTGCTCTCATTAGCATGTGGCAGTTGGAATAAGCCTGGCATTACTACATTTGAGGTCCTGCATGTAATGTATCTCCTATCTTCCTATATTCAGTTTTCAGGTCCTCGTACCTTTGTTTAGCAATGTCGTCAGTACCCATCCTGTACACGTAGCAATCAGGGATACAGGGAACTTCCCTTATTTCCAACATTGAGCAAGTGGAGGACACTATGGGTCTGAGGTCTTCTGTCATGACTTCTCTCTAGATTAAGCCAGTTACTCTGTTTAAGAGAATTTAAATGAGCTAGGGATCTTCCTTTATTTCAAAGACTTCTATTATAATCACAATCATTTACTTAAGGTGATATATTATACTTCAAAAATTATGAGAAAATAATCTGCAGGTGGCACCTACCAATTGGCTGTTCCTATCAGGACTTATCACTTTCTGAACTGCCTAAACTGAGATTGAGCATCAGACTCAATCTTTCAGCTTTAAGTTCTCCTTGTCTCACCTCAATCTCTGTTTTCATCCAACTCCAAAACACACTCATTGAGCCAAGTAGCACTTACAGTGCAGCCTTGCCATTTTGTCTGTTCTCACCTACGCTGACCTCAGCCTCATGTACTCTTCCAATGCCGCTCAATGGGAGCTCAACGAACAGCATCTCATCTTTCAATTCAGTCCTTTGAAACTCTCCAGACTCAACATGGACTGCAGCAGTTTCAAGATCAACAAAGTTGTCAGGATCTAGAACATTCTGCCTGAAAAGGTGAGATAACAAGGTGTAGAGCAGGATGAACACAGCAGCCCAAGCAGCATCAGAGGAGCAGGAAAGCTGACGTTTCGGGCCTAGACCCTTCTTCAGAAATTTTTCCTGAAGATTTTCTGAATATTTCTGAAGAAGGGTCTAGACCCGAAACGTCAGCTTTCCTGCTCGGCCCGCTGTGTTCATCCAGCTCTACACCTTGTTACCTCAGATTCTCCAGCATCTGCAGTTCCTAGTATCCACCTGAAATGGTATTGGAATTCGAGTCGATAAGGAGTTTTAAAAGGTTTGAGATTGAGGAATTGATAGGTTAAAGTGCATAGCTTAATAGCATGAAATGGGTGACTGGTAGTAAATACGGCAGTTCTTTCAAAGAGACAAGGCGTAATTTGGATAAATCTGTGCTCCCTTTCATGCCAATATCTCCTTCAGCAGCTGCAGGGCCCAGACTGAGAACATACCCGGGGTGATCTAACCACGCGTCTTAATATTTTGCTACTTTTCGACTGAAAAAACATCTCGGAGGTATTTTTCCAAAGACAGGACAGACAAACCTTTTTCCTTCCACAGTTAAGCGCCAATGATATTCAGATCCTGATGACTCCTCTGACTATCAAAACTTGGCTTGAGATCCCGGTCTGCAAATTCTTCTTAATTAATAACCTGTAAAACGAATTCACAGAAGAAAAATCACTATCAGTCCAGGGTAAAAATCTGGAAAAGACAAACGTTTCTCTCGGTTTCGGTTGCTGTGTAAATGCTCCTCTTCAAATCGCCCCGACCCCATTCAAGAAGTATGCGCATGGGCGCTGCTGGATCTTGCCCCGAATAAAGATGGCGCGGACTATCCGGTGCCAATCACCGCCTAAGGCCCGCAGCCATTTTTCCGTTTGCTACAAACGCGAGTTTCTAATTCGGGTCTAGTGGCCGACACCGAGTATTCATAAAACCTCTCAGTCCAGACCGACTCCACTTTTCTCCTGGTGGCCGCTGATTTTCCGCCTTCCTGTATTCCACGCCCGCACTCACTCAGGCCTCACAGCGGCACTATGCGGGCAGCGTAACTGATCACGTGTCATCTGGTTCGCCCCGCACCTCATTCATTCCCATTGGTTGGAGGACCAGCCGTTTCCAATTTGTCCGCTGGTGTCGTCCGCTCCTTCTATTGGTCCGTGAACTGCCTGCGTGAAGGGAATAGCAGCACCCCAAGCGGCATCTCGCTTTGGCCCGAACCGCAGCCGGTTGCCGTGGAAACCTTGGTTCAAGGTTGAGGTGAGTTATCGAGGGGCTATGGCGCCTGTATCCGCTGCGTTTCCTATTGGCTGCTTCAGGCAAGCCCAATCCCGGAAAAGGACGTCACAATGCGGAAGTTGTCCGATGAGAATCAGAGTGAATCTTCCCATTCTGTGCAACATTTGGGAGCAAAGCAACGACTTGCCCCTTTCAGTTTCTTTCTTCATCCTGGAAGGGAGTGAAGGGAAGAAATTGTTCACTTACAGCAATTCAAGGTGCAGGAAATGAATCCAGTGATGAAAGGTTGGTTCAGGTATATACGTCTCTCCAAAGATATTGTCACTATTTGCTCTTTCAGCTTCACGTATGTTTTCGCCGAGCGAAAAGGATGGCCTCTTTCTAAACGTTCTCAATTATAGGATTTCTATCAAACATGGTCAGGATTTAAGGGGCAGTAAATTTACAACCAGTTTGCCCCACCCACCCTTCAAAGCCCTACGGCCTTGCAAGCTTATTTCCTCCTGCTTCCAACACATCCCCTCCTCCTGGACACCACCCCAAGGCTTCCTACCCTCCCTCGACTTCTTCATCTCCAACTGCCGTCGAGATATCAATCGCCTCAACCGCTCCACCCCTCTCACCCACTCCAACCTCTCCCCTGCAGAACGTGCAGCCCTCCGCTCCCTCTGTTCCAATCCCAACCTCACCATAAAACCCGCGGACAAGGGAGGAGCAGTTGTAGTATGGCGCACTGACCTCTACATCGCCGAGGCCAGGCGCCAATTCTCCGATACCTCCTCCTACTGCCCCCTTGATCATTACCCCACCCTCTGACCACCAAACCATCATCTCCCAAACCATCATCTCCCAAACCATCCACAACCTCATCACGTCAGGTGACCTTCCACCCACAGCCTCCAACCTCATCGTTCCCCAACCCTGCACCGCCCGCTTCTATCTCCTTCCCAAAATCCACAAACCTGACTACCATGGTTGACCTATTGTCTCCGCCTGCTCCTGCCCCACCGAACTTATCTCCACCTATCTCGACTCCATTTTCTCCCCCTTGGTCCAGGAGCTCCCTACCTATGTCCATGACACCACCCATGCCCTTCACCTCCTCCAGAACTTCCAATTCCCTGGTCCCCAACACCTCATCTTTACCGTGGACGTCCAGTCCCTATACACCTGCATTCCCCATACAGATGGCCTAAAGGCCCTCCGCTTCTTCCTGTCCTGCAGGCCCGACCAGTCCCCCTCCACTGACACCCTCATCCGCTTAGCCGAACTCGTCCTCACCCTCAACAACTTCTCTTTTAATTACCCCCACTTCCTATAGACAAAGGGGGTGGCCATGGGTACCCGCATGGGCCCAAGCTATGCCTGCCTCTTCGTAGGTTACGTGGAACAATCCCTCTTCCGTACCTATACTGGCCCTAAACTCCACCTCTTCCTCCGTTAAATTGATGACTGTATCGGCGCTGCCTCGCGCTCCCACGAGGAGCTCGAACAGTTCATCCACTTCACCAACACCTTCCACCCCAACCTTAAGTTCACCTGGACCATCTCCAATACCTCTCTCTCCTTCCTGGACCTCTCTGTCTCCATCTCTGGCAACCACCTAGAAACCGATATCCATTTCAAGCCCACCAACTCCCACAGCTACCTAATATACACCTCCTCCCACCCACCTTCCTGCAAAAATGCCATCCCCTATTCCCAATTCCTTCGCCTCCCCGGCATCTGCTTCCAGGATGAGGCACTCCACTCCCGTACATCTCAGATGTCCTCATTTTTCAAGGACCACAACTCCCCCCACCCAGTGGTCGAGAACGCCCTCGACCGTGTCTCCCGCATTTCCCGCAACTCATCCCTCATACCCCCTCCCCGCAATAACAACCAAAACAGAATCCCCCTCGTCCTCACGTACCACCCCACCAACCTCCGGATCCAACACATCATCCTCCGACACTTCGGCCATCTGCAATCCGACCCCACCACCAAAGACGTTTTTCCCTCCCCACCCTTAGCTGCTTTCCGGAGGGACCATCTCTCTGGGACTCCCTTGTCCACTCCACACTCCCCTCCAGCCCCACCACACCCAGCACTTTTTCCTGCAACCGCAGGAAGTGCTACACCTCCCCCCTCACCCCCATCCCAGGCCCCAAGAAGACTTTCCACATCAAGCAGATGTTCACCTGCACATCTGCTAATGTGGTCTACTGCATCCGCTGTTCCCGTTGTGGCCTCCTCTACATCGGGGAAACCAAGCGGAGGCTTGGGGACTGCTTTGCAGAACACCTACGCTCGGTTCGCACTAAACAACTGCACCTCCCAGTCGCGAACCATTTCAACTCCCCTTCCCATTCCTCAGATGACATGTCCATCCTCGGCCTCCTGCAGTGCCACAACGATGCTACCGGAAGGTTACAGGAACAGCAGCTCATATTCCGCTTGGGAACCCTGCAGCCCAATGGTATCAATGTGGACTTCACAAGCTTCAAAATCTCCCCTCCCCCTACCGCATCCCAAAACCAGCCCAGATCGTCCCCGCCTCCCTAACCTGTCCT
>NC_063373.1:3456419-3529788 GCF_021869965.1 Rhincodon typus | reverse complement strand
ACCCCCATCTCCTACCTACTAACCTCATCCCGCCCGCTTGACCTGTCCGTCCTCCCTGGACTGACCTATCCCCTCCCTACCTCCCCACCTACACTCACCTCTACTGCTCCATCCCCGCCTCTTTGACCTGTCTCTTTCCTCTCCACCTATCTTCTCCTCTATCCATCTTCTATCTGCCTCCCCCTCTCTCCGTATTTATTTCAGAACCCCCTTCCCCTCCCTCATTTCTGAAGAAGCGTGTAGGCCTGAAACATCAGCCTTCCTGCTCCTCTGATGCTGCTTGGCCTGCTGTGTTCATCCAGCTCTGCACCTTGTTATCTCAGATTCTCCAGCATCTGCAGTTCCTGCTATCACTGAAACATTCAGAGGGATCTGGGTGTGCAGGTCCACATTTCCCTACAAGTGGCAACCCAGGTAGCCAAGGTGATTAAGTAGGCATATGGCATGCTTGCCTTCATCGCAGGGCGTGGAGTACAAGAGTTGACAAAACATGTTGCAGTTATATAAAACCCTTGTTAGCCTGCATTTGGATTATTGTGTGCAGTTTTCGTCACCACACTGCCAGAAGGATGTGGAAGCTTTGGAGTGAGTGCAGAGAAGGTTCACCAGGGTGTTGCCTGGTCTCCAGGACATTGACTATGAGGAAAGGTTAAAAAGACTAGGATTGTTTCCACTGGAAAGATGGCGGCTGAGAGGAGACCTTGTAGAGGTCTACAAAATTATGAGAGGCATAGATCGGCTGGATTTTTCCCAGGGTTGAAGTTTCAATGATAAGGGGCCACAGGTTCAAGGTCAGAGGGGGAAAGTTTAAGGGAGATGTGTGACCGAAGTTTTTCACGCAGAGAGTGGTAGTAGCCTGGAATGCACTACGAGAAGAGGCGGTGGAAGCAGGCACACTGAAGACATTTAAGGGGGACCAAGATGGGTACATGAGTAGGGTGAGAATAGAGGGATATGGATCGAAAAATGGCAGGTTTGTTTTTAAGTTAATTAGGGCACGATGGTCGGCACAGGCTTGGAGGGCCAAAGGGCCTGTTCCTGTGCTGTACTTTTTCATTTGTTCATTTGAAACTACCTCCACTTTGCACCATCTGAGGAGGGAAGTGGGAAACTGGTCACTTGCAGCAGCAAAGGGAAGGGAAGTGAATCCAGGAACCTTCAGATTTTGGAAAGCTTGGTTCCTATTCCTGTCTTTCTTACAGACACTTACATCTTTTGCTCTCTCAGTTTGACACATTTTCTTGTCTGGCTAAAAGGATGGCCTCCTTAATTATCACAATTAAAAAAATGATTTACTCAGGAAAAAGCTGATACTTAAGGGGACCATAAATTATAGATATTTCTTGTTATTATATAATAGATATGCAACATGTTTTATAGATCTTTCAACAAAGTGTCATTATCATTGTTTCTCATCTTGTAACACAATAGTGTAGCTACATAATACATTTAAAATCTGAAAGTCATTATGACAGAGGACACCATTCCTATCTTGTGTCCACACCAACACTGCAAAATAATCCAGTCAGGTCATTTGTTCCTCTGCATGCTTGTAGCCCTGCGCATTTACATCCATTAGGTGACCATCAGATTTTGATTTCAAATCACTGATTGTTTTTGTTTTGACCGTAAGGAGCTCACAGCCACCTTGTCAGGAGCAGGTAGAGATAAGCAATAAATACTGGCCTAGCAATGATGCCCACATCCTTTGAGTGAATAAATATAAAAAGGCAGTGGTCCAGGTCATAGTCACTGCTGTTCAAATAAACTTATTTTTCACATTGTTCATGTATCCATCATTCATTACCGCTCTGTACATTATGCATTTTAGTCCATCAAATATCTATATATTTGCAGGAAACATGGGTCTGTCACTCAGCATGAATCATCACCTTTTAGAGAATTTAGAGAGTGCATAGCAGAGTGAGAATGGAGACAATGTGTTGCAACTTGAGCAATCTTAGGGCAACAAGAGAGAAAGAATGTTTGATTGAATCTAGAATTGTGTTTTCTGACTCCCTATCCTGGACTGACAGTGATTATGACTTTTATGATTTTGTTTTGCACAGCCACTTGATTCTTTGGAACCCGAAATTCATTGGTCTGTGAATCTAGAAGGAGAAATGTTGGACAGTTCTGACTGCTTCACAAGTTTTTCAATATCGTTTTGACCAGAAAAGCAACATGACCTATGCACTGGAGTGACAGTGTTCCAGTGGGGGTTCTGTGGAAAGGGCTTTTACCAGCTAAACAGCCACAACAAACTTCACACCATTAACAGCGGGGAGAGACTGTACATGTGTTCTATTTGTTGATGAGGCTTGAACTGATTAACCATCCTGGAAGGATATAAGGACAGCTGCACCATGATGAAACCATGGAAATATGGGGACTTTGGGAAGGATTTCTGTACCCCATCTGCATTGGAAACACATCAACACTGTCACACTGAGGAGATGCCATTCTCCTCCCAGAGTGTGGGAAGGGATTCACTCAGTCATCCAGCCTGCTGAGACTCCAGCAAGTTCACAAGTGATGATGGGGGCTGGATTCTGTGTTAATCACGTCCAGGACTGAACCATGTTCAGTCTGACTGTGAGTGAAATGGAAGGGTCAGAGGGTTTCACAAATTTTATTCTAATGGGCTGATTCTCCTTGAGTATTTTTTCCAAAATTTACTTTTATGTGTGATCACATGGATAAATGATTCAGTGACTGCTTTGAAGGTACGGAGCATTTAATTTGCATTTCTGTTTGGAACCACACACAGCACATCATGTTACCAGAGAGATGGGTTGTGGGACTTACCAGGTTCTTTTGGGTTTCTCACAGAAGGCTTTTGCAGATTTGCTCTTTAGTAGTCTATAGCTTACTTGTTGGAGATTTTTGAGGGAAAATAAATTAGGGCAATTTTGCCTAGCTTGGCTCGAGGGAAAGAAAGCCTGAGAGGTGACCTCAGTGAGAGGCATTGAGCTTTGTGGCAGGAAGTAGCCTGTTGAATACTTAACAACAAACCAAGAACTTTGGATGCTGGAAATCAGAAAACAAAACAAATTGCTGGAGAAACCGCATCAGTGGAGACAATGCAGAGTTAACATTTCGGGTCTAGTGCCCCTTCTTCCATTCTCACAGACATCTCGATGGCAGCAAACTATTAGTTTCAAGCTCACACAGGAGCTGGAAAGTGGAATCATTAGAGGGTGAACAAGAATCAAGGTATTGTGGAAAAGGCGGCAGAAGTGAAAGAACAGATTCTCACTGAGGTGCTGAGAAAGATAGTGCAGAAGATGGAAGTGAATCAAAAGTGCTGATGAACATTTAAAGGGAAATTATCAGAGATTAAAAAGTAAACCAGCTGTGTTGGTGAAAATGGCTGGTCTTTCTCCAGAGAAAGATGGCCCAAAGCAGTAAACTTGACTGGGGGAAAATAGAGACAGAAGAGATCCTGGTGGATTAATGTTTGGAGGGAAGTTACTCCAGTTTTGTCTAAAATGGAAGTGAGATTGTAATCCTGGGATATACTGGCTCAGCACTCATTATTAGAAAAAAAAGTGACTTTTCTTCAAGACGTTTGTTGTATTAACCCACTGTTTTGTTAGTGATTGTGTGTATATCCCATTCATTTAAGAATGAATTTAGATTGTGCTCTGGTAAATGAATGTTATTTTTCAAATTACGATTGAATCATGTGGATGATAGATTGGAATTGATATAATGAGGTATATAGTGTTTCCACAACCTGTGATGGTGTGCCACAGTTCAGGGGTTATCTCTGTGAGTAAACAACTGTTTGCCTATTTATAATCCATATATCATAGTGAGGCAATGCCTTTTTGGTATTATCACTGGACTGTTAATCCATTGACCAGTTAATGTTGTGAGGATGCACGTTTGAATCCTGCCATGGCAGATGGTGGAATTTAAATTCAATAAATATCTGGAATTAAAAGTCTAACAATGACCATGGGTCCATTGTTGTTTGTCAGAAAAACCCATTTGGTTCACTAATGTCCTTAACTGTCATCCTTACATGGTCTGCCGACATGTGACTCCAGATCCACAGACTTATTAGGGATGGGCAATAAATGCTGGCCTAGTCAGAGACACCCTCATCCTAACAATGAAAAATAAAAATTCAGCCGAAGAGCCAATTCAAATAAAAATACTGATATATCCACACGAGGACACTAGAAATGGGCAGTAAAAGTGTCTGCAGAAACGTAAATGAAGTATTTTCAATAGAATAGAGAAAGGTCTCAGGGATGTCAATGGTCACAGCATTTAACCTTGAAATAAACGGAGGCTTTAAACTAGTAAGGGGTTGGGGGACAGCGAAAAGAAATAGTGAGAAAAGAGATCAGTCTGAGGCTGGTATAGTTGGGAATAGGAGCAAGTCAAACAGTCAAGGCAGGCAACAGCAAGGCAGAGAATGAGGTAAGATGAATAAATTCAACTGCATTTATTTCAACGCAAGAGGCCTGACAGGTAAGGCAGATTAAATCAGGGCATGGTTGGGAACATGGGACTGGTATATCATAGCAATTATGGAAATGTTGCTCAGGGAAGAGTGGGACTGGCAGCTTAATGTTCCAGAGTATAGATGCTATAGGAAGGATAGAAAGAGGGGGCAAGGGAGGAGGGGGAGTGGTGTTTTTTGTTAGGGACAACATTACAGCTGTACTTAGGGAGGATATTCCTGGGGCTACATTCAGGGAAGTTATTTGGGTGGAACTGAGAAATAAGAAAAGGACTGTCATCTTATTGGAACTGTACTATAGGCCCCTGCAATTGTCAGTGGGAAATTGAGAATCAAGTATGTAAGGATATCTCAGATATATGTAGGAATGAGAGGGTTGTAATGGTTGGGGATTTTAACTTGCCAAACATAGACTGGGACTGCCATAGTGTTAAAGGATTGGATGGAGAGGAATTTGTTAAGTGTGTACAAGAAAAATTTCTTATTCAGTATGTGGATGAACCTACTAGAGAAGGTGCAAAACTTGACCTTCTCTTGGGAAATAAGGCAGGGCAAGTGACTGAGGTGTCAGTTGGGGAATACTGTAAGGCCAGTGATTATAATTCTATTAGGTTTAAAACAGATATGGAAAAGGATAAACCTGATCTAAAAATTAAAGTTCTAAATTGGAGTAAGGCCAATTTTTGATGTTATCGGGCAAGAAGTTTCAAAAGCTGATTGGGAGAGGCTATTGGCAAGTAAAGGGGCAGTTGGAAAGTGGGAGTTCTTCAAAAATGAGATAACGAGAGTCCAGAGGCAATATGTTCCTAGTAGTGTGAAGGGCAAAGCTGGTAATTGTGAGGAATTTTGCAAGACCGGGGAAATTGAGGCTCAGATCATGAAAAAGGAGGAGGTATATGGTAGGTAAAGACCACTGGGATCGAGTGAATTCATCAAGAAGTATAAGTCCAGGAGGAGTATACTCAAGAGGGCAAAAATGAGAAAAATATACCTTCAGCAACTAGCAGAATCCAAAGAGATTCTACAAATACATTAATGGAAAATAGTAACTAGGGAGAGAATTGGGGCTCCTAAATGTTAACAACGCCGTCTATGTGTGGAACCATAGGACCCGCGTGAGATACTAAATGAGCACTTTGCGTCAGTATTTACTGAGGAGAAGGATATGGAAGCTAGATAAATTGGAGAAATAAGCAGTGATGTCTTGAAAAGTGTTCATATTTACAGAGAAGTAGGTGCTGAATGTCTTAAAAGCAAACAGGTGGACAAATCACTGGGAAATGATTGCTGGGTTCCTTGCTGAGATATTTGTATCATCAATAACCATGGATGAGGTACTGGAAGGCTGGAGAGTGGCTAATATTGTGCCATTATTTAAGAAAGGTGGTAAGGAAAAGTCAGGGAACTATAGACCGGTGAGCCTGACACCAGTGGTGGATGAGTTGTTGGAGGGGATTCTGAGGGTCAGCAACTGTGTGTTTTTGGAAGGCAAGGACTGATTAATGGCTTTGTGTATAGGAAATCATGTCTCACAAACTTGATTGAGCTTTTTGAAGAAGTGACCAAGAAGATTGATGAAGGTACAGCTATGGACGTTGTCAACAGGGACTTCAGTTCGACAAGATCAAGTGGGATCCCGGGAGAGCTAGCCATTTGATACACAATTGACTTGAAGGGAGGAGACAGGGTGGTGGCGGAGGGATGCTGTTTAGACCGGAGGCCTGTGACCCGTGGTGTGCCGCAAGGATCAATGCTGGATCCACTGATTTTTGTCAAATATATAAATGATTTGGATATGAATGTAGAAGGAATGTTTGCAGATAACACCAAAATTGGCTGTATAGTGGACAGTAAAGAAGGTTATCTCAGTGTACAATGGGACCTTGATCAGATAGGCTGATAGGCCGAGGAGATGTAGTTTAATATAGATAAATGTGAGGTGTTGCATTTTGATGAGGCAAATCATGGCAGGACTTATACATTTAATGGCAAGTTCCTGGGGAGTGCTGCTAAGCAAAGAGACCTTTGATGCGGGTTCATAGTTCCTTGAAGGTGGAGTCACAGGTAGACAGGGTAGTAAAGAAGGCATTTGGTACACTTGCCTTTATTGGTCATTGCATTGAGTAGAGGAGTTGGGATGCCATGTTGCAGCTGTACAGGACATTGGTTGGACAAAATTTTGAATACTACGTTTAATACTGGTCTCCCTGCTATAGGAAAGTGTTGAAAATTTCAGTGTTCTGAAGCGATTTACAAGCATGTTGCTGGGGTTGGAGGGTTTGAGCTATAGGGAGAGGCTGAATAGGCTGAGGCTATTTTCCCTGGAATGGCAGAGGCTGAGGGGTGAATTTCTAAAGGTTTATGAAATCATGCAAGGGTGAATAGCCAAGGTCTTTTTCCCAGGATAGGGGAGACCAAAACTAGAGGGCATGGGTTTAAGGTGAGAGAGGAAAGAAATAAATAGGACCTAAGGGTCAACTTTTTCATGCAGAGGGTGGAACCTTAATGGAATGAGCTGGCAAAGCAAGTGCTGGAGGTGGGAACAATTAAAATATTTAAAAGGCATCTGGATGGGTACATGAATAGGAAGTGTTCAGAGGGATATGGGCCAGATGCTGGCAAATAGGACGAGATTAATTTAGGATATCTGGTCAGCCTGGACCAGGACAACAGGGCCAGATGAAGAACAAACAAAAGGAGTATGGGGTACATAGAGATTTCTACCTTTTGACAGAAGTATATTCACGCCATCCAGAATAATGTATTCTGAATGTCTATCCTGTAATTACAATACCTTTTGTAAGACCATATTCTTCTTCTTGACCAAGAATAAACATTAACAGTAGAAGAAGCATGTGAGAATCCGAGCATCACACACACTCCTCTCGGCAAATATCACCTGCCCCACGTGTGGAAATGCTTGTGGACTCAGTATTGAACTATATAACAAACTCAGGACCCACAACACTAAAATGGAAGAAAATCATCAACGATCCACGGTGATTGGTCAAGAAGAAGAATATGGTCTTAGAAAAGGTATTGTAATTACAGGATAGGCATTCAGAATACATTATTCTGGATGGTGTGAATGTACTTCTCAGTCAAAAGATAGAAATCTCGATCTGCCCAAAATTCTTTACCTTAGTTTGGAACACAATTCATCTGACTATCACCTTGACTTTAGTCCAAATCTCCTCCTCTGGAGGTACTTCTGGTGTTCCCTGTCACATTAAACCTATTACAATTCTTCCCCAAAAGCTGTTACCCATGTCTCTTAGTTTTTATACCTCATGTCAGAAAGCTGTTGGGCCATGGGGAAGGAGGGTGGGGTGTCTCAGTGAACTCCAGTGATGGTCCACATATCCCTGTGTGTCTGAATGGGCATCGTGTGCCCACCACCCTCCGCCCCACACTTTTCATCCACTTTCCAGACAGCGCCCCAGTGACTTCATGGGTACTCCAAACCCCACAATCCCTGTCGCCGCGGGTCACGTGGCATATTCCGCACTGGGGGAAACCGGGATATGCTCGTGTGCCGGGATGTGTCTGGGGCGGGAACAGTCTCTGCTATATGATTGGCTTGTGTTCACCGCACCCTCTTATTGTATTGCCTGAATGTTTATAGGTCATTGACGCTGCATCCACACGTGATCCTTGTTCCGCCCCATTCCGTCATAATTTGGTAATGTAACCAACGGGAAGAGGGGAAGACTGGAAACATGCTGGACCTCCAGCCAATTGGAGCTCTCCTATTGTCTGAGTGCGGACGTGCAGCAATGGGTTTATGAAGCTGCTCATTTCTTGCCAAGCTAAGCTACTGCAGTTGCTGACTCTCTCTCTGAATGAAGATTGAGCTTCACTCATTCTGAAGCTTCCTCCTCTGTCCGACATCTGTGAGCAAACAATTTCTCCAAATTTATTTTTTTTTAATTCTAGTGTAAAATTATTTACTTGCAGTAACTGAAAGGAAAGGAAGTGAGGGAACAGAGTCTGTGCAGGACAAGAAGAGACGACCGTTCTGAAATTGTGACCTAATTGCTAATGTATCGGTGATGACTTTAATGACTGCTTTTGCAGGATGTTGGAAAGGGAAGATTTGCAGACAGAAATCTCAAAACAATCATCACGTGAAGATCCAATGAAATAATCGGCACTCGAATATCATTGGCTTGAAACCATAGATCAATAAGTGTCCGTCTATTCTGCTTGGTTCAAACATCAAGTTGTCTGGAAAGGTTCTGAGACATACACGCCCACGTGAGAGTTTTCTAGTGAACTGATATACCTTAAACCAGTTTCACAGCCTGAGGAAACATTGCACCATTCAGAGTAGGAAGAGACCATACCCTGTTCTGCGTTAACGAGGATCCAGCTGATTGGCAAACTTTTATAGCGTCAAGGCCACCCATAATATGGAGAAAGCATGGAAATGTGAGGACTGAGAAAGGATGCCATTCCCTGTCAACACTAAAATTTCATTGGTGTGATCACAGCAGGGAGAGGCGTTCATCTGCTACGAATGTGGGAAGGGATTCCCTGATTCATCTGCCCTACAGAAACACCAGCATACTGCCACTGGAGAGAAGCCATTCACCTGCTTTGAGTGTGGGAAGAAATTCTGTGAATATTTCACCCTGTTGAGACATCAGCAAGTTCACACAGGGACGAGGCCATCTATCTGCTTGGAGTGTGGGAAAGTATTCACTCAGTTATCCAATCTGTGTGCACACCAGCGAGTTCACACTGGAGAGAAGCCATTCACCTGCTCTGATTGTGGGGAAAAATTGACTCAGTCATTAATCCTGCTGAGACACCAGCGAATCCACACAGGGGACAGGCTATTCAAATGCTCCAAGTGCGATAAGCGGTTCAGATTTTCATCTGCCCCACAGAAACACCAGACAGTTTATACTGGGAGAAGCCAATCATCTGTTCTGAGTGTGGGAAAGGATTCACTCATACTTCCACAGACTGGACGACTAAGAAAGTTCACAAATAATCATACGAGTTGGATCTGCTGTTAATCAGCAATAGTTGCTGCTGCACAGCAAAAATCAAACCACAACCTCTATTGTCAAGAAAAACAAGTGCAGTGGTTGAATGGGGCCACTTACACCTGCATATCATGCACCATTCTCATTAACAGGATGTTAGAAATGGAAAATTTCCTGACAGAAATTGCAAACAAAAATCACATGAAAATCTATGAAATGAAATGAAATAACTGGGACTTGAATATCACAATCCTCCATATTGACTGTTCCTTCACTGTCACTGGGCAAACATGCAGCATTTATTGCCCATCTCTAACTGTCTTGGAGAAGGTGGTGGTGAGCTGCCTTCTTGAAGCGTTGCAGTCCATGTGTTTCAGTGGACCCTTGGTGCCATTAGGAAGGGACTTCCAGGATTTCGGCCAAACAATATTCAAAGGACGTGAAATATTTCCTAATCAGGATGGCATGTGGGCTGGAGGGGTTCGAGCAGTTGGTGGTATTCGTATATGACTGCTGATCTTGTGCTTCTAGATCCTAAAGGTTGCAAATTGGGAATGTGCTGTTGGGGGAGCCTTGCTGAGTCATTGCAGTGCATCTTATTGATAATACATACTGCTGCCACAGTGCATCAGTGGTGAAGGGAGTCAATGTGCATGGAGTTAGTTCAAGTGCGAATCGAGAGGGCTGATTTGTGTTGGATGGTGTCAAGCATTTTGTAAAGGCTTCTGAAATAAAACCAAACATTATCACATGAAACTGTCCACAAAGTGAATGACTGGATAGGACAAATGAATGAAAGGTGGGCAAGTTGGGAAATTATATCAAAGTGGGAAAAAAAATACATGTCCTGAGGACACTCATAGCAGGTTACACATCCTTAGAAAGTGATGAAGTCTCAGATAAAACTCCTTCAGAGAAAATATTTCTCACTGCCAGCACTAACCCCTGTTACATTCCTTCCTGACCAATATCTGTTATTTGTGGTTATTGAAAAATGAAAGTTAACATTTATTTTCAACCCTCCCATGTCCACACTTTTGGTGAAGTATAGTTTTGACTCTGATCTTTCTCTCACTTTTACCTGGTGCATCCTGTGTGGTTTCAGAAGAGATTGAGACAGGCTGCTCATAGCCCTGTTCATGTGCTTTTGATCTCCATGTTGTAGGTTTAACAATTTTATCTTTACCAATGTAGGGGAAATTTAAACCTGACGGTTCACTTCTAGTCAAGAACAGATCAGAGTTTTGCACTAATCTTTGATTTCAAACACATTTCCAGCATTCACCGCTGTTTTTCCTCTGACTCTAAACCCAGTTGTAAATGAGATTCTGCTCCATGTCTGGGAGCTCTGAGCCATGGAAGACAGTAGCTGGGACACATTTCGTACGTACCTCAGGTTTAACCCAAACTGGGGCTTTGCTGTCAGAGAGCAGAGACATGAAACACCCAAAGTGCTATTTGCCCCCTCAGTGTGACCCTGAAAGATGTGTCCAGGCTGAAGTTCTGTTGCTGCCATATGATCCTCCGCAGAGATTGCCCTTCCTGAGCTCCAGGTGATATTAAACCCTCAGGAGAGAAATACAACAATCTGCAGTGATATGTTTGAGAATATTGCACTCCAATACAATTTGAGAGGTTATTAACATCATCAGAATTGAACTCTAAATATCAGAATAAAAATAGGAAATTACAATACAGATCGAGGCCATTTGGTCCATTATGGTTGTGTTGGCTGAAATAGAGTTACCCAGGCTTTACAACTTTCTGCACTCACCAGTGAGACCAACAATTTCAGACTGTGATCTCTGCCCCTTATTTTGTTTTTATTTGTTTTCGTGTTTCAATTTGTTTCTTTGGAGACAGATGTGCAGCTGACAGGCACATCTTTTATTTGTTTCTTTTCCAGCCCCAACTCCATTTCCCCATGGCCTTGAGGGACTAATATTTCTGCCATTTAAACCCTTCTGCTTTCCATCCTATGACAGACCGTCTTTTTGTCCTTCTCTTGCTCCCAGTTTGCTCAAAATCTGTTATATTTCTGATGGTTCCCAGGCCTCTGTGATGTCACCGCACCCCCAGGTTGGTGGGAATTCTCTTCCTCCAGAGACAATCTGAAATCTGTGTAGATCCTGGTTCCCCCAGATTTTATTTTAAAAAAGTGAAGTTGTTTAAGAGGTGAGTATTTTTGAGTCTTCACCCAAAGCTTCAAACTTTTAAACCTGTGCTGTGGATCTAATCTGTGATCCTTCCACCGTCCAAAGATGTGCAGGTTAAGCAGATTGGCCATACCAAATTTGTCCATCGTGTGCAGGTTAGCTGGGTTGAGTTAGCCATGGTAAATACAGGGTTAATGTAGGGGAGTTAGTCTGAGCAGGACGTTAAATGCAGACACGATTGGCTGAATGGTCTCTTTCTACACTGTCAGGATTCTGTGATTCTAACTAGTTGTGATCATGGTCACATTTTCCTAATGCCATCCCCACAAATCACCGGGAGGAGGGACAATGACACCATCCGCAAACTGGAGGAGCAACACCTCATACTACATCTCGGGAGCTTACAGCCTGATGACCTTAACGTGGAATTCATCAGTTTTAAAATCTACCCACCCAACTGGCCTCATCCCATGTCTAATCCTCATCCTCGCCTTCTTGACCTGACACAACCATTCTGCTGACCAATCCCCATGATTCCCTACCTGCACTCACCTATCATGATCCAATCTATCTCAATGCCCACCCCACCTCTTTCTATGTTTTTTTCCCTGCTCCCTTTCCCTTCCCCATTTCTGAAGAAAGTTCCGACCGGAAACATCAACTTTCTTGCACCTCTGATGCTGCCTGGCCTGCTGTGTTCCTCCAGCTCCAAACTGTGTTGTCTCTGACTCCAGCATCTGCAGTTCTTGCTATCTCACCAGGTTCATTCAACTCAGTTTCACATGCTGCCTTTGTGTTATTGTAGGTCCTCATTGAGAACTTTCCTTCCATTTTACATCAATTTCACAGTGTGTCCAAGAGTGAGAATGAATTTGTAAATACAAGTAGTCCAACTGAAATCCCTTGCAGCTTAGGAACTGTTTCTGTTGCTGGCATCACTCACAAGGAACAGGAAAATAAATGTTCAGTCACAAATCTTACAGGACCAGAGAGAGGATAATTACCAGTAAAGACTGAACAGTTTGCCTCATCTTTTCTTGAGAAAAGAATTTCAAAGAGATAATCTGATAGAAATGGCGAGCTTTCCCCTGTTTTGTCAGCGATTCAAGGTGAAATCATTGGATTTGAAGCATTTTTCATTGCTGCAGGTCATCGAAGATGGTGTTTAAATGCGCTCTTTCTTTCTATCTTTCTATCTGTCTATCTGTGTTAACAATCAGTCTGAGTGCCTTTACAAATCCCCGAACGAGTCTGCCTCCCCCACACTCTCAAGCCCCCCACCACTCCCTGGGTCATGGAGAAACTCTGGCATTAGAATGGGAGCTTTTTTGTTGTCACCACTCGTTGTGCTTCTGTCTGCTTCCCGCTTCCCAGCATTAAATTACAGCTGCCTCTAGTCCAACCAAATGCGTTTGTTGAAGAGCTCAAATGGAGAACGGACTGAAACTGAGAATTAAAGAGTGAAAGGGGAAGAGAAAAAAAATGGGTCTTGTGGATCCAGGGGCATGAGAGTCCAGGATCAACACTTTGTGACCGTTCACATAGTAACAAGAGACAACATTCCTTGATGAGAATTAAAACCAGGCGGCAGTAGAGGGTGGACTGAACGTTAACATGTTTAGTTTGAACACAGGAGATTTGTTCAGCGAGTAACAGCATCGAGTGTGTTAGACATGAATGTGAAGTGAACAATGAGGGGCAATATTGCTACACACAGCAGATGGATGACTTTCATACGAACAGGAGTGGATCATTCAGACCCTCAAGCCTGTTCTGCCATTCAAAGAGATCATGGCTGATCTGTGGCCTAATGTTCAATACCCAAAACCCACCAACCTCATCAATGAGGCTCCTCTGAAACATACAAGATAAATATTGAAAAACCTAAAAAAAACTGCAGATGCTGGAAATTAGAAACATAAATAGAAATTGCCGAAAAAATTCAGCAGGACTGGCAGCATCTATGGAGAGAAATTAGAGTTAAATTTTCCGGTCCAGTGAGAGTTCAAGTGACCAGCTGCAGCTGACCATGCCCTCTTTTCTGTAACACCCTGTGGTGCGAGGAAAATGAGATTGTCAGTAATAACTGAGAAAACAGGAAGAATTAAAATAAAACCCATTTTCGTCTATCCCCTTTAAATCACCTGTAACAATTCATTCATTACCATTTCAGAAACAGGATAAGAGACCAGAAATCAACTCTTCATGCCACTGGGTCTGGGAACCTTTGTTAATTCTGATCTGGTCTGACCTACATATAAATCCAGACCCATAACAATATGGTTGACTCTTAACCATCCTCTGGGCAGTTAGAACGGATGACAAATACTGGCCGAGCTAGTGATGCCATGATTCCACGAACAAACAAACAACAAAATCCAATCGCTGCAGTTACTTGTGATCTCTCTGGTGTTTCATTAAGCTGGATGACTGAGTGAATTTCTTTCCACACTCAGAACAGGTGAATGGCCTCTCACTGGGTGAAATTGATGGTGTCCAATGAGAGTTGATGATGTCCTGAACCCAACCCCACAGTGAGAGCACCTGAATTGTTTCCCTTTAGCGTGAAAACATTGATAGTACATCAGTCCACTTGAGCTTTTATAGCACTTCCCACAGTCTGCACATTTAAAGGGTCACTCCTCAGAATGAACCTGCTAACGTTTCAACATGGATGAACAGGACAAATCTTTCCCACACTCGGAGCAGGTGAATGGTCTCTCCCCAGTGTGGACTTGCTGGTGTGTCAGCTAGTGGGATGACTGAATGAATTCCTTGCCACACTCAGAGGAGGGAAACATGCCTTTTTCAGTGTAAAGCCACTGGTGACCCAGCAGGTGGAGGACTTCACGAATGCCTTCTCACACATGGAGCAGGTGAATCATTTCTTCCTGGTGTGACTGCGCTGACGTGTTTGCAGCTTGGATGAGTAATTGAAACCCTTCCGTAGTCCCCACATATCTAAAGTTTCTTGTCAGTGTGACTTTACTTTAGTTTCAAAAAGTCAGATGATCGCCTGAATACCGTGCACATACAGAAGCTGTGGACAGTTTCTCTTCACTGTGAATGGTGCGTCCACCTTCCATATCCAAAAGCCAATGATTTTCAACGTACACTAAATTAAGCAATGCTGTCAGATTCTGGTGTGATGTTTGGTATGTATCTTGAGTGTACATCCTCAAATTCCAAAGTACTGCGGAATTGATCTAAAACAAAAAGAAAAGTGTAAGAGAATGCACAAAAACAAAGGAAGATCGTGAAATCAAGGTGAATGGATCAGTTAACTTGTGGGGCTTGCACTAGGGAACAGTGACCAGAAAAGCTGCCAGATTGTCATGAAATTGGTTCACTCGTGTTCATCAGGGATGGGAGCCTGTCATCTAGATGGAACAATCAGAAAACACTGATCTCAATGGGGAGGCAATATTTGCTGCTGAGAACAGTCCATGGGCTTTATATAGGCTTACAGTGTGAGAGGTTGTAGCCTCTTTATGACTACCTGAAGAGACTTCTTCCTTGCTCTTTTGTTCATCCAAACAAACTAGAATTATCCAAAATCAGCAACAAAGTCCAAGAAAGGGATATAGAATGGGAACCTTTCTAACTAAATCAGAATATGTTTCTCAGTCTCTCTGAGACACTGTGTACTCTGAGGAATCAAATTTAGGTGTCACGTTTGCTGCAGGTCATTGCACCCTTCCTCTCCATGGACAACCAGGCATAGGAACGATGGCAGACGAGAAGCAAAGACTGGCAGAAAAATGAAACTGAGCCACGATATTGTTGAATGGCAGAGCAGGCTTGATGGCCAATTAGCTCACCCATGCTCGTATATCTATTCTTCAGCCACAGTGATCCTCTGCAAACATACTGTCCATTCCGGTCCCACAAATTAGTTTCAACGGAAGGAAGATCCTCCGAGTTCCCGATGGACCCCACAGTGCTCAGCTCAAGTCAGGAGAATGGAACTGAAATGTCACCAAATGTTGGGCAGCTGGCTCTTCGGGTGGCTGGATAGAGATTACAATCTGTCACAGTGAATATATACACGGCCCGTGTTCTGGTTATTGATAATGGGGCACCAGGACCCGGTTAGGGAAAACAGAAATCCTGAAACCCCACTCACTGCACGGCAACACCAAGTGGGCACGCTTGCGCTCTAATCCCAGCGAATCCGGCTACCCGGAGCTGATTTTGGGTAACGGCCCCCCGGAACACAAATAAGGCAATTGCAGGTTATTAATCGGGGTTCGAGTTATTTAATATGTGTCTATAAACCCTCTGCGTGCCTTCCGCCGGCTCCAGCGATCCCGCCATTGTCCCGCATCCTCACCGTCTGCAGATGAATTTCTTAAAAAAGCGTTCTAAAAAAGAGTTCTGAGGAAAGGTCCCCGGATCCGAAACGTTAACTCTGTTTTCTCCTTCACAGACGCTGCCAGACCTGTTCAGCTTTTCCAAAAACTTTGTTTTTGTTCTTGTTTTAAAAAAGCGTACTGACCCATTGTCATCCCCGTCTCCGCGCATGCTCGGTGTACTGGGGAAACTGCGCCTGCGCACCGTTCTCCTGTGCCCTAGATAGAGGACATTGCCTACCGTGGGGCGTTGTGGGTAAACATCTCGCCATTGGTGCTTATGATTTGTTTTGCGATGATGGGTATACGCGAGAATGGCAATCAATAAAATGAGGAACCAAACTATACTCGACGATATGTACTCTGAACACAATACATTTCCACAGACGAGTTTCTCCAGCATTCTCTGTGTTTGTTTCAGCTTTTCAGCTTCCACAATATTTTGCATTTTGATTAGAATACCATAATGAAAAGGACAGTGCAGGGCAAGAGTTCCAAGAGTGTGTTCAGGAAGTCTTTAACAGCAATGTCTATTTACTCTCAAAGAGAAAGGAAGCACTGCTAGCCCTGATCCCTGGCACTGAAGTGGGTCAAGTCTGAGTGGAAAACATTTAAGGCACAGTGATCAATTAATCAGATTTTTAATCAGTAAGGAAATTAAGGTTATTGCGATAAGGCATGCAAGTGAAGCTGAGGAATATCAGAAAACCAGGATCTCATTGAATAGTGGAGGAGAATTGAAGGGCTGAATGGCCTACTTCTGCTTGTATATCTCATGGTCTTATGAATGAAGGTGAAGGGGGAAAATTATGCTTACGATTGAAATTAGATAGAAATTAAAATTTAGAACCAGGTGGAATAAAGAAGATTCAGAAGGAAGGTGAAAAAGCAAATAAGACAGGTAAAAAGGGGTTTTGAAAAGAGTCTGGCAGTCAACATGTTGGGAAATCCTGAACGTCTTGTTTAGGCATTCAAATTGTAATAGTCAGGCAAGTATAGACTAGGGCTCATTAGGGACCAAAACTGAGATTTACACATGCATGCTGAGTCACAGCTGAAATATTAAATAATTACTTTGGATCTGTCATTCCTTATGAAGAGGATTCTGCGCAGGTCATGGTAAAAGAAAAGGTAGTTCAGGCACTTGAAGGGTTTAAATTGATAAGAAGGTGGTATTAGATATGCTGTCTGTATTCAATATGGATAACACACCAAGTCTGGATGAGATACATCCAAAGATAATAAGGGAAGTGAGAGTGAAAAATGGTAGAGGCATTCCTGTAATGACTTAAGGTTCTATAGATCCAAGGGTGGTGCCAGAAGCTGGAGAATTTGCAAATATTACACTTCTTCAAAAAAACATGTGAAGAGAAGCCCAGCAACAACAGACCAGCCAGTTTTACTTGATTGCTGGGAAACTACTGGAAACAATTTAAATAGCCTGTAAATGTCAGTTAGCACGGCATCTATAGAGGATGGTATCCTGTTACCAAGTCACCCTTGATTATAGTACTGGCTCACACAGAATCATGAACCAGAGTGTCAGTATCTCTGACACGCAACCTTTCTATGTCAGCCAGGGCTCCCTGATTGGACCAGATTAACAACTCCAATCAGGGACCTTATATTGAGGTTCAGTGGGCTGACCTCCATACAAGCACTGCAGGGGGTAGGTGATTAAGATTTGATGTGAGTGCATGGACAGTAGAATGTTATAAAACCTCAAGGTTATGAGGAACTGGGATGTGGAAGTCTGGCTGGGAGTGCCTGAGGTTAGTTAAGTTTCGTGCTAACAAAAGAATTGATGAAGTTTCAGTCATTCAGCTCAATTTCACACAGTCTGCTTTTATGGTTTTGTGGCTTTTCTCCTAATCCCCTTTTTTTGCTGTTTTAAATCCATTTCACAGAAAGATACAATTTAAAATTTGGTATCCAATGTGAACATTCTATTACAATTAAAGTGAAGAATGACTTATTTGGAAAACTGAAGTAGAAATCGAAAATGTTGGGGAAAGACTGGTTGCATCTGCAGAGAGATAAACGATGTGAACATTTAAAGTTATGACTTCTTCAGAACAGGATCACACCAGGATCTGCTGGAGTCGCCTAATTTATCACAACCTGAAAATCCTCGGATTTTGAACATGGAAGGAGAAAGCACTGTTCACAGTGGAGAGAAACCGTACATGAGTCCTGTACGTGGACAAGGGTTCAGACAATCATCTGGCCCGTTGAAACACAGGTGCAGTCATGTTGGGGAGAAAATTTGGAAAACTGGGAACTACGAGGAGACATTTAGTTATATTTCTGATCTGGAAATTCACCAACATGGTCACACTGAGAAATGGCCATTTATCTGTTCCACGTGTGGGAAGGGTTTCACTCAATCGTTCATGCTGCTGACTCACCAGCAAGTTCACACTGATCCTTACAAATGCCAACGTTGTGGGAACTGCTACAAATGTTTCAGTGAACTGATATCCCATGTATGTGTTCACACCGACGAGAGACCCCTGAAATGTTCAGTGTGTGGGAAGTGTTTTAAAAGTTCCAGGGAACTGATAAGTAATCAAAGTGTTCAAACGGAGAAGAGACAGTTCAAGTCCTCTCACTGTGGGACTGGGTTCAGCTGACCATATGATCTCCGTGCACACCCTAGAGTTCACAGTAGGGAGAGGCCATTCACCTACACAGAGTGTGGGAAGGGATTTACTTGGACATCCACCTGCTGAAACACCAGTGGGTTCACACGGAGGAGAGGCTTTTTAAATGCCCAGACTGTGGGAAGGGCCATATAGGTTCCACCGAGCTGATGTCCCATCAGCATGTTCACTCTGAGGAGAGACCGTTCAGGTGCTCTCACTGTGGGACTGCGTTCAGATGGTCGTCTGACCTCTATGTACACCAGCGAATATGCACTGTGAAGAGGCCATTCACTTGTACTGAGTGTGGGAATGCATTCCCTCGGTCATTTTACCACATGACGCACCAGTGAGTTCATACTGGAGAGAGGCCATTCACCTGCTCAGTGTGTGGGAAGGGATTCACTCAGTCATCCCAGCTCATGGCACACCAGCGAGTACACACTGAAGACAGACCTTTCAAATGCGCAGACTGTGGGCAGTGCTGTAAAAGTTCCAGGGTCTGTTGTCACATCAACATGGCCACAATGACGAGAGACCTTTTAAGTATCCAATTTGTGGAAAAGCTTTTAAAGTCCCGGAGATCTGAAGCATCATCAACATATTCACACTGATGATAGACCGTTCAAGTGCTCTTGATGTGGGACTGGGTTCAGGTGATCATCTGACCTCAGTGTACACAAGTGAATTCAAGACCATTCACCTGTGCGGTGTGTGGGAAGAGATTCACTCAGTCAGCTTACCTGCTTCGGCACCAGCAACTTCACAAGCGAATGCAGCAAGGGCTGGGTTTTGCTGTTAACCACAACTAGAATGGAGCTATATTCATCAGGGTCAATTTTAGCTGATGTTTACTCAGTCACAAGTGCTAATATTTGGTAAAATAGTCAAATAAATCAGTTTTGTGTTCAACACACAGAGTGCCTAATTTTCTTTTTAGCATCCTTGACACTTCAATTTGAAGGGGTCTCCCTCTCTCTGTCCCTTCATTGATCCGATCAGCTGCCTCTACTTCTTCCTCTCCCACCACTAGCCCATTGGAAAAACCCACTCGAAATTCCTCTTTGTCTGAGACCTGCTCCAGCTTCTCTCCTATTTCCTATCACTTGTTGTCAGAGCTTATCTTGCCCATGAGACCTACCTTGAACCTAATCCCGCTAAACTATTAACAAAAGCTTCCCCATGTTTTTCGATATTGTTAACATTCAGTCTCTCTTCTGGTTCTGTCCTTCCCACCTTTAATTCCATTGTCATCACACATCGGGAGAAAAACACCCTTGAACTCATTTTCCTTGCAAATGACTGCCCTCTTCTCCAAACTCCCTTTTGTCTCCAAGTTGTTTGGACTTGGCGTCCTCCAAAGATCCATCCTTGGCCCCTCCTATTTCTCATCTCCACGCTGCCCCAGGGTGATATCATTCAGGAGTACAGCGTTAGTTTTCACACAAGCACTAATAACTCCCAGCTCTACCTCATTGCCATCCCTCTCCCTGTCAACTGTATGGGGCTGAACCATGCTTATCACAATCCCACTCAGACATTTAACCTTAAGATTGGCTTCCGACCACAAAATCAAAGTATTGCTGACACCAGATATTTCACTTCCAGCTCATTGGCTGCTGAAACCCTTACCAATGCCAGTGTTTCCTTTAGACTTGACAATTCCAGTGCCTTCCTGACCAGCCTCTTACGTTCAATCCACCCTCACCCGAAACTGTGAGATGATCTGAAACTCTGCTGCTCAAGACCTTCCTCAACATCTCCCCTGTCTCCTGTTTAATGCTGCTTGTAAGAATCTGCCGTTTGGATTTACGAGTTCCCAGTCACGTCTGACAGCTGCAAGGTCCCTTTACATCCCCTTGTGACCTTTTGGACTGCCCCCTGAGGCCCCACTGCACTGAAACAAGCCTGTGAAAGGGCAGGTGTTTAATTCTTATTGCAGAGAATTGATGTTTTCATAATCAGGAAAATGTTGCATCAAAATTCAGTATCGTAATGTATTAATAATTATGATTCAGTTACGTTAATAATCAGAATCCTGTTGTGTCATTAATGAGGATCTTGTTACATCAATGCTTAGAGTCCAACTACATGAAAAATCAGCTTCCTATTACATCTATTCTCAGAATCCTATTACTCCATCTTTTGTGAGACTAACACATTAATTATCAGGACAAAATTACATTAATAGTCTGGTGCCTGCCAATAATCAGTGCCCTATTACATTAACAATCAGGATTCTATTACGTTAATCATGATCTGATAATTTACACAGTTCCTGTTGCATACTTCATCAGTAAGCAGGAACTTATTGCACCAATAATCAGGATACTAATTCAAATCTATTCAGAATTATTTCAATTAATAATCAGATTTCTGTTCCATCAATCGTTAGGACTGTATTATATCAAAGTCATTCCTGATTTTTTTAAACGTGAATAATACAGATGTTAATGCATTAATAATGTGTCCAACTGCACGATGAATCTATTAATAAACCCCAATCTATCTTCCCTTTCCCCATTCCTCGGTACTCATACCAGCCCCTCAAAAGCTTACTCTGGGGTCACATCAGGAAAAGTTTTGGAAAGCAGTGTTTTAATAGAATCGCTCATTGGACTTTATTTCCTCATCTCTTCATTCAAAGTTATACCTCCCTGTCCTATCTCCCTGAGAGAAAGTATTATTATTCATAGTTATCAGGAGTTGTTGTGGTTTTTTGACTTTGGTGTTGGCATGTTTTACTCCATTACTCACACAGAAAATTTCAAATGTCATACTGTCAGATGGTACAATACATGGATTGTGGTTTGAAAGGAGTGGGTCACAGATGCGTACATCAAAAAATGGCCATTTGGCTAATTGAGTCTGCATCAGTTGAAAACAACCTCCTCACTATTCAAATCTTATTTTCCGTCACTTGGTCCATACCTTATATGACTTTGTATCACAGGTGTACTTCTGGACACAGTTAGTCTGGAGGCAGATGAAGACTTTTTAAATATGACCCCACAGAAGGCTTTCTGACGCTGAATGAGATGTTCCTGTGGTTGTTGTAATCTCCTCTAGAGGCTTTGGGTTTTGTAAATTGCAGTAATTTTTGCATCTCTCACATCCTCGGGAATAGACCCCGTCTCCCTGCAGAGGAATAGGAAGTCATGAAACAGCAGCAGTTCTGGTGAGTTTTCAAACTTCAAAAATTCAGGCAAATTCCACCCTCACAAGTAAGCAATTAACTCCTTTTGAACCTTCAGTATTCCTGGTCCAACTTAACGATGACTGGAAGCTGTAGGAGAGCATCAAACGGAGGTGGGAAGATGTCCAACTAATGGGAGTACTGCTCATAGTCGTGTTCAACCCAGCAGGGCATCTACTTGCTTCTGCCAGTGAGATTGTTGCTGTCTGATTTCAGGAGGGTAACTTCAGTGATGGTTGGACCAGATGCCCTCTTTGTTCATCCCAAATAGCCCATAGATTTCCCCTGTCACAGGCAGTGTGAATTTCTTCCACATAAACACATAAGAACTAGGAGCAGAAGTAATCGCCAGTATCTTGAGCCTATTCCGCCATTTAATACAATCTTGGCTGATCTCATCTTGGCCTCAACTCCACTTTCCTGCCTGCTCTCCTAAACCCTTCAATACATTACATATTTAAAAAAAAATCTTACTTGGTTCCTGTGTGGGATCACTCAGCCTTTATTTGCACACAATCTCCTTGTCTTTTACATAACTGTCTTAGCTGCTTTCATGTTGTGCAGTGTTCGAGCTGTTGGATTTATGTTGCATATCTGATTGGCTTCATTTTTTGCTTCAGTGATAGACATCATCTCTGCTGAATAGGCCTCAAACTAGTCTTTGTTATGGCTTCTGCCTTTCCCACATATTGCTGCTATAGTGTCATAAATAATTTGATTCAACGACTTCTAAATCTCATCAATACAAATTTTGATTGAAGAAGGTTTTATCGATGCACCTTGTAAAATACTTTATTGTTTCATTTCACCTTCCTGTGTAATTTCATAATGGAGCTGAAAATGTGGGTGAACGTGCAAGTCAGTCAGAATCATCAGCAATGGTTTATTTTTCACTTGCAATGTTAATCAGTGGAACCTTTCAGAAACTCAATTGTAAATTTTGTTTCAAAGATTGAGTTAAGATTGAATGAAAGTTCATAATTTTACTGTAAGCAATTTCCTGTTGAGAGTTCTTGACTCAAGGAGAAAGAGCATAGATAGTACTTCTAAAAGAGCCATTGCAGCAAGAGTCTTTCTTCATAATTCGCAGCACTATGCATTAGAAGCTGTCATTTGAGGTCTAATTGTGGAGGGCACATTAGGCGAAATTGCCTTGCAGCCAAAATCCCCACTGACAATCCAGGACTGTGTCACAGAGTATGCTGATGGGAAAAAAAAGGAAATAGGCTTCCTTCCCTGGCTGGTCTACCAACCACCAACCTTTTGGCTAACAGCCAAATGAAATGTCCAAACATGTCACTTCTCACTAATCCAGATTGAAATCCATTAACCATTGATCAGCCTTTCTATATCCTTCTGTAAACTAAGGCTGCCCTCCTCACTATTTACCACCCATTACTTTTTTATCATGTGCAAATTAACTCCATAGAATCCCTTCAGTGTGGAAGCAGGCCTTTCAGCCCAACAAGTCCACACCAAACCCTCCAGAGAGCATCCCATCCAGACTCAACCTGTTACTCTATTCCAATAACCCTGTAATCCCCATGGCTAACCCACCTAGCCTACACATCCCTGGACATTAGGGGCAATTTAGCATGGTCAATCCATCTAACCTGCTCATCTTTGAATTGTGGGAGAAAACCAGAGTACCCAGAGGAAACCCACACAGACAGAATTTGCAAACTCAACATAGTCACCCAAGTCTGGAATTGAACCCAGGTCCCTGGTCCTGTGAGGCAGCAGTGCCAACCACTGAGCCATCATGCCACCCAGCTGATGAACCTTCCTACATTCAAGTCTAAATCATTTATATAAACCACAAACAGCAAAAGCCCACACTGAACTCTGTGGGACCCCAATGGACACAGATTTCCAGTCAGAAAAAAAAACATTACTCGAACATCACCTCTGCTTCCTGCCACTCAGCCAATTGTGGATTCCATGGGCTCTTATCTTTGCTATCAGTCTCCCATGTAGGACCTTATCAAAAACCTTGCTGACATCCAAAGATACTACATCAAATGTACTGCCCTCACTGATATACCTGGACATCTCATTGAAAAATTGAATAGAATTGGTCAGACGTGAACTCTCATTACAAATATGCATGCTGTTTTTTATTAATCCCTGCCTCTCCAATTTAAATTAATTCTGTCCCTCAGCCTGTTCAAAAGCTCCTCTCTCACTATGCTAATTTCTTTAAATTGTCTCACTAATGAACACTGACACAATGTATTCATTTAGAACCAGGCTTACATCCTCTGGCTCCACACACTGTGGTCCTTGATGGGTCTTACTATTTCCTCCCATTATCCTTTAACTATTAACGTACTTGTAAAACAACTGAGCATTTGCCTGTATTTTACCTGGCTGCATCAATTCATGTTCCCCTTATTCGTCTCCTTATCTCCCCATTTAAGTTGCCTCTTGCACATGCACCTGAAAGTATCTGCTCCCTGCACACTCTGGCCAAATCATTTCTGGTCTCATTAAAATCAGCCAATTTAGAACTTTGATTTGAGGTCCATTCTTCTACTTTTCCATAACAATTCTGAATCTCTTTAGAAGTTCTGATAACTGTCTGCAAAATCCTCCCCCCCACCGCCCCCGATCCCGATACTTCAACCACGTATTTACTACCTAAAATTAAGTCTAGGACCTCCCCTTTCCTTGTTTGGACTTCTACATACTAGCTTCAAAAGCTGTCCTGGATCTATTTTAAAACTTTCTCGAAACCTTTCACACAATGACGACCATAGTGAATGTTGAGAAAATTGAAATCCCCCACTGTCACGACCCTATTACTTTTACACTTCCCTGAAATCTGCCTCCTTACTAGCTCTACTTGTTCCACCCATAAAGGTTTATTTAAGGAGTTTTCTAAGATGTCGTCTCTCCTTATTGCTGTAATAAATTTCTGAAACAAAATTATGAGACGTCCTCTTCTTTTGACTCCTTTGCTGTCTCGCATGAAGACCTTGTATGCTGAAGTATTAAGCTTCCAATCCTTTCCTTTCTCTCAAGCGTGTCTCAATGACAGCAATGTCATTGTACTCAATTATTTGAATTTGTATCCTTTACTCATCTGCCTCGTTTGACAAACTCACAGCATTAAAATCAATGCCATTCAATCATGTTAAACTCCCTTCTACCTGAACTGGCCTGTCATGTCGATGCCTTCCTGACTCACTTGCTGATTCTTCTCACTTTTTTGGACATTCTCTCTGGATCCCATCCCCTTGCGAAGTTAAGTTACAAGCACCCCATCTGCACATTTATCTAAATTTCCAGCATTACAGGCTGTATCTCACTGTGGATGTTCCTGCTCCCGCTCCCAACTGTTCATGTGAAAGGTACTGATCAGCTTATCTCAAAGGCACTCAGAATGAGACAAAGTCTTGATGCAACATAAATTTAACAAAAAGATGATTTGGATTATCTTTATTCCAGATAGGTCATTGAACCGAAGTATTTACAAATATCATCAGAAACAGGTACAGAAGCCAAGATTTGAATATAGATAACAATAGCATCAAAATCCAACACCGACAGTTACGGGTAGCTCATTGTTGTTTAACTACTCCATATGAACCACAAAATAACTTTACAAACAATATGTAGGTGGACAGTCTTTACCCACTGTAAATGCGTTGATGTACAATGACATTGTGATCATTTTGAAAACATTTTTATCAACATTTTATCTATAACATCAGTACCTTTCAAAAGAGCTTAATTTGATAACAGCTTTACTAACATTCCAGAGATAAAGGCTCATTCCTTGGTGTGAGTAAATGCAAAACCCATCACTGTGGCTCTTTGTGAATTTGCTGGTATATTAGCAAACAGCAAAGCCTTTTCCACAAACACAGCAAGTGAACGGGATCCAACCAGTGTCATTTCACTGGTGTGTTAACAATTTGGATGACAGAATGAATCCCTTCTCACATATGGAACAAGTCAATAGTCTTGCCACAGAGTGAACAGGCTGGTGTATCAGCAGGTGACTAGACTGAGTGAAGGTTTCTCCCGAGTGTGAACTCGCTGGTGTCTCCGCAGATGGGATGACTTGGTAAATCCCTTCCCACAATCAGAGCAGGTGAATGGTCTCTCCCCTGTGTGAATTCGCTGGTGTTCCAGCAGGTTGGATGATGAAGTGAATCCTTTTCCACATTCAGAACAAGTGAATGGTCTCGCCCCAGTGTGAACTCGCTGGTGTTGCAATAGTTTAGATGAGCAAATGAATCCTTTTCCACAATCAGAACAGGTGAATGGTCTCTCCCCGGTGTGAATTCGCTGGTGTTTCAGCAGGCTGGATGAGGAAGTGAATCCTTTCCCACACTGGGAGCAATTGAATGGTCTCTCTCCAGTGTGAATTCCCTGGTGTTCCAGAAGTTTAGATGACTGAGTGAATCCTTTCCCACACATTGAGCAGGTGAATGGTCTCTCCCCAGTGTGAATTCGCTGGTGTATCTGGAGGTTGGAAGACGAAGTGAATCCCTTTCCACAATCAGAGCAGGTGAATGGTCTCTCTCCAGTGTGAACACGCTGGTGTATCTGTAGGCTGGATGATGAATAGAACGCCTTTCCACAATCAGAGCAGGTGAATGGTCTCTCCCCAGTGTGACCTCGCTGGTGTATCTGCAGGATGGATGAGCGAGTGAATCCCTTTCCACAATCGGAGCAGGTGAATGGTCTCTCTCCAGTGTGAACCCGCTGGTGCATCTGCAGGCTGGCTGACCAAGTGAATCCTTTCCCACAATCGGAGCAGGTGAATGGTCTCTCTCCAGTGTGAACTCGCTGGTGTATCTGCAGACTGGATGACCGCATGAATCCTTTTCCACATTCGGAACATGTGAATGGTCTCTCCCCAGTGTGAACTCGCTGGGGTCTCAGCAGGTTGGATGACGGAGTGAATGCGTTCCCCCATTTGGAGCAGGTGAATGGTCTCTCTCCAGTGTGAACTCTCTCATGTTTCAGCAGGCTGGATGCCTGAGTGAATCTCATCCCACAATCAGAACAAGTGAACGGCTTCTCCCCGGTGTCACTGCATTGGTGAATTTCCAGCTTGGATGGGGAAAATAATTCCTTTCCACAATCACCACATATCCACAGTCTCTCCCCAGTGTGACTGTGCTGACGTTTGGACATTTCAGATGAATCTTCACAGACTCTTCCACATTCAGATGGTACATTTTTCTCCTCGATGTGAATGGTGCTTTCTCCTTCAATGTTCATAATCCTGAGATAATTAGGTTATGATAAACAGAGTGACTAGTGGATCTGGATTTGATTTCATTTGAAGTTTCTAAATAAAAACAACTTTTCAAACAGGAAGCAAATGTGTTAGGAAAAACCAGAAGAACACACAGGTTGCAAAACTGAGAGCAATTAATCTGGTCAGTTGTGGAGATGACACTGAAGGAAACTGTTGGATTATCATTAAAACTGAATTGGCTCATATAGCTCTTCAGGAAAGGGAACCCGTCAGCGCTTGTACAAAACTACAGAAAGAGGTAGAGGTGGGAATGACAGACATGAAGCCAAGACAATTTATAGATCTACAACTGAATACCATACTCATTTTCGTCCCCTGCCCTTCCATCCATCGGAATGGTTAAGAACAAGTGCATAAGTCCTAGAAAGTGGAGTTGCAGGTAGACAATGGGGTGAAGAAGGCATTTGGAATGCCTACCATAATTGGTCAGTGCATGGAGTAGAGGAGTTGGGAAGTTCCTGTTGCAGCTGTACAGGATATTGGTTCAGCCAAACTTAGAATACTGTGTTCAGTTCTGGTCTCCTTGCTATCGCAAAGATGTTGTTAAATTTGAAAGGGTTTCGCTGTGTTCAGAGATTTTGAGTTACAGGGAGATGATGAGCAGGCTGCGGCTTTAATCCCTGGAGCATCAGAGGCTGAGTGGTGACTATATAGAGGTTTATAGAGTTGTGAAGGGCATGGATAGGGTGAATAGCCAAAGTTTTTTTTCCAGGATAGGGAGTCAAAATCTAGAGGGTATAGGTTTAAGGTATGAGAGGAAAGATTCAAAAGGGGCCTCAGGGGCAATCTTTTCACACAGAAGATAGTGCATGATGAAACGAGCTGGCAGAGATGGTGGTGGAGGCTGATACAATTACAATATTTAAAAGGCATCTGGATGGGTACATATATAGGAAGCGTTTAGAGGGATATGGGCCAAATGCTGGCAAATGGGACGAGATCAGTTTAGAATATCTGGTCGGCACAAATGAGTTGAACTGAACAATCTGTTTCTGTGTTGTATATATCCCCATGACTCCCTGATTAAGCAAAAAATGGTGGAAATCCGATATAAAAACAGAAAATGCTGGAGCTACTCAGCAGGGTCTGGCAGCATCTGAAATGGTGTCAGATGTGAAACCACTGCAACCTTGAAGTGATTTTGATGATCATACAAGGGACTACAATACAGGTTATGTGGAGTGCCAGGAAATGGGATTAGTGTAAATAGGTGCTTGATGACCAGTGTGGATATGATGGGGACATTGTTCTTTACAATTTTGTCAGATACTCTAACTCCATTTTGTTCTGCGTTTCTCAGTGACTCTCTTTCAGTAAGCAGGCAAGCACAGCAAACAGTGAAGAATGCAAATGGTACTTTGGCCTTCATAATGAGAGGATTCAAGTACAGGAGCAGGGACATCTTTCTCTAAGAGCTTTGGTGAGACCACAAGACTACTCCTAGAGTATTGTGTGCACCTTTGTTCTCCTTTCTCAGGAAGGATGCACTGACTATTGAGAGGGGGTAAAGAATGTTCACCAAACTGATTCCTGGGATGTCAGGACTGATGTATGAAGAGGGAATCTATCCTTGTGTAATCCTCCTTTATTTTGTCTCTCTGAGATGCTGACTGCATCACTAGCCAATATTCTACTTCCTATTTCCTGATCTGGATCTGACCCATCTAAGCCTATGTTTCGGTTCCCATTCCCCTGCCGTACTAGTTTAAATCCTCACCAAAGGAATTAGCAGAAACCCTCAAAGGAGATTTTTCTTAACGTTGCCTAGAGGTAACTGATCAAGCTTGTACAGGTCCCAAAACCCACAGACATGGTCCTAATGCCTCCAGGATGTCTTCTCTGGTATACCATTTCTCCAGCTTCACATTCATCTGATCTATCCTCTTGTTCCTGCTCTTGCCAGCACGTGGCAGTGAGATTAAGTCTGACATTATTGCATTTGAGGTCCTGTATTTTAATGTATCTCCTATCTTCCTATAATCAACTTTCAGGCCTTCATCCCTTTACTTAGGCATGTTGTTGGTATCTACATGTTCCACAACCATTGGCTGTTCACCTTCCAACTCCAGAATGTGCCGTAGCCGCTCCATGCTATCCTTGATCTTGGCACCAGGAAGGTCATATACCGTCCTGGATTCATGTCTACAGCCACAGAAATGCCTGTCTGTACCCCTGACTACTGAATCCTTTCACTGTGGCCCTTTTTTCTTCCCCTCCCATGCAGCCGAGCCACCCATACTGCCATGAACTTGACTGTTGCTGATTTTCCATGAGGCCCATCCTGACAATCCCAAGTATCCAAAGCACTTCCTTCCTGGGCCTTTTACTTTATCTGATGGTCACCCATTCCCATGTGCCAACAGTAATTCTCATCTTTGGTGCGACCACATCACTAAACGCACTGTCCTTCACATTCTCAGTATTGTGGCTGCTCCACAGTGAGTCTACCCATAGCTCCAGCTCTGAAAAGTAGCCAGCCAGTAGCTGCAGATGGATACACTTCCCGCACATGTAGCCATCACAGATACTTCCTTACCTCCCACATTGTGCAAAAGGAACACACCAGGTTTCTGAGGTAGGGATCTTCCTTTGTTTCAAACATTAGTATTATAATCAGAAGCTCCTACCTGTACTTTAGCTGATATATTATACTTTAAAAACTGTAATAAAATACTCTAGAGATATCACATACCAGATGATTGTTTCGATTGGGCCCCATGTCACTTTCTGAACTGCTCAGGCTGAGATTGAGCACTGCATTCAATCTTTCAGCTTGACCTTCTGCATATCTCACCTCACTATCTGTTTTCATCCAACCCCAAAACACTCTTATTAATACAATCAGCACTCAGAGCAGCCATATCATTTTAATTGTCTATTCACACCCACTCTGACCTCAGCCTCCTGCACTGTTCCAATGGAGCTCAATGGGAGCTCAGGGAACAGCATCTCATGTTTCAATTCAGCACACTATAACGCTTTGGACTCAAGGATCTGGATGGTTCCACCTGAAATGGTGCTATAACACAAGTCCACAAGGAATTTTAAAGGAAGTTTGCAGGCATTTGAAAATGAGGAAATTATAGGTTAAAATGATGAAGTAGATGATTGGGACAAAGTATGAAAGTTCATTCAAAGAGATGAGGTGTTATTTAGGTAAATCTGTGCCCCTTTCATGTTAATATGTCCTTCCTCAGCCCCAGAATTGAGCATATACCCAGGAGAAAGTTAACCATGAAGTTGAACATCTTGCTGTTTTTTGGAGTTACAAACATATTGGAGATATTTTCCCACAGACAGAACAGACAAACCTTTTTCCTTCCACAGTTAAACGCCAAGGATCAGAGATAGTAAAAACTGCAGGCGCTGGAGTCAGAGATAACACAGTAGGCCAGGCAGCATCAGAGGAGAAAGAAATTTACGGTTTTGCAGTGAGGCTATAACTCACTCAGAAGGGTCCCGACGCGAAACGTCAACTTTCCTGCTCCTCTGCTGCTGCCTGGCCTGCTGCGTTCCTCCAGCTCCACACGGTGGTGTAAATGCCAAGAATATTCAGATCTGGATCACTCCTCTGACTGTCAGAACTTGGTTAGAGTTCCCGGTCTGCAAATCCGTCTTAATTAATATCCTGTAAAACGAATTCACACAAAAAACACTGCCAGTGCAAGATTGAAACCTAGAGAAGGCAAACATTTCTCTGGGTTTCATTTGCCGTGCAAATACACTTCTTCAAATCGTCCCGCCCAGGGACAAGACTACGCATGCGCTACGGCACCTGGCTTCCCCCCTCCACCACCCGCTAAATATGGCGGCGGTTACCTGGGTCAATGACCGCCTGAGGCCCGCAGCCGTTTTCCCGTTCGTTGCCAACGCAGCACCGGAAGTTTTTAATTCGCATCAATCGGCATACACCGGGTGTTCACACAAACTCCCAGTCCAGACTGACTCCAGTTTTCTCCCAGTGTTCTCTGATTCTTCTACTTTCCTGTCTCCGCCTCCCTCACTCACTCACGCGCCAGTCACACGACACTACGCCTGCGGCGTTAACGGTCACGTGTCCCACTAGCCCCGCCCCTCATTCACACCCATTGGTTGGAGGACCAGCCGCAACAGCTTGGTGCGCCAGCCCCGCCCTCTCTCCTCCTTTTGGTCAGTGAGCTGCCGTCAATCAGCCGGGCCCCATCGTGAGGCCAGAAGTGGAATCCTCACTGCCCTGGAGTAAGTGGGGCAGTAGCACAGAGCACAGGGATGGGTGGCCATCCAGCCCAGTGCACCTGTGGCCTCTCCCTCTGGAGATGCTACTAGTTTGTCCTAACTCTCTTGTCATTTGCCCTCCATGTCTTTCCTCAAAAAGTAACATTTTCAACTTTTTTTTCTTTGAAAATAAATATTAGTTTTGCAACCAATGCGGTGCTGGAGAATGGCGGCTTTGTACAATTTTCACTGAACTCGTATTACTACACTTGAGTACATGTGGCAATAAAATCTATTTCTATTTCTAAATCTCTTTTGAGAGTAACTGCCGAATCTGCATCAAGTTGCTGTTCAAACTGTTCTAGATGCTCAGAATGTGCTGAGTAAAATAATCCTCACATTTTCACCCTGAATTATTTGTCAATTATCTGAAAATTGTATTCTGTGGTTAAAATTGTGAAAACTGCTACCTCTCCACAAAATAGAAATCCATCTTAATTATAATTCATTCATGGGATGTGGTCTTTGCTGCCCAGATCAGAAAACAGTGTCCATTTTTATTTGACCTGTAGAAAGAGGTTGTGAAATGCCTTCTTGAACTGCTGCAGTGCATATGCTGTAAGAACAGCACAGTGCTGTTTCAAAGACTCCTCTAGCCTCACAAACCTCCCTATCTCTATGATACCCTCCAACCTCACAACTCTCCATATCTCTGTAACCCCTCGATACCTGACAAGACTCCCTATCTCTATAATCTCCTTCAGCCTCACAATCATGTCACTGCACAAACTTCCTTACTTCTGTAACATCTTCCAGCCCCAACAACTCCCGCTATCTCTGTATTCCCACAGCCCCACAATCCTCCCTATCTCTATAATTCCCCAGAAATTACTCCACCGAGTAATTCTATCACCAAGCTATCCTTTATTTACATGTGCATGACACAAGACACTGATCCAGATAGCTCAGAGCTGGAGTTTAGAGGGATCAGAACTCCTGACACTCCATTTATCTCTATCAGACACGGCTCCCTGATTCTGATGTCCACCTGGCAAACCTCATTCCAATCACAACAACCTCTAGTCTCACAACCTTCCCTAGCTCTTTCATCTCCTCCAGCTCACAAACCTCACTATCTGTAATCTCCTCCAACCTCAAATTCCTCCCGATCTCCATAATCTCCTCTAGCCTCACAATCCTCCCTATCTCTAATCTACTCCAGCCTTATAAATCTCTGAGATATGTGTTTTCCTCTTATTTCAGCCTGATGAGGATAACCCATTTTATTTCTCCAATTGAAGGCACTTTCAGATGTGCCCCGAGCTTCTGAAGTTCCATCTAAACCACTCTGCCTCTCTACCTCACTTCCCTCCTGAAAAGATTGACCAATTATAAGTCATCTACTCTAATATCTCCTTTTCTGACTTGGATTCAAGTGCTTATTAAATTCATATATTAAGTTTTTCAGAGGTATACACTACAGAAAAAGACCATTGTGTTTGTGCCAGTTATAAACAACCACCTAACTATTCCAATCCCATTTTCCAGCACTTGACCTGTAGCCATGACTGTTTTTGCCAGTGTACATCTAAATACATTTTAAACATTAACATAATTTCTGCCTGACTTCTATCACCCTTACGAACAGTGAGGTTCAGTGCAATTGTCGCTGTGTGATGATATCATACACAGGAACACAGAGCATCTGTATCTGTGAAAACTAGAGATTATCACACATTTGTGAAGGATAAGAGGGTCCCTGATGGGGGCAGAACTGCTATATTGACAATGCTGCGTGTTCTGCAGTCATGGCCAAGTGGTGAAGGTGATGGATTTGAAACCTATTAGTTGTCCCGTAGCAGATTTGAGCCTCCTGATTATGTTCCTCATCTTTCCTTATTTTAGTCTGTGATATGGGCTAAACACAGACAAGTGAGACTAGTCTCATTTGGGAAACTTGGTCGGCATGGATGAGTTGGAATGAAGGGTGATTGCTGTGCTCTTTGACTCTATGATACATGACATCCTACTCAAAAACTGGATGTGAACCAAACTTGGTTTCAGAACTTGTTCTATAATATTAGGTCAATGCACTGTCTCTGATTGTGTGAATTTGTTCTCCCTTATATTTAAAAAAAATAAATAAATAAGAAGGGCTAAATTTTACTCACACACAAAATATGAAAGTGTTTAAGCAGTTCAGATTGCTAAAGAATATAAAAGTCCATGGGTGTTAGGGGTAAGATCCTGGCATGGATAAAGGATTGGATGACTGGCAGAAGAGGAGAATAGACATGATGGAATTTTTTTTATTACAGAGGTCAGTGACTACTGGAGTTCCACAGGGTTCAGTATTGGGACCACTACTATTCACAATATACATTAATGATCTTGATAAAGGAACTGAGGGCATTGTAGCTAGGTTTTCAAGTGACACAAAGATAGCTGGAAAGACAGGTAGTGTTGAGGAAGCAAGGAGTTGCAGCTTTAGTGAATGTATGGCTTAGTGGACGCGTGAACGGCTGTTCAAAGTGAAGATGCAGGGGAGGGAGAATCCTACAAAAGTACCTAACTTCTAATCAAAGTATTACAATGACCTGCCACAGTATAATTAACACAAAACTGATTAATTTTTTACTTTTATCCAGAAAATTAAACTTTGCTTTCAGTCCTGAATTTGATTAACAGCAAGTCCAATCCTGTTGAGATGTGTGATCTCTCTGCTGTCTCAGCAGTGTGGATGAGTGAGCTAATCATTTTTTTATCCACAGAGCAGGTGAATGGTTTCTCCCACTGTGAACTCATTGGCAGTCTGAGATTGGTGATGATTGCCTGAACCCAGTGCCACAGTGAAAGCACCTGAAAGGTCTCCCATCATGGGGTGTCAGTTCCACAGATAGCACTTCCCACAGATTAGATATTTGAAAGGTCTGAACTCAATGTGGACACATTAATGATAAAACAGTTCCCAGAAACTTGTGATTCTCACAGGCTGCCCATTTAAGGGCTGTCTCCTTAGTATGAATACATTCATGATGTCAATCTCCAGAAGCGTGTGTAGCATTTCCTGATGTCTGGGCAATTAAAACATCTCTCTGCAGTGTGAACTTGTTTGGTGCTCCATGAGGTCAGATAATTGCCTAGACCCAGTCCAACAGAAATAGCACCTCTACAGTCTCTCCTCAGAGTGAACATCAGGTCCTGGATGTTTTGTATCATTTCCCACAGTCTGGGAATTTAAAAGGTCTCCCATTAATGTGAGCAAGTTGATGAGGCAACAGGTTCTCAGAAGTTTTAAAGCATTTTCCACAGTTTGAACATTTAAAAGGCCTGTCTTCTGTGTGAGCACTTTGGTGGACTCCAGAACCCTGGACATTATATAGCATTTTCCACAGTCTGGATATTTAAAAGTATGGACACATTGGTGGTCCCTTGGAATTTTTACAGCACTTCACCCAGTTCAGGCATTGAAATAGTCTCTCATCAGAGAGAATCAGCTGGTGTTCCAGCTGGTTAGATGACTGAGTGAATCCCAACCACTGTCTGAGCAGGTGAATGGCCTGTTACTGATGTGACTGTGTAAATGATTTTCTAGCTCAGATGGGGAAATGGATTGCTCCCCACTATCCCCATATTTGTGCAGTCTCTCCCCAGTATGACTATTTGTGGCTTGTTAGGTCTGATGATTGGCTGAAGCCTTCTCCACACACATAAAATGTGTACAACTTTCTCTCCACTGTGAACGGGGCCTTTTACACCCATGTTCAAAATCTGATGACATTCTGTTTGTGATAAATTGGGCAACTCCATCAGATCAAGGTGTGATATTTAGTTTGTAAATCTTCCCCTTCCAATATCCTGTGAAATTGAAGTCAAACAAAAAAATAGCATTCTCAAAAGACTCTGACTTCCACATGAAGATACAGTGAAAGGCAGGGACTGAAAGAGAGGAATTTTATATATAAATTTACCAGAACTTTGTTGGAATCTTCCAAACGCACAGCCTCCACCCCCAAGGAGGAGCAGGGTAGCAGCTGGACATATTCATGTAGGGGAATGGAACAGAAGTATCTGCTGATAGGGGGAGATGAAGAGGGGAGGGTGGAGTCTCATGTGGAGTCTAAACTCTGACAATTGAGTTGTCTGGCCTGGCCTGTGCTGCAGACTCCATGGCTCAGACACATGTATTTACGTCAGATTTCAGAGTAGGGAAAAACAAAATTATTGCCTGTCCAGGATAAATGTTCTTCTTCAGCTTTCGGGGACAATTTAAGTAGTAATGTACATTCCCAGGTTCAAAGTGCATCAGCCTCACTGGAAGCTAAGTGGTGAGAGTGGCCAGTCCAGCAGAAAGAACCCTCTGACCCTTCACCAAATGAATATGGCTCAGTCTTGGATGTGATTTTCCCTCATTTTAAAATCACTTCATGGGTATAGTATCAATGTCTATGTCAAAATTTATTTCCGATCCCTAAATGTCCTCCTGGAGAAAGTAGGGGTGAGCTCCTTCTTGAATCACAGTGCTTGTGGTGGAGGCACACCCATAATGCTGTGAGGGAGGAGTTAGAGGATTTCGACCCAGTGACAGTAAAGGAATGGACGATATAGTTCTAAGTGAGGATGGTGTGCAACATGGAGGGGTGTTTGCAGGTGGTGATGGTCTCATAACAGCTACCCAACAGCACGGATGCTGTTGCTCATTAATAGCTCATTAATTGCTCATTAATATCAACTCCCATATTCACTTGTGAATTTGCTTACGTTTCAGCAGATGTGATGACTGAGTGAATTCTTTCCCACACTCGGAACAGATGAATGGCATCTCGTCAGTGTGAACTCACTGCTGTGCATGCAAGCTGGATAGCTGAGTGAATACATTCCCACACTCTAAGTAGGTGGATGAGTTCTCCCCAGTTTGTGCTCGCTGGTGTCTCAATGGGCTGAAATATTCACTGAATTTCTTCCCACACTCAGAGTAGGCAAACGGCCTCTCTCCAGTGGCAGCACACTGATGTTTCCAAAGGGCAGATGAATCAGGGAATTCATTCCCACATTCAGAGCAGGTGAATGATCTCTCCATGCTGTGACCATGTCAATGAAATTCCAGTGTTGACAGAGAATGGAATCCCTTCCCACAGCCCTCACACTTCCATGGTTTCTTCATGTTATGGTTGTTGCTGTGTCTCTCATTGTTCAACAATCAGCTGAAGCCTTATCCACACAGAGCACTGGCATAGTGTCTCCCTGCTGTGAATGGCATGATGCTTTTTCAGGCTGCATCACATGCTGAAGTTCATTGGAAGATTCTTACTTTGGTTTGGGAGAATGTTTCTCAGTGCTTTTCCATTAAAGTGACATTTAAAACCTTTAATGTAGACAGAACAAATGGACATTTATCCATCAATTGTTATTCAAGTTCCGGTTAATTTAGTCACTATCTGCATATGATGTTTGTTTTGTGATTTCTGTCTGCAAGTTTTCTCCTTCTAGCATCCTGTAAAAGGAATAAATGCAATTTAGAAATTCAGAACAGACAACTCTAGTTTTTCTCGAATGGTTTTTCTTCTCTCTTCCCTCAAGTCTGTAAACTTTCAGCCCACACTTTCTCCCACGATGCTCACTCTGTTGTTCCTAATATACACCTCCCAATTCTCCTGAAGGTGCTGATAAACAGATCCGTGCTCACTACTTCCTCTCCTGGGCAGACTCTGCGCCATTCCTGAGTTCACTTGTTACCCGTCAGTTGCTACAAGTCAATAAATTAACAGCAGAACGAAAAAAAAAGGAAACAGAAAGGAAGATAAAACAAAGGATTTTGCTCACAAATGCTGTGCAGAAGCAGCAAGATTCGGGCTGGGAGAATGCTTCTGGCTCTCTATTGATTTTCATTTGTCAATTCCCATCATTATGACAATTAGGGGCGGACCCTGGGCCCACGTGAGCGTGGTGACACATTAACCTTGCCGGGTCGACCAATTCACACAGCGGGTGCATTCGATAGCCGGCAAATCACAGCGCGGAACGTTGCCACGGAGAGCGCTCCTCACACATGCTCCAAAGCCCGTCCTCATTCTGAACATGCGCAGTTTCGGGTGTTCTGACACCAGCGGTCCCTTCGTAAGGGATTGTGGGAGCTGGAGTCCTCAATGAACCGTTGGAGTCCCCAGTGAACCACTGGAGCACTGTCTCCGCGAAGTGCATGAAAAGTGTGGGGCGGAGGCTGGCGGGAGCAGGATCCCCATTCAGACACACAGTATATAGAATTTAATTTAGATAAATGTAAGGTGCTGCATTTTGGACACGCAAATCAGGGCAGGATTTACACACTTAATAGTAAGGTCCTGTGGAGTGTTGCTGAAAATAAAGACCTTGGAGTGCAGGTTCATAGTTCTTGAAAATGGAGTCACAGGTAGATAGGATAGTGGAGACGGCTTTGGGTAATTTATCATGTGTTTGACAGTTAATTGAATGTAGGAGCTGGGAGGTCATGTTGTGACTGTACAAGACATTGGTTAGGCCACTTTTGCAATGCTGTGTGCATTTCTGGTCTGCCTGCTATAGGAAGGATGTTGTGAAACTTGAAAGGGTTCAGAAAAGATTTATAAGGATGTTGCTGGAGTTGGAACATTAACTATAGGTAGAGGCTGATTAGCCTGGGGCTATTTTCTATGGGATGTCGGATGCTGACCGGTGACCTTATAGAGGTTTATAAAATCATGAGCGGCATGGATAAAGTAAGTAGACAAGGCCTTTTTCCTGAGGTGGGGGTGTCCAAAACTAGAGGGCATAGATTTAAGGTGAGAGGGGAAAAATTTAAAAGGGAACTAACGGGCAACGGACAGAATGATCTGTCAGAGGAAATGGTAGAGGCTGGTACAATTCCAACAGTAAAATGGCATCTGGGTGCTTGCATGAATAGGAAGGATATAAAGGGATATGGGCCAAATGCTGGCAAATGGAACTAGTTTAATTTAGGATATCTGGTTGGTGTGGACGAGTTGGACTGAAGGATCTGTTTCCATGCTTTACTTCGCTTTGACTCTATGTGGTCCATCAGTGGAGTTTACTTAGGCACCCCCTTAGGCGACAAGATTTCACAAAACTCTGACTTCTGTGTGATGATACAGAAAATGAAAGACGGTGACTGGAAGGTAGAGATTTTAGACACTTAAATCTGACCAGAACTTTTCCAAAATTTTCCAAACAGTCAGCCTCCAACAGCCAGAAGGAATCGGATAGCAGGTGGATGTGAACAACATCAACTGCAAGTTTAGATAAGGGAGATAAACAGCAGCTGTTCCTATTAGCTGATAGTAAAAGTATGCGGGACAGAGATTTCAGGTGTGGACAGGGGTTACGGGGAGATATAAGAAAGGAATCCTATGCCAGTTTCATTTTGCTTAATTCTTACATTCAACGGCCAATACTATCTGGTGCTGAATGAATCAAGTAACACTGTCAGATCTTGTTTGGTTTGAGTTTCTGAAATGCAAATAGTCTCCAAACATCCTGTTAAAATAAGTTTACAAAAGCTATCATTGCCAGTCCAGGACCAAAATTCATAAGAAACAAACATTTCTCATTTTTAAACCGTGTGTAAATGCTTCCCCCTCACCCTCTGTGAAAGGAGTTTATAATTCCATCCCTGTCCGTACAAAAGAGAGATTCACAACATACTCGCTCCTGGCCCAAGATTACTGCGCATGCACTCTGCTGCCCATTGCCCTTACAAAGATGATTGCCGTTACGTTGGTCAATTGCCGAGAGGAAGCCTCGTTCAGAATTCAGAACATCCTTTATTGACACGTATCCAGTACTGAGGTAGAGAGGTACAGTGAAAAGTCTTTACAATGGCTGCCTTTAATGGCGCCATCTTAGGTAAAGTACCTAGGTACGAATTTTACAGAGTAAAAAAAAAATTGTAGTTACAGAGTAAAAAAGAATATAGATTGGCATGAAACAGTGATAAAAGCCAGAATGCTAACAAGTGGCCATAGGTACTTAAGTTGCAGTCCGTGCCTGCAGGCCCCAGAGCATGAGGCCATGCTGCCTCCCTGTGCCGGTCTCCATCCAGGACTTGCTCCACGGCCGCTTTGGGAAACATTGCTTCGCTCCGCTGTGAGACTTGGACCATGCGCGCTCCATTCCATTGCAGGACACGGCCCGTGCTTGCTGGACACAGCATGCTAGCCCTGCTCCACCGTGTTTTCTCATTTTGTGAAACGGGGACAGATAGTTTCATTATTCGAGTTTGCTGCATCGACAAAGTGTTTAAAAAGCCTCTGCGTTCAACCGCCCAGTCCATCTCCTCTCCGGCTCCTCCTCATCGTTACCCTCAGGATTGTTCACACTGCACATGCTACAGACTGTCTTGGTGGCGTGCACAGAGCATGCGCACTGATCATCACTTCTGTTCATAGGGGACATTTAGCAGCGTTCGGAATGCTGGGTGACGTAGCCGCCATTGCAGCGTTTGAATTTATTTATGCAATATGTACAAGCAAACTTTCTATTTATCTCCTAAAAAGACAACTATATACAAATTATACCGATAGTTGAATTAAAAAGTCCCCTGCATTCCCCAGGGATGTTATTTAGCAAAGTCTGACACTGAGCCACACACAAAAAGGTAGAGTTACCACACTCGTACTGGACCATGGGCTGTTCTCTCTTTGTAGACAGACAACTGGTGGTTGCTTAACCTGAGGAACACCGCACTTCAGGCGGGCAGAGAGGTTGAGAAGGATAGTCATTCGTAGTCACCTAAGCTGGTGAGGTAATTAAAAACACCTTCTTGGCAGATAAAGTGGGAAATGGCTCAGAGAAAGAGTTTAGGCTTTCAGAACTGCCTTTAAGGAAGAGAATGTGGATTTCGTATTCCAGCAAACTGTAATTGGCTGATGGTGCTGTTGGTGTCCCACTGAAAACCTCAAAAGATTGAAGAACTATTTAGATGAGCACTTGAAACGTCAGAGTACAAGGCTACGGGCCACTTGCTGGAAACAGAGGTTAGAAGCAATGGTTGTTTGATGACCAGTGTTGACATGATGGGCTCAAAGATCTCTTTCCATGCTGTTTTAAACTCAGTGACTCTCTGTCATTTTGATCATTTTGCAACGGAAATGAAATTAAAAAAGGTCAAATGCTGTGTCATGAAGAAAATTTGCAAGCATCCTGAATCATTCGCTGGTGGTGTACTGATTGGGATTTGGCGCTCTCACTGCTATTCCTGGGTCTTATTCCCAATCAGGGACTGAGGACTTATTGTTCATGCACAAACTCTTAAAATGAAAATGAATTCCTGACAACAAAAACAGCTTAGAGAGCAGCTTTCTCAGAATCCGTGAGAATTTCACATCAGTGATGAAAGCAAATGGAAGGAAGCACCGACATTCATCTCCTTTGATCGCTCAGCCAAAGTACATTAAAAAAAAACTGCTTCTTATTGAACAATGCAGGGTTTTCGAGATATGATAGGTTGGATGAGGAAAAGTTTATTCCTGGCCTGGACAGTCTCGGGAGACCGAATGTAATCTCTGAATAAGGGTTGTACATTTAAAACAGAGTTAAGAAGAAACTTATTCTCTTAAAGGGTTGTGAAACAGTGGAATTCTTTAAAACAGAGGGCTGTTGAGGCCGGGTCATTAAGTATATTCAAGGCTAAGTCAGACAGATGTGTAATCAGCCAGGACATCAGTGCTTTGGAAAAAGGCACGGAAATGCAGTTGAGTCTTAACGGATCAGACATGAACTCATTGAAAGGTGGAGCAGACTTGATGGGCTGAATGGCCTCTTTCTGCTCTTACAGTTTACAGTCTTAATAAGAGTCTGTAAAACCGATCTGCATAGCGTTTGCGAAGTTAAAAATATGTAGATCCACTCTGTGCAAGGAACCGCTGTGAGATATGCAGAGGACAACAAATAAGAGAGCATCATTGTGGGTGATTGATCCGGAATGATCTGGAATGATCTATGTAACAGGGTAAACAGTGAAAACTGTTCTTCAGCACCCACATTGAGCCTGGTTCCATTGGGCCTAGTTACCTGTCACAAATCACCATTGTCCTTCACTTTTCCAGGTGTCCCCTCTACTCTTGTTATGAGCCAATTGCATTTCAAACATTTGCAGTTGACATTGCTGATATGGAACTGTAACATGCAGTGAAACGATTCTGACTGGTCCACAAAATAGTTCTGCTTCTAAAGATCAGTCAGTATTTTATATTTCTGACTAAAATTTGTTCATCATTAACAGGCCATGGCAGTGAAACACTGAGTTCTAATCACTGGACCACCAGTGAAGATCACTGTTTCTATCGCTCTAGATATAATCTCCTCGAGCTTGTCTCCGTTTTGTCACATTGTCTTTGTTCATGGCACGCAGGCTATCCAATCATCTATTATATTGCAATTTCTAATGCAGTGAAACGTCTCTCAGTGGATACAGTCCTAGATTTGTCTTGGATTGCATTACACTTCTCCTGCGATCTAATTGTGTCATTTAGACACAATGTCTGTCCATTTTAAAGCGTATGCTTTATTGTTGACTGCTAAGCTCGGTATTAAACGTATTGGCCTTATAAGCCAGCGATCAGGACTTCGATTTTCGTCCAGGCCTTACAGAACTTTCGTGCGCCGACTGCAGCTGACAGTAAAGCAGTGTTTTAAATGTTGTGTGATGTTTTTTTTCCTGTAATGTAACCGCATGATGTCATTTCTTCCATAGGCCAGGGCTAATCTGTTTGAGCTTGGAATTCCACATTCCTATTTCTCCTTCCAGGAACTCAAGGAAGACCATTCGGATGGAGAAGAAGCAGCTGACGTGACCAATGTTCGAGTTTGGCGGAAAGAACGGGGTGAGGCAGTATACACTGCAGTGATGGGGAAACAATGGAGAAGCAACATGGACAGGGAAGTGGCCGAAAGTTTCCTTTCTTTACTGTAACCAGACACCGGTTTCAAAATCTGAAATGAAAAATGAATGAGCCAAGTGGGTGAAATCCTTCCTTTTTGGGGTTGGTCTCTGCTGAGGCGTTGGTCACTTTCGGGGATGTGTGTGTGCGTGTGTGCGTGTGTGTGTGTGTGTGTGTGTGTGTAGGTGTGTGTGTGTTTCCCTCGGCAGACGGAAGTGAGGCTCTGCAAAGGGGTTTGAATACAGTTTGACCGCATCAAACCTCAGTCCCATTCGTTGCTTCGTTTGAAATTAAAACCATAAAATCTCATTGAGCCAAGTACTGAAAATTGGGATGCTGGGCCTCTTTCCATGCTGTAAAAAACCGATGACTCGATCGTGTTGGAGGAGAAGCATATTTTTCGTAACAAAATTGCTGACAGCTGTGTCATTAAGAAAAGATGCAAGTGTGCTTGCTGTCATAATGGTGGCCTAGTGGCTAGGATTCTGCTCTTTCATCGCCGTGGGCTGGGATTGATGCCCAATAAGGGAAACAGGATTTAATGGTCCTGGTGGTGACAACAGTAAAAGCAGAGCAACTTTGACAAGAACTTTTTCAATGATTAGTTCATGGCGTAAGAGAGGGACAGGGCTTTCTTTTACTCTGCTCAATCGGGAACTTCATTCTCCATCTCCTTTCCCAGTGAGCTTCTGAAGATCCACAAAGCTGGAGACTGGGTTTGCTCTTTTGCTTCATTTCCATTTCCAAGACTGGGTCAGTGGGTTTGAGTAATTGAAAGTTGCTCATGAGCAGCTTGTGGAACATTTTCCCCTTCCTCTTCTACGCTGACACTGGAACACTGACTCTGATGCTCTCGGTGACATTAAATGGTCTGAGACAGTGTGAGGATTCTGGTCCCTCCACATCAGAAATTCAAACCTCATCTCGACTTTAGAACAATGAGAAAGATCAGTGTGGAAATATAAAGAAAGCTGAAAACTACGCTAGAGATGGTTAGGAGTCAACCTTACAATCTTCTGATCCCCCCGTCAAACACATTGCCCATTCCGGCGCTGGTCCCACGCAGCCTAAGGCCTACATGCTGCAGAGTTGTGGGATTTATAGGGGCATAAGTAGGAACAGTCATAGTTACAAGGTGAACAAGCAACAAAGATAATCACCGTCACTGCTTCACTTCAATGGTTCCCACTTTGCAAGGTGGTGACTTTCACTGGCAAAGGAAACACATTTGTCCTCAGGTGGCTGCTTCAGTGTCGCCTCTTTCTCTGTTGGAACTTTCCATCGATTTATTCACAGTCACTGCGCTATTTTATGACCCACTCCATTGAAATGTACTTCATACTTTGAGCCATGGTCTCTTCATGTCAAGACATTGAACAAACTCAGCGAGAAATTTCTGGTTATTTCTTGCTCGAGACCTGGAATTAGACGAATTGAATGACACCTTTATTAGTTCTGTCCCTTCACAGCAGTTCAGCAGCTAGCTTCTGCATGGTGCTGTGGCACAGTTGGTTAAAGTACGTCTTTCATAAGCAGGGGATTCTGTGGTCAAGTCCCAGTGGTGCCTGCACCTTCCATTTAAGGCTTCCTCGTTTGAGCTTCTCTCAAAAGCCATGTTGTTGAGACAAATATTGACTGAACAAGAATTCTTGTATTTGCCATGGGCATGTTTAGATTTGGAGCTCCCACTTTGTCCCCATCGGAAAATGTAGCTTCTTGCTATTCTGTGAACTGAAACAATAAAGTTATCCTGGAGTTTCTTTCCTCTGTTAACAAACACGTATGCTTCTCCCCTTTCTCTATTCTTACTTCTTCATTCCCAGTTTTGTAGGAATAACAAGGAGAGGCAGGATAAACTGCACAGTAACCAGGAAATGTTGTGGTAATGACACAGACAGGATGAGCTGATCAACTTCTTTTTCTGCTGTTCATTAATTTTACAGCAACCGTAAAGATGTGACTATAAATCCTGTAATTTTGGTGAAATTGTTTTTTTCTGAAGAATAGCTATCTTATTTAGAACTCTAACGATACACAATCTTTTGAGGGAAGAAATATTTCCTCACATCAGACCGAAGTGACAGACACATTTTCAGGAGCATGTGAGCCCAGTTCTTAACACCCCAACAAGAGGGGAAAGCCTCTCACCAGCTCCACTCTCAAACTGTCTCCGAATATCAAACTTTTCACAGAGCAGATATAGGAAATGAGAGAGATGGACAGACAGGGAGATCTAGAGAGTGAGAGAAGGTGAGGTGAATACATAGAGACAAAGAGAGACAGATAGAGACACATACTGAGGTAGACATTGAAAGGACCAATTCTCCATTCGACATGGTTGTTAACTGACAGAAAGGAAAAAAAAAGAAGCACGTATTTAAGCAGAACCTTTCACCACCTCGTGTCAACGGAAGGACCTTTAGAACTAATGAAGTCCTTTTAAAGTTGTAACTTTGACGGTTGTAATCTCATGAGACAGAGAGAGATTTTGATAAATATGCCAATTCGACAGATAAGGCTGATAATTTCCACCAGCATCATAATATAGAAACGTACAACTAACCTGGTTGAATGGTCACATGAAACATTAACTCTATTTCCACAGATGCTGCCAGAAATGCTGAGTTCTCCAGCAAGTTCTGTTTTCGTATCAGATTTCAGCATCCTCAATTATTTGCTTTATGATAACCTGAATAAAGTCTGGGGAGAGAAAGAATCGGCTGCCAGCGCCGTAGCTTCTTTCCTGTTTCAGAAAATGAAGTAGAAATACTGCCATCACGTTTAACTATCAGAGCGTAGAAACTCCCCTACCATGACTGGAATTTGAAAGCCAGCTGCAGTAGTGAGAGTGCTGAATCTTAACCACTAAACTATCAAGGAAACTGTAGAACGCACTCCTGCCTTTTCTCAATGACATTGCATTTGCGATCATTTTCTCTGCAGATCAATTTCTCCCTGTCATCGCATTTTCACAGCGTGGAAAAAGACGCTTCGGCCCATCCTGTCAGTGCGAGTCACCAAGCATCCATCTACTCTAACACCAGTTTCCAGTACCTGGCCCATAGTCTTGTGAGCTCTGACGTTTCAAGTGCTCATCTCAATGAGATTTTCCCTGTAAACTCAAATGACACAATGAATAGGTTTGAGATGGTACAACTGTGTTCATATCCCCTTGGGAAATTCATGTTCATTTTCACCCACAGAAGGAGAGCCACAGACACATCCCCTAAGGGAGACAGAAACCTCAGAATTATACGCAGTTCATGTGCTTCACGTCAGCTCCCCGTCCCTGACACAAGTTTCTCCAACAAAAGGCAACTTTAGGTGGAACACTAGCGACTTCTCCAGACACTCAGAACCGTTGCCGTGAGCTGGGATATGAACTGGACAGTGAGCTGAAATAGTTCCACAAGCTGTTCGTGCGCAACTTTCAATTTCCAAAATACACTGGCACAATCCCTGCGGCTCCTGGGAATCTGCCAACACAGTGACCGGCAGGTATTCCGCACTAAACGCAATTGACACACGGCAAACTCTCAACACTTTCATGTCATATTTGTTTCTGTTTCTGTCCCTGTCTCACCTCCAGCTCCCTCTGACCATCCAGCTCCCAGCTCAATGAGCTGCCTGATACCAATACAGGCAGATCGTGAAGCCAAAATTTACCTGGAAAGCAGAGCCAGGAAATGTAAGACACGATGAGAGAAACGATGGGTTTGCAAATGGCTGGGTAAAGAGATACGAGGATCTCAATTTACTGATTCCGCCAGATACTGATCACAGGAATGAGCACAGTGCCAGTTATCCCCAGTCACAGCCGCAATGGACAACGTGTCTGACAGACAGATTTGGGGAGTGTCGATTCCACTGCTTCCTGGCTCGGGTGGGTTTTACAAAAGTTGTCCTGTCACCTCACAAACGGAGCTCACGACAGCTGGTCGTAGAGATCTGCAGCACAGGAAAAGGCCCTTCAGCCCATGAAGTCTACGCCAGTCAGCACAAATCCCCAACTGTTCTCGTCTCATTTCCCTTCACTTGGCTCATAGCCTTATATACATTGGCATCGCAGTTGTGCACTTAAATGGTTCTAAACTGTCATACAGGTTTCTGCCAGTTCCATCCTGACAGGCAGTGAGTTTTCCCATCATTCCCGTTCTGGGTAAAATTATTTCCCCTCTCTGAGCAAACTCTATTCCCATCTGCCCTCAACTCTCCAATGTGGTCGATAGGATTCAAAACTGCGTTGCTTGTCTGCTTTTCCCAATCTCTGTTGCTTTGGAGCCGAAGAATCATTGCTGGCTTTGTTCAAATCCAATCACTTCACAGATTTCTAAAGGGTTAAATGCCAGTATAACGTGGGCCTGGTTGTTTCATCACGATCGTTAACATGAATATTAATTTTAAAAAAAAACTGGAGAAACTCACTAGGTCTGGAAAGAGAAAGCAGAGTTTTGACAAAGGTCTGAAACGTTGACGGTTTCTCTCTCCAAATGCTGCAAGATCTGTTTAGTTTGTCCAGCAAATTTTCTGTTTTTATTTCAAATTTCTGCATCCAGAGTTTAAACAATTTGTATCACCTTTGCAGTTAATCACTGAATTAGAATTCTCTTTGAGGAATATCTTCCTGACCCTATTAACAACCCTGGACTGTGCAGCAAAGAGAGCTGAGGGACTGAAAACTCTGTCCGTAGGTGGTTTCGAAACATATTTTTTTGGTTTAACAGCCAATGGCGCTGACTAATTGCACCACAGAGACTGGCGAGGCAGTAGCTTTCACGACCCCCTAGGGCAGGCTGTCACTGAGTTTATGCTTCAGATTGCCACTCCCGGAATGACAACGAGAATTCTTTCTATGTCTCAGATCAGTTAATGTCTCCAAATACCTTAGAGTCAATGTCTCAGCCTCTTAAAGAAGGGGAAGGTACCCTGACTACCTCTGCTCAGTTAGACAGTTCACCCTTCACTCTCCTCTGATCCCGGCTCCCAAAGAGTTTTGAAAGTTTCACAAAGCTGGATATTGGACTTTCCGTTTTGTTTCTTAACATTTTTCCACCTGTCAACTGACAATATTTTCCCCAAATCTCTCGATAATTCTCCGCCCTTGACCATGTCCAGATATGAGGAAATTCGATTTTGCAGAGAGGTTCCTGAGACAGGGAATGTTCTCTTTGGAGCAAAGATAGTTATTCAGAGATTCGCTGGGGCACTTTATAATGATCGGGGACGGAGAAATGGGGATGGTCGGGTTGACCTCGCAGTTCTGGATAAATTGCTTGCACTACCTAGGGTCAGTTCGAGAGGATTGGGACATCAGGCAGTTTTTGAAATACAGACTTGCATTGAAATAGCTTCGTTTCCTTCGTAGGTTTCCCCTGAAATGGAAATGAATGGACATCAGAAGCCGGCTGTGGGTGGGGTTTTGGAAACTGCTTTTGTTGTCTTTGAGCAATAACTAGCTCGTCAGGAACTAATTCAAAACCAGCAAAGCACCGAACTGTAGTTGGCAGGATCCAAACCTTCGCGGGCAAAACCCAATGGAATTCCAATCCATCATCTTAAATAATTGGCCACGACTACAGGCTGAGCCTAAGCTTCACATTTCTCGTATAAAATCCTCAAATGGTCACAGCAGGAAAGGCGGACACGGCTCACTCCGTACTCTCTCTCTGTTGTAGGTTTCCTTCTGCATGATTCACCACAGTTCAGTTTCCCAAGGGGATAAACACATTTTTAACTTCGCAAACTTTCCTCTTTAGATATGCCAATTCATATTAAGACTATTAGTGATGGGAGCAGAAGTACGCCATTCAGTCCATCGAATCTGCTCTACCATTCAATGAGATCATGGCTGAACTAATCATCCACAAATCCATTTTCTTGCCTTTCCCCATAACCCTTGATTTCCTTACTGATTAAAAATCTGAGTACCTCAGTCTTGAACTTAATGACCTGGCCTAGACAAAAATCTCCAGTAAATGATTCGAAAGATTAATTTATGTCTAAGACAGGAAATTCCTCCTGATCTCTGTCTTAAGTGTGTGGCCTCTTGTTCTGAGATTACGCCCTCAACTCTCGCACAAGAACAATAATATTTCCAGATCTGTGCAGTCAAGTTCCTGAAGAATCCCGATGAAGAGTCAGTGGACTCGAAAACCTGCTTTATTCCCATAGATGCTGACAGACCTGTTGATTTTTGCAGCATTTCTGTTTTTGTTTCAGTTCTCTGGCATCCAAACTTCTGTGTGGCCGCATGGCGGGCCCAGATCAGGATTCCTAGCGATGTCAGTGAGGTGGCTGCGGCCGAGCTTGGGACTCTTGGGACATTGACTGGACCCCGAAGGGGGGCTCATTGCGAACCAGAGACCAAAAAAAGTTTAGAAACCCCGGACACCTTAAGAAAAGCCGGAGCCATGCTTTACAAGAAGGCCTGTAAAGTTGAGCATTATTTCTTATTTTTTGCCTTCGTATTTTCCTGTCAATTTGAACAGAAAATAACACTGTTTAAGAAATTTCTTTTCATCCAAAATGGCGCCGGTTTGTGGTGACAAAACACTTTTCACTCTGTTTTCCTAATTACATGGGGCAATAAAAATCTTTTGCCATTTGATTTATTTAATCCGAAGAACTTAGTATGTTTCAATATGGGACGAGGTTTTTTTTGTCGTCCTATGGCCAAGCAGTCTCAGGAGCAAGGTATGGGCGCTCTCTCCTGTTTGTTTCCAGCTCCAACTGATATGTTCATTTCTTATGTGAAACACTCACTGAGCTGCTCTGCCTTTGCTGTTCGTAATGGCAGGATTTCTTGGTCAAGTTAATGTTTGTACAAGAAAAAGACGTCCTGATTTCTTGACCTGGAATCAAACTGGGGCTGCAACATGAGGAGCATCAAATCTCAACCATTACATCACCAGCAAAGAAGTGGGAAATACTTATCACTGCCAGTTCACACTGTGAAGAGACTATTCTGCTGTCCTGATTGTGGTAAGGGGTTCATTAATTCATCTGACCTTCTGATACACCGGCGAATTCACGCTGATGTGAGGCTGTTCATCCACTTTGACTGTGGGAAGGACTTCACTCATTCATCTACCCTGCTGACACATCAGTGAGGAAAGGCCATTCACCTGCTCCAAATGTAGAAACCATCCGTTATCCCATTTGTGGAGTCACCAGCGAGTTCACAAACGACTACAGAACCTGTTATTTTCTTCTCATCACATTCAAGACTGAACCATGTTCGTTGAGATCTCCTGCTAGTGTTAATAAACTTCAGCCAAATTAAACCGCCCAATATTCTGATTACAAATAAATAAATCAGCTTTGTTTTAAGTAAAGCGTTTTACTCTTTTTATTCTATCTAACACACAAGTTAATCCTATGGAAGGGCGCTCCCTCTTCCCTTTCTCCACCATCCCCATCTCCAACAACATGTGCAAGGAGCTCATGTTTGTCCCTAAAATTGTGGCAATCCAATCAACTGCTTCGGCTGCCTTCTTTCGCTTTCACTCAGTCACTGTGCGATGCTGATTCTAAAGTTCCTCCTTGTCTGAGGCCCAAACTTGGATCTTTCTTCATTGCCTCTCCGATCTCCCCTCAAGTACTTTGACCTCATCTTCACCACGAGCCCCAAATTCTGAGTCCAAAATTATTCTGTATGAATTTCTGAGTAGCCAGTTTCCTCGTGCAATAAAAAGGTGGTCTCTTCAGGTTCTGTCCCTCTTTCCTTTAAATCTGCCATCGCTGCATTCTCAAAGAAAACAAGACTTTAACCCCTCCTTGCTAACTGCTGCCCCATTTCCAACTTGCCTTCCTTTCCGTTAAAGTAACATCATCTCTAAAACCTGTGTCCATCTTTTCCGGAACGTCACGTATTAAACTCTCCAATCAGGTTTTTGTCCCTGTCAGAGAGCACAAGCAGCTCCTATTAAAATTATAAACTACATCCTTTGTGACTGTGTCAAAGGTAAACCAACACATTCCATCTTCCTCAGCCTATTGTAGCCTTTAACGAAATTGGCCGAAACATGGCGCTCCAGTTCTGAAGAACAGTCATGTAGGACTCAGTGTAAACATTCTTTCTCTTTTCACAGATGCTGAATTTCTCCAACATTCTCTGTGCTTGTTTCAACTTCCCAGAATCCACTGTACTTTGATTGTCATTGTTCCAACACCACTCCACTGTCATCGAGCTGTGTGGGGCTACTCTCTCCTGATCCTGTTCTTCCCTGTCTGATTATAGCACTGGCAATGCTTTCCCTCCCACTCACACAGTTGTCTCTGGTGCTCCCAGAGGATCTAGCCTTGGCCCCTATTTCTCATCTATATGCTGCCAACAATGACAGGTTCTGAAAGTACCGTTTCAGTTGTTAGATGTTCACTGACAACTCCCAGCTCAACCTTAGCACCATTTGAAAAATCATCACTGTCAGCATAACATAAAAGTTCAGAACAGATCCTTCTAGCTTCTGTGGAATACTCTTTCTTCTTTCAGCTCCCCAACTCTATAATCCCTTTCCCACATACACCTCCTCTTCCTCCCTGCTCGTTGTTTTAGTTTCTGGGCCTGGCCACCTACCAATTCTTTTCTCCTCCCAGACTCTCTCTCTGTTGTCTTTAAAGTGGTGACTTGGGCTGTGGTTCAACACTTGCTTCACTAAAATTCAAAAAATAACACAGCTTTTATGACTTCATTATTGATTTTGAATGTTTGCAAAGAATCATCTATTCCTGAATGTGGAGAGGAACAGATTCAGTAGTAAGCTCAGAGTTTCCTCCTTCCCAGGGCTGTTCTACCAAGTGTGCCTCGGAGTTACATTGATACAGCCTCCTTCTCTCCCTCTGTGATCCCTTACTGAACTATAAGAATAACCGCTACAACAACTCAAAGACTGGAGTTTTAACGTACAAAATATATCAATCAGTTTCACGGGAGTATAAGCCCATATTAAATCACAGAGAGTCATAACCTCATGAGGTACGGAAACAGACGGACCAAGTTTCCCAAACTAAAATAGCCCCACTTGCCTGTGCTTGCCGCATATCCCTCTAAACCGTTCGTATTCATGTACTTATCGAAATGTCTTTGAAATGTTATAATTGTACCCGCATCGACCGCTTTTTCTAGCACACATGACCACAACTCTGTGTGGAAATGTTGCCCCTCAAGTCCCTCTTAATTTTTTCTCCTCTCACTTTAAAATTTTGTTCCCTAATTTTGAACGTGCTTGCCCTGTGGAAAAGACCTTTGTTATTCACCTTATCTATGCCCCTTGAGATTTTGTAAGCCTTTATAAGGTCAACTCTCAACCTCGTTTGCTCCACTGAAAAATATCTCAGCCTATCCAGCCTAACTCTCCAGTCCTGGCAGTATACTGGCAAATATTTTGTTGCTGTAATCAAGACATCAATGTTTATTTCCCCGAGTTCCCTAGTTTCCATTTCTTTCTCCACAGTATAAACTGACATGAAATATTCGACAGGATCTCTCCCATCTCCTGTGGTTCCACACACAGACAACCTCATTGATCTTTGAGAAGCCCTATCTTATTCCTAGTTATTCATTTGTTCTTAATGTACTTGTAGACCCTCTTTGGATTATCCTTAACATTACCTATCAAGGCTATATCATTTCCTCTTTTTGCTGTCCTTATTTCACTCTTAAGAATGTCCCTACACCTCTTATACTCTTCAAGAGATTCACTTGTTCTCAGTTGTCTATACCTAATTTATGACTCCTTCTTTGTTCTTAACCAGAGCCTCAACCTCATCATTCCTTCATTGATCCTGACACTTAACAGTCTTATATTCACTCTAACAGGAACATAATGGCACTGAACTCTCGTTATCTCACTTTTGAAAGCTTCACACTTGCCAGCCGCCCCTTTACCTGCGAACAATCTACTCCCATCAATCCTTGAAAGTATTTGTCTCATACTATCAAAATTTACCCCACTCCAATTAAGAACCTTAATTTTTATGCAAGGCCTGTCCTTTCCATTATTTTAAAACGAATCGAATTATGATGACTATCCCAAAGTGGTCCACTGTAACCACTTGGTCCACTTGCCTGCTTTATATCACGAGAAGGTCAAGTTTTGCTTCTTCTCCAGGAGTTACATCTACATATTAATAAACAAAATTTTCCTGAACACGTAACAAATTCCTCACCAGCCAAGTCCTTAACACTGTCCCAATCTATATATGGAAGATTAAAATTTCCTGTTATTACAACCCAACATTCTTACATATAAAAAAGATCTTTCTACATATTTGTTCCTCAATCTCCATCTGGCTGCTGGTGGGGCACGGGGGAGGCGGGTGGCGGGAGAGGGTATCTATTAAAATCACATCAAGATGATCACTCCCTTCTTATTTCTGATTTCCATTCCATTACATAGCTTCACTGCCTATCCCTCAGAAAGATCGATGTACAACCGTAATATTTCACGACATGAAACTCTGTCTCCAAGCCCCCTGCAGCTCTTCCGACTTCTCCCTCAACTTTAAAGGTATGAATTGTCCTTAACGGTCTTTGAACTTAAATTATTCCATTGGAAACACAGATAATTGCCTGGAGTTTGTTAATAACTGAACATAGAAGAAAAATCAATACCGTGGGTGACTTAGTGATGGGAAATAAATGAAAAGTAACGTTATTTTGCAAGGACCTTTCTGCGTATAAAAGACAATAAAAGAAAAACAGACTCCATTCTCTCTACTCGGGTCTTACCTGGGCTGTTGTACCTTCAGAGTATTTTCTGTTTGCTTTTTGATTAATAAAACTTCATCTCAGCGGCTGTGTTGTACTTGTTAATCATTTGTCAACGGCTGTTTGCCTTTTCAGAATGTAAGTTGCCTTATTGAGTACATTCTCGGAGTTCAGCATTTGGAGTCCTTGTTGTGCCTCAGTCTATAAAGCACAATTGCAGAAAAAATGTCAATAACGATTTAAGGTAAAATATTGTGATATTGAGAGAACAGCGTTGAATTTCAAAATTTTACAGCGAGTTTGCAGGAATGGAATTCAAGTGGAAATCAGCAGTATTTCCAGTACTTCTGCTCTCTGCCTTCCCTGATCGACATAGATCTCTGATGTATAATTTTTGAGGTTGGGATTATTCATTGACATCATTCCGTTAGGTAGATCTCAGTCTCATGGAGGTGTGGCATGATTCTTTCTTTTGTCATGAACTCTGAAGAACATATAATTGTAAATGTGCAAAATCAAAGGTGTGCAGGAGCAGAGGATCCTCCGTGCATTTGTGTACAAATCAGGGAATGTACCATGACATGTCATAAATACCACTGTAGAGCAGAAATACAAGGCAATTATGTTCAACTGAAATAAAACAGTCGCTTGTCTCACCTGGAAAATTGCGCGTAGTTTCAAATGTCACATCCTTGAAAGAGTGCAAATTCAGGACAGAAGGTGCATGACTTATTCACAACACTGTTCCCAGCATGATGCACCTCACCGACTTTGAGCTGTTGGTACCATTCTTCTCTGCTGAACAGCAACTTTCAATTTGTTTTCACCCTTAAACTTCTGATTGATTTTAGTGGAGTCGGGAGAAACTGCTTCCACTGAAGATGGATTGAGAACATTCAGCCGCTGGTCAGATATAATTGGCAATCGAAACATCACAAAATTAGATAAAGTGAAAACTTATTTTAATGCAGCGAGTGTTTCAGACAATTAACACTCCCGGCGAATGAGCAGCAGACTCGGGATTTTTTTGTGGCTGTCAAAAGTGTACTAGTATTTAGTCTGGCTTGATGCTTTGAAAGAGCAGTAATGATTGATCAGAATTGATGTCAGTGTCCGCGAAACAGTAACCATAAAACTCTGTCCCAGCATCTCCCATGTTAAGCAGCGCTCCACAATTTCTATTGCAGTTTTTCTCCAATGCTTTGCATGCTATCAATTCATTTACCATTTTCACTCTCACTATTTCAATCAGCCTGTGTATCTCTTTTAAACATTTTGCATGTTTAATAATTCCAGCTGCGATGAAATTATACGACTCTTGCTCCAATAGTTTGGAAGAATCCCTGTGTGTGCCCAATGTTACTCAGTGAGCAATGCGTTTTAAATATGAGAATTTGCACTTGTGTTATTGTATGTATTTAAGTGGATTATTAAGGTATAATGTTCACGTTTAAGGATTAAATGGTAAATTAAGATAAACTGGAAAGCTTGTTTTTGACAAGTTCTCATCATGCCTTGAATAATTATCAACAGTTGGGTGCTCCAGGCTGTCTATAGCAGTTTTCATCAGGGATTTATTTTACAAATGTAGCTCCTAGAATAAATAAACATTAACTAGCGGAGAAGGCTTCAGCATCTATAGAACAGACCACATCGGTCCCAAAGGCTGAATATTTCCAGTACTTTTGATCTCTGCCTTGCCTGATCGACATTGACCTCTGATTTATAATTTTGGCTGTTTCGATTCTGCAATATCCCTGTGTCAGATCTGCCACAGTTTCATTCCCTGGGATTTTGACAGCTGTGGTGTGTCAAATAGATCCCGGGAGGTGCTCCATGAGACTTATGTGTGAGAAAAACTCCGGTTCTAAGAATCAACCCTTGGTTGGGCCACGTGTTGTGTCTGTATACCTGACTGAAGGTTGGCATTTTTGGCTGATGAATGTTTATTTGGGTATTTTAGGTGGCGATTTATCCATTAGGAACCCAGTCTCTGCCGACGTTGGGAGCAGTTTTGCTTCAGACAGAGTAGAGTAAGCTTTCTAACTCCCTTGCCTGCCTTTAACAGGCTTCTGGTAAAGCTGTACTTGTGATTTTCATAATTACTTCCCCGAGACCGTGACCCTTTGTGCATAAGGGGAAACATTAAGGGCCTCCTTGCGTTCTACGTATTGTGTCTCTGGAGTATTGCATAAGACATACCAGGTGAAAGATGGATTTATATTAGAGGGCCGCAAGGTGGCGAAACATTAACCTAAATGTCTGGATAAAACACAACCAGACAGAAGTGAAAATCATTTGGCTGGGAATGGAGTGGGACACGTAAACTTGTGAAAATGTATCATTACCAATGGGGCTTGAAGAAATAATTAAGCAAACTCAAAGTTCGTACATATTCATTCAAGATTTATTAACTATTTCTGACAGCATTTTTAACGAAACGTTTATGTTAAAGTTAACAGAAGTGAATATAATGACTGAATGTCACATTGAGATGTTTTTCTGATTTGAATTATGAACGATGGTGGCATAACACTCACATTGAAATGAGACACACACGGCATGAATGTAAATTAGAACTTGCTCTGTGCTATTTACTAAGCCTGATAAATTCATGTAATTGATTTGCACCCGAATTCAGAATGATTTGTATTTCTCCTGGTATGTGTCTCTTACCCTGGGGTCCGGTGATGTTTCGACTTTGAATGACCCCCTCATGAGTGACCAGACACGTATAGACTGCACTGTTAAACCAATCACCATAAGGGACTCTCAGCCAACTGGTCGCTGAGAAGTTCCCGTTCACTTCACACGGCGGAGAGGTGAAGAAGCCAGAATCCATGGGTCGTCCATTCTTCAATCAACTCGCGGAGATTGACTTCGGATGGAAATCGATGATTGAACAGACGATGGTCGCAACTTTGCTGCTTGTGATTTCTTCACTGGAACTGACAGTGAGGAGAACAGTTGGATGGGCACCATTTATTGAACGTTAAGAAAACACATAGTGTAAATTATGTGACGTATTTGAGAACAAATACAGTGAGTTATTTTCTATCAAGGCTCGTTGTGGTTAATAGATACTAACCTAAATAAAGCGATCATAATTATGCAGATATCTACAGAAGCTGGAATCCAGACAGAAGGATCAGCAGGGCGATATCAAGTGCCAAAATTAGAAGAAAGAGCAAGAGAAGAAATAAGGTACAAAAATTATACGTCAGGTAAATAAAAAGCAAGGTAACAATGTTGAATGGTATTCTTTTAATGAAAGGATTCTGACGAGCAAGACAGATGAGTTGAGGGCAGAAATGAGGAAAGGACGCAGTTGACATCACAGAGATACTTTGAAAGAGGGGCAGGATTCATTATTCCAGGATATATGGCCTTCAGGTGAGACAGGGAATAATGCAAAACAGTGGGAGGGGGTTTCCATCGTAATATTGAGCAGGGTGTTTTCAGCAGTAAAGAGGGGTTAAATCGTACATACCTTCCCAAATGAAGGCAACTGATAAGGACTTAAAATCCAAGATAGAGCAAACACGCTGCTAGGATAGCACCGTTGGCCCCTTTATTAATCCGAGAGAAATAAGAGGGCAGATATGTAAGCAAATTTCAGAGAAGTGTAAGTTATTAAGGTAATAAGTATAGGAGATTTCAACTTCCTCAATGTAGACTGGTGCATTCATCGTTTCCAATCTCATGAGGGAGCAGAATTGTGAAAATACACCCACGAGAGCTTTTTAATATGGTACGTAGAAGGCCTTGCAAGAGAGGGCTGAACATGAACTTAACTTTACGTAACAAAGCCGACCAAGTGATTAAAATATCAATGGGGAATCATTTTGCGGAGTGCAACAATAAATACATTGCTTAAACCAAAATTCTGAAATTTTGGAAGACCAATTTTAATAAGATCTGGTACGATTTTACCAGAGTGGACTGTGAGCTGACAGTTATTAGTAAATCTAAGTCAGAGCAGTAGGACGCCTTCAAGAAGGAAACAGGAAGAGTACAGGACCAACATGTTCCAATAAAGAAACAGCGTGAGACGAAAAATGCAACGAGCCTTGGACATCAAAGGACGTACAGGGTTAGATAAAGAGAAAAAGGGAGGCTTATGGCATATGCCGAAGGCTCAAAACAATAGAAGCTCTCAAGAAATACAGAAAGTGCAAGAGCCAGTTTAAACAGTGCTATTACTTGAGTGAAGTAACAGGATGTAGGTTATGATCTAAACGAATACACTGCGTCGTTGTTCACCAATAAAGTGGATGATGCAGGTATAGAAATCATGAAGAAGCATTATGACTTATTTCCAGAAATTAGCATAGATGAGGGAATATTCTGTGTTATTTTGAAGGTTTAAAAGTAGTAAAATTTCCAGGGGCAGATGAAAAGGAGGAAATGGTTGAGATGCTGGCAATAAGTTTGAATTCCTCTCTTACCACAGGTGATGAGCGAAATGACAATTGTTCAGACAATGTGGTACTGTGAAGCAAAAGGGAGCAAAAGATAAACTATCAAACCGCAGGACAGTCAAGCTAGACTCAGTGGTAGGGAAACTATTGGAAGCAATCCCGAGGAATTGAATTAATCTTCATTTGGAAGTGCAATAAAAAAATCTCTGCATGGTTTTGTTGGAGAGATGTTATGTTTAACCAATTTGAAAGGATTTTGTGAAGAGATAACCAGCTGTGTAGATATTAGCAGAGATAAAAGTCAATGGGATCTGAGGAAATTTGACTCATTTGATGCAGAACTGGATTAGTGGCAGGAAGCAGAGTGTGATGGTCCTGAAGTATTTGTGTGACTGGAAGTCTGTATCTAGTGGTGATCTGCAGCGATCAGTGTTAATATCCTTGCTGTTTTTGTAATGTACAAACGACTTCGACTTGAATGTAAGAGGGTTGAGCAGTATATTCACAGGTGAAAGGAAAGTTCTTGGGGTGGTAAGTATCGAGCATAATAACTGAACTGCACAGTAGGATAAAGAAGCGTTGGCCAGGTGGACTGATCAGTGGCAAACAGAAATCAACTTGAAGAAGTGTGTGGTGATGCCGGTCGTCAGAAAAAAAAATGCAAGGTGTAACATTATGAACAGTGGAATCCTGGGATGTACGAGTAATTTTCGTGTGCATGTCCGCCAAACCGTTATAACACAAGGACAAGTCATAGAGTCATAGGGATGTACAGCATGGGAACAGACCCTTCGATTCAACTCCTGCATGCTTACAGATATCTAAATTAATCTAATCCCATTTTCCAGCGTTTTGCACATATCCCTCTGAACCCTTCCTATTCATTTACCCGTCCAGATGCCTTTAAATGTTATAACTGTACCCGTCTCCACTACTTCATCTGGCAGGTCATCTCATACACGCATCACTCTGTGTGAAAAAATTGCCTCTAAGGTCCGGTTTAGATCGTTCCCCTCTCGAATTAAACTTATGCCGTCTAGTTTTGGAGTCCCCTACCCTGGGCAAAAGACCTTGGCTGTTCACTCTATCCATGCCCCTCAAGATTTTATAAACTTCAATCAGATCACCCTCAGCCCCTGACGCCCTAGAGAAAATTACTCCAGCCTATTCAGCTTTTACCTATGGCTCAAACCATCCAACCCTTGCATATCTTTTCCAAACCATTCAAGTTTGACAAAATCTTTCCTGTAGCTGGGAGACCAGAATTGAACGCAATTGTGGACAAAGAGGTTCGGAAGATGTGTGGGATATTTGCTTTTATCAGCTGAGGTATTGGTTTTAAGGGTAGAGAGATGATACTTGAACTTAATTAAACATTGGTTGGGCCATATTAAAGTATGGTGTGCAGTTCCGGAATCCAGGTTAGTAGAGGAATGATTACACTGGAGAAGGGATAGAAGAGATTTATCAGGATGTTTCCCAAGCTGAAGAGTTTTAATTATGTAATGAGAATGGATACAGTTGAACCTTCTTTGGAACAGAAGAGACTGAGTGGGAACATGATTGAGGTTATAGAATTATGAGGTGCATAGCGAGGGTAGACAGGAAGAAACTATTCTCATTGATTGTGGCTTTAATGTCGAAGGGGCATAGATTTCATGTAAGGGCAGGACGTTTAGAGGGAAAGTAAAAATCACTCAGAGGAGTGGAGCTCAGTGCCTGTAATTCATGTTGAGGCTGAAACTCTCATGACTTGTCAGAAGTGTTTAGATGCATGCTTGTAATACCAAGTTATATAAGGCAATGGATCCAGTGTTGGATAGTTGGATTAGAATAGATGGGTAGTTGTTTTTGATTGGTATGGACTGGATGGGGCGAAGGGCCTTTTTCTGTGCTGTGTATATCTTTGACTCTGAAAAGTGTTATAAATAATGCCCTATTCATACAAATCTCAGATTTCTGTTTAACCCAGTTCCCACAACACTTACATGGCATTCCAGTGCTCTTATCGGACCTACTGTGTCGAACTCCACAGTAGGTTTTGCCACATTCCGCCTTTGACTCGGTGAGGGTTAACTGGCTGCTCATGGTGTAAGTTCCCTTTGTGTTTCTTACTGATGGGTAAGTCTTAAATCCAGTCGTGATTGTCTCCTCGCCTTTCTTCCAGGTCATTCTGGTGACGTCAGGGGAATAGTCCATCGCCAAACAACCATAGATCACAAAACCGTCAGTGTTGTCTTGCTGACAGGAGGAGACCAGGCCATAAAGTGTGGGGAAAATCGTTGTCGCTAGGAAAGAATGGCTGATTAAGTAGGTTAGACGTTGTTAATTAGATATTATATGTTACTCAAATATATCCATAGCTGTAAACGTAATCCAGTATATTCCAGCAAAAATCTACAACATAAATTCAGCTTATTTTTGCTTTCTGTCATTTGTTGATCATGATCTGTTGGCTCCCTCTTCAGAAGCACGCTTCATACCTTGACCATTAACATACAATTAAGAAATAGGAAAACTTTGATCCTATCACCATTCAGTGTTTGAAAATTTTGTCAGTAACGCAATTGACACTTTCATTGGATTACAAATGACGAATGGAGGAGTTTCACGAAATAAAACCCAAAGAACTGCGAATGCTGTAAATGAGAAACAAAAACAGAAATTGCTGGAAAAGCTCAGCAGTTCTGGTAACATCCATGGAGAGAAATAAGAGTTTATGTTTCGAGTCCATTCACCCTCGCTCTGAACTCAGATTTCTCTCCACAGATGCTGCAAGAGCTCCTGCGTTTGTCGAGCAATTTCTCTCTCTCTCTCTCGCTCTCTCTCTCTCTCTCTCTCTCTCTCTGTGTGTGTGTATTTGTGTGTGCGTGTGTGTGTGTGAGAGAGAGAGAGAGTTTCACTGCTCATTCAGCACGTCTCCATTTCTCAATCAAGAACGTTATGTAAAAGATAAATTGTCTTGTCCTTTCTATAATTGCTGTTGTGTAAACCGATTCACTGAAATTAGTTGCTGACACCTCATATTACCTCAGATTCCCCATGCATCCAAACTACGTGAAGTGACTGAACTTCAAATGTAACTCTGTAATCAGTAATTACAGGTTTACAATCAAACCAATCATAAAACCTGATGACTTAAAAATGTGAAGCGGCTTTAATGATTTTCTATCTTGAGAGTCTCGGTGTGAACCCCTTTCATCTATTTCCAGTCTAACATGACAAAAAACTGATGTGTCTGAAAGGAAATCATTGTAAGACAACAAATATCATTCGTTTCACCATTAAAAAAAAACACTCTTATCCCAACTGTTGCACAGAATCACCTGATTGGCGGGTCATTGTCGGATGGTTGGGCGAGAGTTTCCAGGGCAGTGATCAACATTGACTCCTGACTCCATGAAGTGTCTTGGATTGAGGAAATAAATGGGTGAGGCTACACCCTTTTTATTGTCTGATCTTGACATGCCACAGTATCTTGATTGATAAATCAATATTCTTCCAAATTGAGCACCAGCTGGAAGAGGCAGAAAGTGTGTTGTTGGCGCTGCCTGCCTTCATGATGAAGACTTCAAAGTGCATCACCACAGGAGCAATGAAGGAGAAGCAACTGCCGAGTGCGAAACAATATTGGCCCATACATTCTTTGATTATATTCGTTCATGTGATGTCTGCATTTCTGTCTCCAGCAGCATTCTTTGCCCATTGTTAATTGTGCATGGAGAGGTGGTGGAGAGCTGTTTTCTTGCTCCATTATTGACTTTGAAAAACAGATGCACTCACAGTATGGCTTGGACCGGGGCGACAGGACTTTTGGCCCAGCAGCTGTGAAGAATCAGCAATACCGTTAAATAGAGAGGGCATGATACAGTTGGTTGTACTGAGGTTATCCACTGCCCCTGTCCTTCTCGGTGATAGAGGTCATGATTTCAGAATCTGCTGGGGGAGGAGTCTGGCTGAGTTTCTACTGTAGAAATCGTAGACAGATAACAATGGTCCCACTTTGCATTAGTCGTGACTGAGTGCATATTGAAAGTGACGAATGGGATGCCAAACAAGTGTCTTCCTTTGTGCTGAATGGTGCCAAGCTTCTTGACCGTTGTTGAAGATACACTCATCCAGAAAAGTGGATAGTATCCCATCGCACTCCTGCTTTGTTGATGGTGAGCAGGCATTGTGGGTACAGGAGATAAGTTATTCACTGCAAATTGTCTCTAATATGCTCTTGTCGCTATAGTATTTGCATGGTAACTCCAGTTCTGTTTTTGTCATTGTCAACCCGCAATATGTTGATTATGTGGGATTCGGCAATGGTAATAATACTAAATGTCAAGAGAAACACTTAAAGTCACTCTTCTTGGAGATGGACTATATTAGACATAATTCCGTTGCAAAACTTATTTTCCACTTGTCAATGCAAGTCAGAATGATTTCTCCTGGAAGAAGGTCACTGTAGGAGCACGGGCAAGAGTTAATCATGGGGTAGAGCTGGATGAACACAGCTCTACAACTTGTTATCTCAGACTCCAGCATCGGCAGTTCCTACTATCCAAGAGTTAATCATCGCATCTGTGAGGACGTCTGTCGCAGCTGACCTCATGCTAATTGCGTCGAAGTTGAAACTTCGAATTGGCATTTATTTGAATTCTGGAGACGTTTAAAAATATGTGTTCCTCCATTAAGATTCAGAGACTTCGGAGTACTATGGCTAATTGAGCTGAACATTTACCCATGTATGATTTGAGAAATTAACAAGTACTTCTTAACTTCAATAACGATCAAATTGACACCCAGTTCACCGCAAAAACTATAATTTCTCAGACGCACCACCGTTCTATCACTCTCTGTCGAGACCTGAATTTCCACTCATATTGACAACCCCCATCTTGCCACATACCCTCTCACCACGTAACACACGACACCTCCCGCCCCCCCAAACAAGACAATACCACACACCCAAGACAATCGATATTCCAGACGGACATGTACTTTTGATTCCTTTCACTCAATGCCCCCTCCTGCCTCCCTGCACTTTGTCCACTGTGTATCTGGCCTCGAATGGACCTGGAAGCAAAGTTCTAACAATCCCTGACAGGACCCAAATCCCCCAGACATGACCCCAGCCCTTGATCACGTACCTTTCATCTTACTCAAGTCAACGTGTCCCTGTGCAGCCTACCTCCCTTCCCAACTGTCCTTTACCACTTGCTATTTTGCCAAACTGCGAGCGTTGCATTTTGACATCATGTCCACCTGCCACTCCACTACTGTGACCATCTCCTATTGCAACAGCCTGGCACCCTGCTGGCATGTCAACTAACCAGCCTGCCTCTTGGCACATCTATGCATTTCCACTCAAACTACCCTTACCGACCAAGCGCCACTGCCAGACTAGTCCCTTGTAACTGTAATCATTTACCTTGATGCCACTCTGCAAATCTATGTGCGTGCCAGCTCATCCAGTATCCACTCCACGTCAAAGCCTACCAGTTCACATTCTATCCCTTTTCAGGCTTGCCACCTTCGAACTTCGAGCCTGCTCCATCATAAGGCCATAGAGTTGTAGAGGCATACAGTACAGAAACTGACGCTTTGGTCCAAGTCACCCATGCCGAACAGTGTTCTTAAATTAAAGTAATTCCATTTGCTTGCATTTGGCACTTATCCCTCTAAATCTGTTCATGTCCTTGTTGAAACGTCTTTTAAATGTTGTAATTATACCTGCTTCTACCATTTCCTCTGCCAGTTCATTCCATATACCCACCACCTTTTGTGTGAAAAAGTTATTCACAGGCTCCTTTAAAATCTTTCCCTCTCAAGTTAAAACTATGCCCTTTCGTTTTGAACTCCCCTACCGTAGGATAAAAGAATAAAAACCTTTCATATTCACCTTATCTATGCCCGTCATAATTTTATAAACCTCTATAATGTCACGACTGATCCTCCTAAACTCAAGGGATTAAAAGAAAGGTCCAGAGTAGCCAGCCTCTCCTCAAAACTCAAACCCTCCAGCCTCATTAACATCCTGTAAATGTTTTTCTGTACGCTTTTCAAGTTAACAATATTCTTCGTGTAGCAGGGCGACAAGAACTAAATGCAGCACTCCAAACGTGGCCTTACTAATGTCTTGCACAGCCACAACATGACGTCCTGACTCCTGTACTCAATGTTCTGACAAATGAAAACAAGCATGCCAAACGCCTTCGTCAACACTCTGTCTGTCTGTGACAGTACTTTCAAGGAACTATGTATCAAAACCCCTAGGTCCCTCTGTTCGACAACATGCCCTACCATTAACTGCATAATTCATGCCCTGGTTCGTCTTATCAAAATATAGCATGTCACATTTATCTATATTACACTCTATCTGCCAATCCTCAGCCCATTGGCCCTATTAATCAAGATCTCGTTGTAATTTTAGATAACATTCTTCACTGTCCATTAAACCACCAATTTTGCTGTTATCACAAACTTGCTAACCATACTTCAATCAATGCTTTCAAGATTTATCATTGAATATTGTGCCCTGTTCACCTTTTCCCACATACTCTTTGTTTCCGACATCCCTTAAAAAAAACTAATTAACTATGTGTTGAAAATATTCAATGTTTTGGCCTCAACCACTTTCTGCGGCAGAGAATTCCAGAGGTTCACCACGCTCAGTTGAACAGTAAACAACTGAGTTAAATTTTATTGGCAGTTTGGAAGGCTGTTGAGCAGCAAGAATTGTGATGATGTAATGAATGGTCTAGCATACTAGAGAGGCCGAGAGGCCTTCATCAGCTTCTAATTTGTATGTTCACATGTTCCTTCGGCATCAGGTCCCAAAACGTCCGTCTTTAAGGACAACAGAGCGCATGCAAGTCAATGCTTCACCTGAAAGTTTTACTCCAGGTTTGCTCGCAATTATTTCTCTGTCCTTTTACTTTTTCTGGATCACAACTATCGCGCTGACTTTCTTATAGCGCTGTGGATGTGCGAATGCCACATGAACGGCAGCAATTCAAGTAGGCCGATGACGACTAGCTTCTCGAGGAAATGTAAGAATTCTGTCATTTCCACACATGCATAGAGACAGAAATAACAACTGGAAGAACGGGAGCACATTTGAGGGGCTTGTTGAGTACCCATACAGGGATGACGTGCTGAATTGTTTTCTTCTGTGTAGGTTGAATATATTTTCACTGAGCTGACAGAAATACTCCTTCATTATTTAATGGGAATGAAGGTTTCCTCGCTTTTAGTACTACAATCATATATTATAGTTGTCTGGAATAAATAGAATGCTAAGTTAAAGGGATCTGGCGAACTTGATTGTGATGTTAGAATTCGAAATGATCAGAGATTTTAAGTGTATTTTCATGAGCAATTAATTATGCCTCAATATGTCACTTTAAGTACTCACATAGATATCTTTCAGAAATGGAGTGTCCCTGTCATGTGCAATGGAATCATTACACTGGGATATTCTTTGATAATCAAAGGTGTTAAGGATTTTTGGCCAAAGGCAGGCATATGGAGTTAAGTCATAGATCCACCATGATCTGATTCAATGGTGGAACAGCTCGAGGGTCTGCATGCCTTACTCCTGTTCATAGCTTCCTATCATTGTATTATACTTTAGGCTATCACTGGCAATGAGTAATTTTTTGTTAAAATATTTCAACGAAATAATGCTTGAAAACATTTTCTTACAACGTCTTACTGATTATTCGGAATGGTAGCATCGACATTCTCCATTTGAGTGTTCAAAATAACGCTCACCCAATTCTCTGGAGTGTTATTGTTACTTTATGATACCGTTTCTTCTGAAATTACAACTCCAGATTAGGTCACTCACGTTCAATAATAATCTGATATTAAATATAATGAACATTCTTATTTCGTTAAAATGCATTTTCTCTACGAACAACTTATGCTGTTTCACCTGACAACTGAGCATTTTTTAAATGAAACAACAACCGTGCATGCTAGATATCTGAAATAAAAACGCAAATTACTGAAGAAACTCAGCAGGTCTGGCAGATCCTGTGGAGAGAAAACAAAGTTAACATTTCGAGTCCGGAGACCCCTCCTCAGCAAATTGTTCTCATGCTTTCTGGCACGGGATCTCACACCTATTAAGTTAGATTCTGATTAAGTTGCTTGACTTCTGGAAAAGGATTCTTCGGAGAGGTACTGGACGAACTGAAATATAAACTGAAGATTAACTTAAAAACTACCACCATCTACTCCAAGTGTTGGATTTAGTGGAAACCCCATCCTACTGAACAGGTGAGCTCTCCTGATCAGGTACAGCACTGGTTTGATATCAAAAATAACAAGCTCAAAATTGTCTCATCAAATATCCTTCAGTGACGATTAATTCTGGGGTATTTATAAACGTTATTGACAGAAGAACTAGTCAGAAGTTGGAATTTCTGTGAGGCACAACACCATTAACACCAACTAGCGACGCCCAAATCCCATGAGCAAATATTGTTTTTTGTAAAAAACGTTAAACACCAAATTCTATTTTCTAAAACAGCGATTGAATAGATTTCACAGGCCTCTATTATTGGAATTCCAACAATACCCAAAGAGCTCGATGTTCTTTTGTTTCCCCTGAATTCACCTGTTCAGAAATGCTATTGCATACCTCTGCAGTCGGTTGGAATTGAACGCTGGGCACCTGTCTCAAAGTCAGGGCCAACACTACTGCATCACAAGAGACCAGAATACAATGAACTCGACACTCTCTAGGACAAAACAGCCTGCTTGTTTGACAGTGCATAAACGATGTTAATCATTAACACCTTTCAGCAACCAGGAATAGTTACAGAGCGTTTTCACGATGGACTTAACATTTCAGCAATTATCCAAGTGTACTTTGATAGCTCCTCTGAAATATACAAACTCTATAGGAACTATGGAGGAATAAAACTAGGAATTGCATTGTCGTAAATTCACTGTCACTGGACTTCAAGCCTGGAACTCCCTTTCCAAAAGAACTGCTCGTGTTGCTGCACCAGAAGATTCACTCGAATTGAAATGTATTAAAATCGTTTCTGGTATAATTTGACCGTTGCCAGTACCACTAACAGCCCACGATAGATCCTCCAATAATAATATGTAAAATAGTTTCTGATTCCAATTGTGCCACGAAGCATGTCACGGACAACTCAGGCATAAATGCAACATACAGCATGGTACTTCCTCTGCTTTGCTCAATCAAATGACTCCCTAGGCAGATACATTATTTGTAACAAATGATTTCAAAACTCTCGCAGTCTGTCTCTCATTTCTGAAGATTTTGTTCTGATTGTAACAATTTGGTCACGGTTCTCATTTCTGAGGCGCCTAATCAAATATTATATTTGCAGCAGATAAAAGTGTTTTGAAGCACCAGATGAAATTGAACTATCTGCGATGCAAGAGACTGAACCAGACAATTTGCAACGGCCAAGACCTGTTGACAACGCAGTCAGAAGTAGCACAGACACAAACTGTACAACACTCTTGATCCTAGCAAATGTTACAGATTCACTTTATTTTAAATTTCATAATAGAAACTAGCCAGAGGTAAATATTAAAGTGAATGAGAATGCTTTCACAATGAACACAGATTACCAACTGTTTTAATAAGCTTCATAAGTCTTCGTAATAAACAAAATTATTGTATGGGACATTTCGCTAATTTAAGCAAATCTCAGGAGGAAATAGATTATTCTCTCAATTAAGTTTACATATTCTTAAAGCCTTTCTTTAAATTTGGAGATTTCACACGCATTGTACAAAACCAGTATTTCATTCCATTGTGGAAACGCATTTCTGTTGAATAAATTGGGATAAATATTTACGGTCAGGTTTTCTTTGCAATGGCAAGTTAATTTTATTATTAGCTGTTTCGCAGTGATGGATAAGTTTTTAAAATGAATGAAATGAAAACGTGTTTCTGCCGGAAGTTTACCGCTTAACTTGATGTCAAAATAATCATCTCACTTAATTAATGTGAACAATGTCATTCAGATGGCTAAAATGCAACAATCGGTCAAATATATTAATTAAAGTAAATATTACTCTATTTCGTTGTTTGAAATAAACAATGTGTTCAACTACCCTCTAGTTACAGCTTCTGAAAAATTGTAAACTCTGCATATGTCTGAACGCATAGATATATCATGCATGGACTGCATTCGCAGCAAGCATTCACATGATGAGTTCATGAGTGGAAAAGTTTAATTAATTCGAACTCTAGTCTTGGTTAGATAATCCACTAGATCAGCTGTTTCCTACCGAGTGACTCTTGAGTTGATATGCTGTCGTAAAAAGTAATTCTACGTATTTAAACCATAAGGATTGGGAAAAAATAAAACACTGTGTGGATTAAAATTAAAGTTTTATTTTTACTCCCACAAATCTAGTTTAATCAAGGATATAAAAGTCAATTTATTCAAGTTACTTGCAAACCTGATCAAGGCGGTGAAATCGATCTGGTCTTCATCGAAATATTTCAGGCAGAATTGCTAAATATGCTTTGTCAATTATCTAGTCCAGCCGGAAAACTTCTGTGTAGTGTGCGGCAGAATTGAAAGGTGACCATTTATGACGTCACCGTAATGGCATTTTTGCTCAATATCACGAATTATCAAAATATTATATTTCTGAAATTCTGCTTTTTTTTACAACTTGTAAACTGTTCAGTGACAGACCCCGTAATCAAAATAGCTAACTGATTGCAATGCATCGATTAGGTTAATCTGCAATTATTATTTATAAGTAAAAACCACGCCCGAAGGTATCTGTTTTCTCTTAATTTGCAAAACCTTTGCAATCTGCCTTTCGCTCAATATTAGGCTTTAGGAAATTTCAACTTGCATACTGTTTGCACTCAATGAGAAAACTGGAGGGGTTCACTGTCACCAATCATGTGAACAATGCGAGAACAATGTAGAAACCAAAAACAGTTTCACCAATATTCCGAATTTAAAGCCGCTCAAGCACATTCTCTTCTCAACAGAACAAAGATCAACATATCAAAACACTGAGGGGCAGTAATGTGCTTGTGGCAGAACTGGCTCTGCAAGCATTTTCAACAGAACCAAAATGTAACATCACAAAAATATCTCAAATTGTAATCCAACAAAACTGCTCACCATCAAACAAGCTAATGGTTAAATTATATAGAAATAAGAAGTAATAACAGCAACATTGCTTGTAAGGCGACTTATGTCACAACAAATAAAGCTTGAACGTTTTTAGCAGTAATTCAAATTATTTCCAACCTGTACACATTACCTGTTCATGCCAATCTTGAGCAATACACGATAGAATAGTTGGGGGCATATATTGATTAATCACTTTAAGGTCAAAACAAAATCAGTTCAATGTTCAAATATTACCACATTATAATTGTACTTTATAATAATTTTAGTCTCAGATATGAAATCTGATCAATTAGGCAGTTTGAGATTTTAGCCCCAAATTGTATTGTATTCTGAGTGAGTCTAGTGAAAACAGGCTTTACCTATATGACAAATGGAACGGATTTTTTTTTTAAATTAAGCAGTAAAATATCATCCTTTCATTTCCCACACCTTCCGTGTTTCTGTCTTAAGTCTGTTTTCAGACAATTATAAATGGAAAGAATGCTTTTAATCAATCAGAAAAATAAATGTCCCCACAAGAGTTTAACAAATGCAGGAACCACGTGGGAAAAGCAAAGAACTTCACAAATTTTAGTTAGCAAAAATAATTCAGATGGAAAATCTCTTCAACAGAGAAAAAGAGAAAACACCGATTACAGAAAGCATGAAACCCGTTGAAAACGACATTTGATTCCACAAATTGAATCAGAATGCAAACAACACCATTCAGCAGAATCAAGTAAAACAAACTTAGAATGCAGTCAACTCAATTCAAGACATTGAGATGAATGAGAATCAAAAACCAATCAACTCAAATCACAGAATTAAATATAGCAATAATACTTAAAGATTCTAACCTGCTTGGCATCAAAAAATTAGCAATCTAAACCACAAATACAATAATGTTAAGAATATTATTTGTATATGGAATATATTCAAGAAATTAATAACGATATGTTAGCATATCTTGAGCACGCTTGGTAACATTTCAAACACCTTTGGATTCTTAACGTTTGCTGTCGACAATAAAACTCGCAGATGTTGAGTATCAATGACATTGAACGTTGTTTGTGCGTCATTACTGTTTAAGAGACTTCAGGTGTTTCAACTAACCCAGCCACAAAGAAAGTCCATCTGACAAAAAAAAAGATATAGTTCGAGCAATTGAATCCCTCACCTGCACTTTATTTACTTGCCGAGACTTAATTGAAGTCTACAATCACTGTTCAGAAAAATCAACAGGAACCAAACCAAGCTCAACAATGAAGCAGAGTTCATTTAACTCAGAATTACTGACATGAATAGAAATTTAAATCTAATGTAACGAATGGTAAGGAAGCTGAAGTTTCTTACCTGCGGCCACTGTGACCATCATTCCTTGTCCCCAGTAAGCAAGATAGCACAGCATTGCATTACCTGCACAGGATCACACAATAACTCTCTGCACAAAACAAACAGAAGTCTGCCATTATTTTAAATATTCGTAACGACAGGCAAAATACAGTCACGATAAATCTTCATCACATTTTAGTTGTACTGATGGATACTTTTTACTCTTGATAAATGTTTCTAATATTTTATGCTTCACAGAGTAACAAATGAATTGATGCTCAAAATCATAATTATCACTGCTTTTACAAATTAAACCGCGATATTTGCATAATACTCTGCAGAAATGATACTGCACTGCAAAGTTGGACTGTTTGCAAAAGTAAACACTGACCTAATTTGAAACAATTAGTTCTGAATGGGTTTCTGTATTGATCATAAATGCAGTGCCATCTCAGTATGTCACTGTGAGACTCATTATGTCAAATACTATGTCGGACTGTAAATTGTAAAATGCAGATACTTAATTTCATTGCTTCCTAGAAAACAATGATTCAGACACCCGTTTAAATTGTTAATGCAATACTTCCGTTCCTGCTCCTCATTGTATTTTTAAAGGTGTTTGGAATACTTTTAAAAGTTATGCGCACATTTAACGTGGCCTTAAACATGAAGAAAGTAGAAGAATTTTATGCATCTTTACAAACTATCACTATTCATCTGCTTTTTAATTAAGTCTCTCATTGTCTGCCTCTCCTAACATGGTAGCAGTCACCAATTTGAGGTAAACCCTTGTCAGTGGTTTTTGTATGAGAATGTCGCAGTGCACATCACTGTGACCCCTGTAATATCACAGTGATGTAGAACCGCACAAAAGCTGCACTCATTTTCTGTTTTATATTCTGTCTAGCTATTGATGTCAAATTTTGTACTGAGCGTGGTTAGAATTAATCCCTAGTTTACAAAACACTACGGACAGACATTTCCTTAACTGTGAGATGTAGTAAAACTAACATTAAGTTCAAACTTTTAATTGATGGAAGTGTTAACAGTACACACCACATACCCAAACCATACCCAAATCAATTAGTTTGTTAGTTTAAATTGCACTTTTTTTTTCTGCGATAGTTTTTATAAGAAGTAGCATTAGGCCTGATTTAGTTCACAGTGGTAATATTGTATTTAAAAATTGTACTAACCGTCTGTTTACGATGGAATTTACAAAATGACCCGTCGCACTGTTTTTTGAACTGGTTCAGCCCTGGTTCCTCTCACTGTGGTCACTTGCACAGTAATAGATGGCAGTGTCTTCAATCTTTAGGATCTTTATGTCCAACGCGAAGATATTGTTTGAAGTGTCTTTGGACGCTGTAACGCGATCTTTAATTGCTGGGGCATAGCTATTGTCTGATGAACTGTAGTAGTAAACCAGCCACTCCAGCCCCTGTCCTTGAACTTGCCGGAACCAGTACATGTTGTAGCTGCCGACATCAAACCCGCTGGTTTTGCAGATCAGTCTTAGCGAGCGTCCGGGGCGGCCGGTCTCTGATTCTGGTTGAGTCAAAATAATCTCCGACTGGACACCTTCACAAAGAAAACAAAAAGCATGAGCATTAATGTTGATGAAATGGTTTCTGAGTCTTTAACATTCCACAGACAGACTACGACTGAGTCAGTAACAACGACAGACTTGGAGAATAAATACTCACAGGATAAGAAAGTCAGTAACAAATAGAGAAGAATTGTCGTCTTAATCATTTTGGTAACTTAGGGAAAACGGTCCTGTCAAGATCTTTCGAAATAACCCAGATCCAGGAGTGTTGAATTACAGTCCAGCGACCACAATTTATATGCCTGTCAGAAGGGGCAGGCTCACAGGTTCCGCCCATTCGTTTCCTGCTCGTGGTTGTGACTGGATCCTCGTACCACCTTCCTCAGCCCTAACGGATGGGCTCACATAATTACACGAAGTTATTCTTAAACATGGATTTTTATCCGTCTTGAGATATTTGTTTCCTTAATTAGCTTGTTTGGAAGTCTCCCCATATTTTAATGGTGAAAGTAAAATTAACCAGCTTGAGGTCTGATTCAGATGAAAGTTTTCAGTGTTTTATTTGAAACAATAAAACTATGTTTAATTGGAAATTAACTCCCTTTATTTTTACATTCGTTCACAAACAGATAAAACTGAAAAAAACAATAATATTATCAGCCAATAAAATTACTGGCAATTTCTGTGGGCACATCAAGTCTCTGTCACACTACAAATAACATAGAGTTCAAAATAGGCGTTTCTAAATTCAATTTAGGCAACTTAATACCAAGCATGTCCAAAGTGATTATATTTAGAATATGGGTATATGTTGCTAAATAGTTCGGATCCAGAGAAAAAAAAATGTCCTTACATTGTAGAATGTCTCTCCTTGCATTTTTTTTTTTTCAAATTGCACCGACCCTAAGATATTCATTTGAAAATACAAAGTAATGGATAGCTACATGGCTAATTATCTGTGAATTGACAGTGAAAAATGCACTCAGATAAACTTTTTAAAGATAATCTAATGAGCCAGGAGACACCTGTCGATAAGTAAAAATATTCCTCAGCATCCAAATCGGGTAACTGTGTGGGTGCATCAGGAGTATTTAGTAAATTACAGAGCATCACAACGATAATTGTCACTGATGCATGTCTTAAACAGAATATTTTTCTCCTCGTTGCTAGCTATGACAGGACTGTTACATAACAGAAATCAGAAGAAATTGAAAGCTACACTACAACATCGCTAGGCAGGTATATTATTACACTCAGTTTAAATCAGATGCATTAATCAGAGAATGATGCATCAAACCATGCAAGGTTGAACTAATTCAACTTTGTAAATTTACTTTGTAAATTGATTAAAAAATGCAAGTACAATGCAAGTTTGGATTCATTAAATTCATAGTCTAGAGTTGTTAAAACACTTAAAGACAGGCTTAACTAAGTGGAACAACCTTTGGTTGGAAGCAATAGAAATTACTGGTGTACATTCCTGTTTTCCGACAGAAACACGGTGAATGCCGTGTTCAATTTTTTTTTAAAAGAAGAAATACCAAGTGAAATGTGTCCTTTGTGGGTGAGTGTAAAAATATAGTTTTTTTGGTTTGACTTTATTTTATTTGGTTCATATTCCCTTTACTCCGCCAGATACAACAGTTGGCAGCAATCAGGCCGACTGCAGAAATGGTCCTCGAGTTCCCAGTTTCATTTACCGGAAGCACCTGGTGTTTCTACAGTAAATCAAAGATATTTTCCCTCACTGTTGACGCAGGGCAGAAAGCCAACTTCAAACCATAACCACTGCCTCAGCCTAAACAAATCTATTTTTCAGTTGCATCGCTTTGAGAACTGGTCCCTTCTCTCTTGAAAGGAAATACTTACAGAGTCTCCGAAACTATGTACATATCAACAGTTCACTGCAGGATCACTACATTATAAAATTGAGATCGATAGATAGACAGACAGACAGATAGATAGACAGACAGACAGACTGATAGATAGATAGATAGATAGATAGATAGATAGATAGATAGATAGATAGAT
>NC_063373.1:3416900-3456409 GCF_021869965.1 Rhincodon typus | reverse complement strand
TAAATCAGGAACAAAAACAAAGTTGCTGGAAAAGCTCAGCCGGTCTGTCAGCATCTGTGAAGGAGAAAACAGACTTAACGTTTCGGGTCCGGTGACCCTTCCTGATGTAGATAGATAGATAGATAGATAGATAGATAGATAGATAGATAGACAGACAGATAGATGGTTAGCTAGTCATATAGTCATTGAGTCATACAGCACGGAAACAGAGCCTTCTGACCAACAATTCCATGCCGACAATAATCCCAAACTTACTTAATTCCAACTACCTGCACTTGGCCCACATCCTTCCAAACATGTCTTATTCGTGTAATTAAGCAAACGTCTTTTAAATGTTGTAATTGTGCCTGCATCCAAACATTCCTCTGGAAAATAATTCCAAACTCTCAAACTAAAAAAAAAACTGCCAACCTCCCCGTCTTCAAATCACCCACCCTAGGGAAACGTCATCTACCATTCACCTTATCTATAACCCACATGATTTTATAAACCTGTTTAAGGTCCCTCTGCAACTTCCTATAGTCCAGTGAAAAATGATCCAGTCTATCCAGCTTCTCCTTATAACTCAAATCCTCGATTCCTGGCAACATCCTGTTAAATCTTTTCTGAAACATCTCCAGCTTTACAATATATATCCTATAAGTGGGTGACCAGGCGTTCGGTACAATCTTAACATGACGTCTCACCTCATGCATACAGAGGTCTGATCAATAAACATAAGCGTTCTAAACGCCTTCTTAACCACCCTGTGATTCACACTTCAAAGAATTATAATCCTGAACCACAAGGTCTCTCTGTTCTATTAAACTCCTTCTGTCACTCCTCAGCCCATTCATCCAATTGATCAAGATCGCTTTGCAACCTTAGATAGCCTTCTTCACTGTCCATTATACACCAATTTTCGTGTCAAACACAAACATACTAATCATGCCTTCTAGTTTCTCATCGAAATCTTTTCCATAAATCATAAGCAAAAGTGGTCCCAGCACCGAACTCTGTGGAACACCGATGGCAACAGGCCTCCAGTCTGAAAAAGAACCTGCCACAAACACACTCTGTCTCCTGTATTTAGGCCAAATGTTCATCCAATTGGCAAGCTCACCCTGATTGCCATGTAATCTAAATAGATAGATGGAATCAGAGACAGACAGTTAGACAGAATGAATGGATGCATGAATGGACAGATAAAACGATTGATGGATGACTGTTCAGGTCTGAAAATAAATGCTTTTTTGAAATTCGAAACTTCATGTTTGCTGTCTTCATTAAATGAGGTAGGTCCATTATTACGTTTGTGTCAGTCTGTCACCCTCAGTCCTTCGATAATCCCTTCATAATTAAAACATCTCACGAATCAGGAACTGACAAGTTGAACTTCATCAACAGCGATAAGTAGATGTCCCTATGGTATTCATGATCATTCTCGGCTGATTCTATATCTTCATCTTAAACACTGCAAACGAAGACATGCCTGGATTCAGAAGCAATTATATCAATATTTGAAACATTTGGCCCCATCATATAGAACAGAACACTCAGCATATCTTCTCCCAAGTTATTTCAGTCACAGCAAAAGTAGTGCTGATCATTGGAACAATGCCTGTTGCATTTGTTCGGTAAATTATTGTTGTTACTTTCTGTGACATGAAAGTAATCAAGCTGCTTCTTTTCAAATGGTTGCTCTTCTGTTGTGAGATTTGTTGCGCATGTCGAGACAGGTATTGCAATGGCAAATGCCTCCGACAATGCATCAATAAGAGAATTTTTGGGAGTAACTAGTTACACAGATTTCTGTTTTATTTTCATTGAGAACAGAACATCGTTTTTGAATATTTCAAGGTAAAAACAAAGAAACAATTATTATTGATCAGTAATTTCTGAATTATTTTTAGATGAAAAATTATCAATACCATTTGCTCCTCCTCGTTTAAGAGGTTCTATCCCATATCCTGAGATTATTAAAACAATCCATATGCAGTTTCAATTTGCCCTCAAAGAGCAACTATTAGCAGTAAATGTTTTGCCACCAATTTATGGAAGGAGAGAAATATGAGTGAAGACACAATTCCAGGCCAGCAGAATTCCTCAATCCACTATATTACAAACAAATCAACACTTCTCCATATTTTCACCATTCCAACTTATCAATAAGAAGTTAGATATTCCTTAATTACTCGTGGTTTCAGTCTATTCAGAGTTACATTTTCCCCAATTTTCTAAAGCCTATGGTTGTCTGTAACTGATTGGTGTCTTCCGCTCAATTAATGATTGCCAACATTGCCATCATTTCAAATTAATTGATGCATTGCAATCTAATTTTGATCTTCAAACTGTGATATGATAAAAAAATCTTTAATTAGAGAATATAAGACAATTTGTTCATAATTCATTGAATTACTTTGAAGTTCTAGGTGACCTATTGTATGTTTTGATTTTTATAACGAAAAATCCGGAATAATAGTACTAATCTGGAGTCAGTTTCAACACCACGTTTACATTACTATCGGGAGGAATGCACAAGGGCCGTTCCTAAGAGATCCAGAGTCAATCTGAATTATCAATGCATCCGCCTTATAATTCAGGCATTGAATGTCTAGAGTTCAATTTATTTCCGTCTTCTTGATACATATTTGCAATGATAGCGAATATCTGGATTTCCAACGGTGGCTCCGCTCCCCTACATTCTCCTGTGGTGTTAAACTGAATATCCTTCTGCCTTCCAAGTTCCACACATAGCATTCATTGCTACTATTTCAAAGAATTGAATGGAATTTGTCCCTGTCGTATTGTTAAATTTTGTTTTGCTTCCAACTCCATCACAAAAATAGATGATTGTGTCATGACCGCATTGCTGACTTTTGAGAACTTGTTGTGTACACAGTGTCTCCTAAAATACCTGTTTTACCATCCTCAATATACTTTGCACATGCATCTCTTATGCAAGGGGATGCCAGGGAACAGTGAAACCCGCCCCCGACCCACGCCTTTTCTCTTTGCTCCTTGTGAAAACTGTGTTGTCAATATTAAGTTAATGAAGGGTATATGTTTTTAACTTTCTTAATTCATGTTGCTGATCTTGGCTGTATGAGATGTTGCCAGAGGCATGTCTAGGGAGCATGTGAGCATTAATTTCCATGTCAGCTTACATTGATAAGGAAGTCAAGAACACTTGAGAACCAATGTTTAGAAACTGGCTATTCAGCTCCTGAGGGCTGCACAAACTGTTTGAAATAACTGTCCAGTTCGTCACAAACAGTGTCTACCCCTTCATTTTCTACATAAGCCACGTTTACAACATTGCAGATCACATCGGATAATTCATTAGATCCTACGCAAATTTTCCACTGTATTGGCTGCTCATTATCTGTGCCCTGTTTTAATCATATTTTGGTTTGACAAATCGGGAACGATGAGTCATTGTCACAGTTCCTGGAGAAAGAGTAGCCACTGCAATATCAGTTAATGTTCCCGAAAAGAAATGAGCATCAATGAGAATTGGAATATATTAACATTCCCACACAGATATCCCGTGAATACACACACACACAGAATCTCTCACTCTCTCTTTCTCTCTCTCTCTCTTTCTCTCTCTCACACACACACGCACAGACATATAATTGCAAAATACATGATCATTTCATTATAGTCAAAATATAAACAATTTACAGTGAATCTCGGAGGATCCTGTTAAGATTGAAAGAAAGCAGAAAGGAGGAAATTCTAGCTTGGCTGATGTTGTTTACGTTGGAACAGAGGAGTTTGAGGGAATTTTTTTCTTGAGAAGCACACAAATGCCATGGACTGGACACAATAGATGGGAGAAACCTCTTTTGCTTGGGGGAAATAAAAACTCAGTAATAGGGTGTGTGGATATAACTGCTTGTCAGCAAAGTGACAGGGAAGATTCAGGATGCACCCACCCTGAAGTCAGTGTAGAGACAGGAACACGCAAATAATTTAAAATGCTTTTGGATATATACTTCAAGTGTCATAACCTGCAGGGTTATGGGCAACATCCTATAAAGTGGACGTAGGCTGAAAGGCTCCGTTTTCAGGTGTCACGGACACAATAGGCGAAGTGGTCTCTCTCTGTGGTGAAAACTTTCCACAATAGTAAAACCATGTTTTCTACCTTTTCTAATTCACCTGATTGATACCGGAAATGTCCACGATTTCGTTTCAATTGTGTCACATATCAATAAACTCCATCCCATACTTTGTCTGTTAAAGTGAAAAATAATGGTCTAATGGTCCCCAGACGATGTCCGGGGCAACACCCCTTCATTCAGCTAAGGTCAGAAAAATGAATTAACAAAGTTAAAGACACCCACCTTACTTTTACACAAATCAGCCAGGTTCATTTCAATTAGACACAAGTTAAAATTCAGAACATTTCTTACAAGATAGATAAGCCCCACGTCATTGGAAACGATTTTGTTTGATACAAGAATCCATCATAGACTTACTTAGAGCAAATCTTATGTATTCTTACGCTCGTTTTTTTTGGAGTAACACAAGAAATGATGATCTAGTCCAGTTGATGTGGCACGTGGGAACATAACCAAAATTTATTTAAAAACGTCCTTCACAAGAGACATAAGAAAAAAATTCAGAAAGCATGGATCAAAGAGTGAGATTTTTTTGGTCTCAAGGAGGTTCATAGTGACATTCTGCAGGGGTGAGTGTTTGAACCTGTAAAGGCTTTCATCTACATTTTTGACTAAGATATTGACGTACTGTGGACATCTTCACAAATTGATTTAACATGAAATTAGCAACCATTGTGAATCATGAGGAAGATGGTTCAGAATTTCATAAGGATCTAGCGAGTTTCGTGGAATGGACCAATGCATGATACACAAATTTAACACACAGATTTTTGACATGATTAGTTTAAGTAGAAAGAACGGAGAGACATAAATTCACGTCTCTGTATTCCAAAAAAAAAACCTAAATTACTACTCTGTTCTAAAATACCAGGGTCTTTTATCTGTTTAAAGTTAATAGACTCTGTCATTATTCCTGGTACTGAGATAGTTTCTTGATTTATTTCACTCAAACCATGTCTATAATACACTGTACTTCGTCTCAGTAACGCCTGAACTTGGTCTGGTATCAGCTTGTATCATTGGAGATGCTGTTTCAGCAATTGAATCTCACCACCCTTTCAGCATATTGTCAAAATACCCTATTTCTGTTTAGATCGAAATAGATCCTATTAATATCATACCAAATCCAGCCTTGGTTACTTTGTATTTATTCATTTTAAATCTCTTGTTTTCTCATAACCGTGCTTACAAAAAGCAAATCACTTTCCACATTAACTTGCCCTCTTTTTTCACTCACAACAGTCATCCAACTCTATTTTCGATGAATGAATTTAAATTCAATTGAAGACAGCTTCAAAATGTTAAGATATATTAACACGCATTCTACAGTATGCTGCAGTGTATATAGTACGGTCAGACCATCTAGTTCGCCTCCAAAGTTACCACAGTCGTCTCCATTGATCAACTGAAAGGTACCTTAAATCACATCAAGATGAAGGAGTAACGAATTGACAAATAGTCATCTCAGCATCTCACAAAAGGAAACTCTTGATCTATTTCTCGAATGTGTGATAATTTGATATCATAAGTGTCAGAGGGCTAATATGCCCCAAGCTGAGTGGAAGCGTCATGACAGACGTGATTAGAACGTTTTTGTCCAATGAGAGGACAAATATAATAGATTCTAGGAGGTTGTAGAAGCTAAGGTACCAGAGGGACATCTGACAAAGGAACTGACAGCAATCTGTTTATTCTGATTCTTATCAACAGCTGTCAATTTTTATAGACACGCAATAGCAGGTAACTCGAAGAAACCAATGTTTAAATCTTCTGTTTGAAGCAAATTATGACGAAGAAGATTAAACACCAAAAGCTCACCAGAGAAAATGTCACTGTCACAAATTTTAATAATGTCTGAAACTTTGTTTAATGTAGGTTTTTTTTAAAGTCATCACGGTCTTTGAAAGGGTCAAGGAATAATCAATTTTTAGAACAAGGTCTGTCAAAGATACAGGATGTGTAAATTATGAAATATTACAGCACTGTGCTTTATTTAAATTCAGTGGCGTTCTGGATTGGATACAGAAAAGGTGCTCATTCCATGTATAGGTTCTCCTCATCTGACACACCGACATACCTGTCTTTCATAAAGTCTCTATTCCTTGCCTTTGTTTACGTTATCAAAATGTAGGAAATCGATCAAAATAGAATGTATTGGGATAGGGAGATGATGGATAGCGAACACAGAATCTAAAACTGATGGAAAGAACATTAAATCGAAGGAGAGACTAACAAAAATTACAAAGGTCAAAAATGTTAAAAGGTGCAACCTATGTGTTCCATGCTTTCGAGAACCGAATGAGCTTAGCACAAGTTCCACAGACTCATCGAAGGACGTCCTGGAATCGGAACTTTATAAAGGCCTCAACAGGTTGATTTACAAACGTCAATTCAATGTGATGTACGACTGCTCACGTGCTCTGTGTCCAGATATAGGCCAGCTTGGCAGATGTTTCCTCCAGACTGTGTCCCCTGGATTTAATTTCTGATCAGAAGTGAGAGGTGTGGCTTGCTGCCTGCACAGAGAAACAGGGAATTGTGCTTCAGTTGAGAATGATGGAACAGGCGTCCCTTTCATGTTATCAGCACAAACAGTCTTCCTGTCTGTGAGAGTGAACGCACATTGACAACTTCAACAACAAACGCACAGACTGCTGTTTGTCTTAACATTATATTCAATTAAAACAGAAGACACATAACATTACTTAAACTATAGTACGTTAACTGTGTGAGAGACTAACTGAGAGTTATCGCTAGGTGAAAGGTGCTAAGTGATAATTAGTCGCTTCGCTCTTAAACGTCTCTTTGAAAATAGAAAATTATGTGGAATTACAGCAATATCTCAGGTAAAAAGTAAGGAGAGTTTGCATCAGTGAACAGGTTTTTCCACCTTTGAATTCACCTCTGGTGATATTCTGCTGTTCTCTCTTTTTTGATATCCATTCATTTAAGATATCAAGAAGTTTTAGATGTTGTTACTTCTGAGCTGTCAGACACAGTCCTTGTCTATTTGAGTAAGTCTATTCAATAAATTTCTCAGACAAAGAGGAGACGTTAAATGGTTTACCTGATCTCGTGTTCTGCTCCAAGATTGAATTATCTAATGACCTCAGATAGCAGCGATCACCTTACGGATTTTTTTATTTGTTCTGAGGTCACGAAGAATGGCTTTAAGGCTAGCATTATTAAGTTAAACAAGGACAAGTACGAAGGCATGAAAACAGAGTGAATTAAAGTGAGCTGGTAAATCATTTAAATGAATAATTAACAACAGTACAACAGCAAACATTTAAGGACATGTTTCAGAATATACCGCATAGATAATTTATGTAAAGTCAGAAAAACATAACCCAAGGGAAAAAGTGACAATCCGTATTAAAAATAAAAGTAAATCTATATTATTGCACACTGATTGGTAGTAGTTCAGAAGATTGGACAGAGTGTACAAAATTTGAAGAATAAAAGTTTAACAAGGAAGATTGTATCAGAGTAAAAGTGAAAGTTGACCAGAAAGATGAAACAGACAGCCAGAGAAAATATAGGTACGCTTTTAAAAATATAGCTAACAATAAGAATGCTGTTCCAATGGAAATTGAATCAGTGAAAACAGTAACCATAAGGAGATGGACAATTAATTGAACAGGTACTTGACTACAGCCCTCCCGATAGAAGATATAAGTAACATATCAGCAATAGGTGGTAAATCAGGAAAACGAAAAGCGATTAAGATAGCAATAAGGCTACAAACGTCAGTGTAATGTTCCTGAGCAAATAGTTGGAGATCCTTGTTGACATTGCGGGGTTGTGGTGAACTGCATGCTCAGGAATGAACAGAAGTGACTCATGAAATATTTCATGTCTTCGTTTTTATTTTCCAAAATTTCATAGCTTCAGGAAATGTTCCAGTCGATTGGAAAATTTTGAAACAAAATCCTTTACTAAGAAGAGGAGATAAAGGAAGCCGAAAACTACTTGCCAGTTAACAGAATCTGCCATAAGAAATATATTAGAAACTATTATTAAGTAAATTTTAGCGGACCACTCAGAAACTATCAATGTCATCAGACGGAAATAATATTACTTTGAAATGAGGAAATCATGCCGAGAGTTCAATGTAGATTCTTGCCAAATTAACATGTGCAGTTGATAAAGGAAAAAAAAAACAATACGTGCGTCGTATTTAAAAATCGAGCAATCACAGAAACGTAGAAAAATAGAGACCAGGAGTAGGCCGATCATCAAGCTTGCCCCATGATTCAATACAATCATGGCTGATCAAAGTCTGGTGAACTTTCTCAGTTCTCCCTCTGTGGTAATAATGTCTTTCCCGAGATAAGGCGACCTTAAATGCACACCGTGCTATAGTTGCGGTGTAACCCAATCCCTATACAATTAAAGTAAAGCTTTACGACTCTGTACTCAAATCATCTTGCAAGTATGGCTAACATTCGATCAGCGTTCATAAAGTACATTGAATAAAGTGTCACATCAAAGATTGTTCCGGAACATAAAACTTTGTGGTGAGTTAAGGAAATTGACATGGCATTGTGCGTGGAGAATCGTGCCTTACTAACCTGATTAAGTTTTTTGAAGGAGGAACAAAGAGAATTGATGAGGGCAGAGAGGTGGACGTTATGTCTACGAATTTCCAGAAGGTGTTCGACAAGGTTCCTCATGGTAGGCTGTTTAGCAAGATTAGATCGCCCAGAACAGAGGCAAAACTAAACATTTGGATACAGAACTAGCTCGAAGGTACAAGGCAGAGGGAATGGTAGGGGGTTGCTTTTCAGACTGGAGACCTGTGACCAGTGCTGTGCCACAAGGATCAGTGTTGGGCACACTAATTTTCATCATTTATATAAGCGAGTTGGATGTGGATGTCGATGGCATGGTTACTAAGTTTGCAGATGACACCAGAATTGGAGGTATAGTGGACAGCAAAGAAGGCCACCTCAGAGCACAACGAGATCTTTATCAGATGGGCCAATTGGCCGAGAAGCAGCAGATCATTTTAATTTTGATAAATGTGAGTTGTTGCGGTTTGGAAAGGCAAACCAGGGCAGGACTTATATACTCAATGGTAAGGCCCTGATGAGTGTTGCACAACAAAGAGACGTTCGTAGTTGTTTGAAAATGGAGTTCGCAGGTAGATAAAATAGTGAAGAAGGCATTTAGTTTGCTTGCCTTTATTGGTCAATTCATTGAGTATAGGAGTTGGGAGGTCGTGTTGCAATTGCACAGGACATTGGTTAGGCCACTGTCGGAATACTGCACGTAATTCTGGTCTCCTTGCAAAGAAAGCATGTTATGAAACTTGAAAGGATTCAGAAAATATTTACAAGGATTTTGCCAGGTTTAGAGGGTTTGAGCTTTAGGTAGAGGCTGAACAGACTGGGACTATTTTCCTTGGAGCGTTGGAGGCTGAGAGGTAACCATATTGAGGGTTATAAAATCATGAGAGGCATGGATAGGGTAAATAGACAAAATCTTTTCCTTGGGGTGGGGGAGTCCAAAGCCATAGGCTTAAGGTGAGTGAGGAAAGATTTAAAAGGAACCTAAGGGTTAACTTTTTCATGATGAAGGTGGTGTGTATATGGAATGAACTGCCAAAGGAAGTGGCGGAGGCTGGTACAATAACGACATTTAAAAGGCTTCTGGATGAGTACGTGAATTGGAAGGATTTAGAAGGAATGGGTCAAATGCTGGCAAATAGGATTAGATTTATTTAGGATATCTGGTCGGCTTAGACGATTTGAACCGAAGGGTCTGTTTCTGTGCTTTGTATCTCTATGGCTCTATGAATAAGTGGTGATACGTTAGAATGGAGAGAATATTGGCTAGCGCATCTGCACCAAAGAGCAACTGTAACTTAGTACTTTTCTGATTGTCAAGGTTCATCGAGCTGTATGGCATACGATCAGAATTGTGGCATCAACACATTGCAGTTTCGTTAAATGACTTCACAGAGAGGCTGAAAGGAATGCTTGGCAATATGTCTATAACACATTGATTGGTAGGAATCTTAGTTGTGAAGAGGACATTAGGAAGTTACAAATAGATAGATATTGGTTAAGTGAATGGGAAAAGATCCAGTAAATGGAGGATCATGGCTAAAATCTGAATATGTATATTATTTCAAGAAGAGTAAAGGAGAAATCGGTGAAGCAGAGGCATCAAAATGCCTTTGTGCATCAATCACAAAAGGTGAAAATGCAGGAAATGCAAGTCTGTAGGAAAACAAACAGACTGTTATGGTTTACTTCGAGGCGAGTTGAATACAAGAGAACAAAGATCATGATATATGTATATGGGGTATTGAATGAGATTGCATCGGTATTCGTGGAAATGGATTGGTCCTTATGGAAGGAAGAATGAAAATCAGGGAAATCATATCCAATGCTGGAAGAAGTTCAGAGAAGGTTTAGTAGACTACTACCTGGAATGGATGGGTTCTCTAATAAATAACGTTTGGACAAATGTAAATTGCATACATTTAAATTTGAATAAGAGGGGGTGCTTCATTCAAACATATAAGATAATGAATCATCTTGACATATTAAATGGGAATGGACTTTTCCACTTTTGGCAATCAGTGGTCACAGTCGAAAAATTAGGATTTGCCTACTTAAGACAGAAGTAAGAATATCTACTCACTTGCAGTTTTTGGAATTCCGTTGATCAAAAACCGTTGAAGCAGAATTTGTTAATCTCTTTTTAAGGTAGTGGGAGATTCTTGTTAAGCAAGGGAGTGAAAGAGTGTTGGATGTAGGCGAGAATGTGGACTAATTGGCTGAGGAGTGTCATAGATGGGCTTTCTTGTATTTATATGCATTTGTTTACATTAATATGCAGTAATAAATCTAGCAGTCTCGTTGTCGATGCCTTTCTATCTATTGCATACTGCAGTTAACCGAAGCAATGTCTACTGCATTAATACGTGAACGAGAATCTGAGAGATAAATTGTGGTATTAAGTCAAAACCAGATAGGTTCACTCATGAATGAGCTATTGCTGGCAAAGAAAAATCTTTGATGAAGTCAAACTTAATATTAATCAAGACTTTCTGCAGTGAACCTGAACCTCGGAAATTGCCGCCTCTCCACTTAACAGTGGGATAGCCACCTGTATCTTTTTCTTTCAAAAAATATATATTTCATGTATGTTTGATGTTGCTTGCATGGCTATCATGAAAAAAGAAATTTTTGACTCTTCTTGAGTTGAATGGCTAACTCGTTCATTCTTGAAGGAACTTGAGAGTCAATAACTTTACAGAAGATTGCTGGCAAAGTTCTGTGGACCCCAGATTGAAAGGCAGATATGTGACATTTCAGGGAAGTGTGAAAACAATAGGGTTATAACGGTAATGGATTTCAAGAGCCCTAATATTAACGGGGTTAGACACAATGTGAAGTGCCCAGAGGGGGCTGACTTCTTAAAATGTGTCTGGAAGAGTTCATTTTAAACGTCAGAATTTAGATATTTCTACAAAGTCCTGTGATGTTGAACTTAATTGTAGGGAACGAAACTAGGCAAATGGTAGAAGGGTCATTTGGAGAGAATTTTGGTGTTTGTGACTGCAAATCTGTAAGATAATATATATCAATGGAAAATAACAAAAATCGACGAAAAATATACGTTTTGAATTAGGCCAAGGCCGATTTCATTCTGATAAGTTTTGAGCTCGCCAAAGTAGTTTGGGAGCAATTACCTGCAGGAAAACCTATATCAGAAGCTGGGAAATTTTTCAATGGGAAATAATGAATTTATTCCCTACAGGTGAAGGCCGGTAGCAAAAGTTCCAAAAGGCAGTGTATATGGAGAAATGTAAAGGATTTGACAAAGTTAAAAAAATAGGTTTATGTTAGACACTGAGGTCTCAGTATACCAGAAACCCTGGAAGCATGTAAATCTTGCAGGATATTGTATAAAATAAATTCGTAACGTAAAGAAGGAGTAATGTTTAGAAGAAGTGTGGGTACAGTAGAGGAAAATTCAAAAGGCATTTTATGAGTGTATAAGGAGCAAGCGTATAAAGAGGGAAATATTGTGACCCATGTGGAAACAAAGTGGTAGTGCTGAAAGACTTTGGTTATGTTTTGATACAATATATAGCTTCTGTGTATTCACGATAAAAAAAAGATATAGAGGCATAAATCAGGCAAGAAAGCTGTGATACTTTAAGAAATTTCAACTGAGATGAAAAAGAATGAGCTGTTTCAGTGGTCATAATATTGCATAAGCTACACGCACCAGTCTCCTAGGCAATTTGATATGTTGTAGGGGGCCTGATATTACTTTTCAAATAATCTCTGTACCAAAGGTAAACGCCAGAGCACTGGAGGTTGGGTATCCTGACTATTCAACAATTAATCAATATTGCTGTAGGAATCAACCAGGGAGCTAGATGATAGACTATTGAATCTAGTATCAATGCTTGGGAAATTATTATAAAAAGAAATTTGAGAAACATTGTTCATTAAAAATTGGAATTGTAAGGTTTAAATAATAAAATGAAGAATGCCTTTGTTGGTCATTATGCCATATTGGACTTGGTTAGTACTGACTTCAAAGGGGGTGACGAGATGTATGGTTGAGGGTAGGAAATGGATGCACTCCACATTGATTTCAAAGAGGTTTTTGACAAGAACTTGGATCTTATATGATTTAAGAATTTTATGCGACCCAAATCGTAACCAAAGTTTACTTTGTGGCAGAAGACAGAGGGTGTTGATCGTGGTCCGCTTTCTGAAGAAACCCTGTGTCCAGTGGCGTATTGCAAAGTTTTGGTGCTGAATCTTTTGCTGTCTATGATGTATGTTAATGATCTAGTCACGAATGTAGGTATTTTGATCAATACTTTGAGGTGCAAAAATGTGTGGTATTGCAATTAGCCAGGAGAAAACCTTAGACAACTGTATAATAGAGATGGTCTTGCCTATAGTACAGAGCAATGGAAAATAGAATATTAGCCTGAAACTAGAGAAGTGAAAAGACTATCAAATCAAGAGAATATATAAGTGTGGTAGCAATCTATAAAAGACAAAGGATAAGCGGTGTTCTGGATGGGTGCAGCCCCAACTACACTCAAAATGCTTGACATCATCCAGGACAAAGCAGCCCACTTGATTCGCAGCCTATCCACAAGCATCCAATCCTTCCAAATCTGATACTCATCAACTGCGGTATGTGCTACTGATAAGAGACACTACAGAAATTTACCAATGCCCTTAGTTGGCATCCTGACCCACTACGACTTCCATCTCAAAGGACAACAGCAGCAGAAAGATGGGAAGAGCACCATGTGCAAGGTCCCCTCCAAGGCACTCACAATCCTGATTTGGAAATATATCACAAATCCTTCACTGCAATTGAGTCAAAATCCCGGAATACCTTTTCATAAGGGCATTTTGGATCGTGGCATGTCAGCATGATAGTTCATCACCAGCTTCTAAAGTGCAACTAGAGACTGGTAAAAACGACTCCTGTAACCCACAAGTCAATCACAAAATAATAACCTTGAAGCTAACTCAACAGATCAATAACGTGGTTAAACACGCATTATGAGTACTTGATAAACAATCTAAAGACTTCCTGTAAATTTCCAGATTCAGGATTTCAATTTCTACCATGGTATCTTCAATTAATTAAAGGATTTGAAATGAAAATGCTCGCGTAATTGACGAGAATCATAAACTTACCAAAGTTTTGGAGCACCTCACATGGTTCAGTATTGTCCTCCAGAGGAGGAACCCTGTACTTCCTACCTGACCTAGCCTCCCGGTGCAACAGTAAGGTGCTTGTTCCTTAACTGCCAATAACCTGACTAAGAAGCCAATTAAATAAAAACTGAAAGAACTGCGGGTGCTGTAAAGCAGAAACAAAAACAAAGTTTCGAGAAAAGCTCAGCAGGTCTGGCAGCATCTGCGAAGGAAAAAGTAGAGTTAACGTTTTGGGTCCGGTGACCCTTCCTCAGAACTGATGGTGGCTAGGAATACGTCAGTTTATATGCAGAAAAAAGACAGAGGAATGTGGTAGGCAGTAAACGATAGATTAGAGCTTATAGAGAGAAAAGAGCAGTTGGACAGACAAAGAGTTTATAACGATCAGGCTGGGAAGGTGAATAGTTGTTGATGGGAACTATTATCACTAACAAGAGGTGGTGCGTAATGGCAGGCTATGCAGTAACAAGGCCTGGTATATGGGGTAGGGGACTGGGACATGGGAGAGTTTAGGCTCTAAAATTATTGAACTTGACGTTGAGTCCGGAGGGCTGCTGAGTCCCCAAGCAGAAAATGAGGTGTTGGTCTTCCAGCTTACGTTGAGCTTCCCTGGAACACAGCAGCAAGCTGGAGACAGAGACATTGGCCAGGGAACGTTAAAGTGGTAGGCAACGGTAGCTCACGCTCTTTTTTTGCGAGCAGAACGTAGATCTATGAATAAAGAAAATATGTAAGCGTGGCTAAACCAGACAGCAACTATATAAATTGATTGAAATTCCGTGGTATTTCCTGATGTCATTTCAAGTATTTCATATGAATATTCTTGAACGCCCTTTGAGCTTTGTTGAGCCATTGGATATTTTCTGGTCTAAATGGATTAAAGTATAAGTTAACAAGATGTTCAGAATCATTCCAGTTGTACAGAAATGTTTTATTGACTGTAACTGCAGAACTTCCGGAACTGAATCCTCAAGCTAAATTTAACTTCAAAATTGTATTTACCTTTTGTAAATAAATGACATCTGGTGCAATTGATTTTCAGGAAATTTCTATGCATTTATGTCACCTGTCAACATTTTAACATAAACTTGTTTTGATTTGGAATGTTTCAACAAAAAACTTTGGACTACATTTTCTCCCCCTTGGTCCAGGAACTCCCTACCTATGTCCGTGACACCACCCACGCACTCCACCTCCTCCAGAACTTCCAATTCCCAAGTCCCCAACACCTCATCTTTACCATGGTCATCCAGTCCCTATACACCTGCATTCCCCATACAGACGGCCTAAAGGTCCTCCACTTCTTCCTGTCCCGCAGGCCCGACCAGTCCCCCTCCACTGACACCCTCATCCACTTAGCCGAACTCGTCCTCACCCTCAACAACTTCTCTTTCAATTCCTCCCACTTCCTACAGACAAAGGGGGTGGCCATGGGTACCCGCATGGGCCCAAGCTATGCCTGCCTCATTGTAGGTTACGTGGAACAATCCCTCTTCCCCAGCTACACTGGCCCTAAACTCCACCTCTTCCTCCGTTACATTGATGACTGTATCGGCGCCGCCTCGTGCTCCCACGAGGAGCTTGAACAATTCATCCACTTTACCAACACCTTCCACCCCAACCTTAAGTTCACCTGGACCATCTCTGATACCTCTCTCTCCTTCCTGGACCTCTCTGTCTCCATCTCTGGCAACCACCGAGAAACCGATATCCATTTCAAGCCCACCGACTCCCACAGCTACCTGGAATACACCTCCTCCCACCCACCTTCTTGCAAAAATGCCATCCCCTATTCCCAACTCCTTCGCCTCCGCCGCATCTGCTCCCAGGATGAGGCATTCCACTCCCGTACATCTCAGATGTCCTCGTTTTTCAAGGACTGCAACTTCCCCCCCTCAGTGGTCGAGAACGCCCTCAACCGTGTCTCCCACATTTCCCGCATCTCATCCCTCACACCCCGTCCCCGCAATAACAACCAAAAAAGAATCCCCCTCGTCCTCACGTACCACCCCACCAACCTTCGGATCCAACGCATAATCCTCCGACACTTCTGGCATCTGCAATCCGACCCCACCACCAAAGACATCTTTCCCTCCCCACCCTTATCTGCTTTCTGGAGGGACCACTCTCTCCGGGACTCCCTTGTCCACTCCACACTCCCCTCTAGCCCCACCACAGCTGGCACTTTTCCCTGCAACCGCAGGAAGTGCTACACCTGCCCTCATACCTTCTCCCTCATCCCCATCCCAGGCCCCAAGAAGACTTTCCACAATCAAGCAGATGTTCACCTGCACATCTGCCAATGTGGTATACTGCATCCGCTGTACCCATTGTGGCCTCCTCTACATCGGAGAAACCAAGCGGAGGCTCGGGGACCGCTTTGCAGAACACCTACGCTCGGTTCGCAATAAACAACTGCACCTCCCAGTCACAAACCATTTCAACTCCCCCTCCCATTCCTCAGATGACATGTCCATCCTGGGCCTCCTGCAGTGCCACAACGATGTCACCCGAAGGTTGCAGGAACAGCAACTCATATTCTGCTTGGGAACCCTGCAGCCCAATGGTATCAATGTGGATTTCACAAGCTTCCAAATCTCCCCTCCCCCTACCGCATCCTAAAACCAGTCCAACTCGTCCCCGCCTCCCTAACCTGTTCTTCCTCCCACCTATCCCCTCCTCCCACCTCAAGCCGCACCCCCATCTCCTACCTACTAACCTCATCCCCACCCCACTTGACCTGTCCGTCCTCCCTGGCCTGACTTATCCCCTCCCTAACTCCCCACCTACACTCACCTTTACTGGCTCCATCCCCGCCTTTTCGACCTGTTTGTTTCCTCTCCACCTATCCTCTCCTCTATCCATCTTCTATCCGCCTCCCACTCTCTCCCTATTTATTTCAGAACCCCCTTCCCCTCCCCCATTTCTGATGAAGGGTCTAGGCCCGAAACGTCAGCCTTTCTGCTCCTATCATGCTGCTTAACCTCCTCAATACTCCCTGTCTTACATTCCCTGGCACTGCTTTCCAGGGAAAGATTGGCCTCAATATCTGCCTGTGTTTGTATCAAGCAGCTCATTGATGTGGGAGCTTGGCGGTCAGGAGGAGCAGGAGGTGAGACAGCAACAGACGCAGAAAGAGATGCGACATGAAATTAGTTATAGTTTGCCTGTGTCGGGGTTTTTAGTGAGGAATGTGTGCGGGGCTGTGTCTATCAGACTCCCAGGAGCCGCAATGGTGGAGTCTATGAATTTTGGATATTAAAAGTTTCACATGAGCAGCTTGTGGTACTATTTCACCTCACTGTCAATTTCATGTCTGAGCTCACAACAGCGGTTCTGAGTGTCTGAAGGAATTGCTGGTGTTCCAGCTAAAGCTGCCTTTCATCGGAGAAACTTGTGTCTAGGGTCGGAGAGCTGACTTTAAGCACATACAACCAAGAGAATCCTGACGCCTGTGTCACTCTCGGGAATGTCTCTGTGTGTTTCACTCTGTGGGTGAAAATGAGTATCAGTTCCCCGTGGGGGATGTGAACACAATTTGATCATCTCAAACTTCTGTTCAACTTATCACGTCTTTTGAGATTATGGAGATAATCTCATTACATGAGCACTTGAAATGTCAGAATACAGAAGACTATGGGCCAACTGCTAGAACCTGGGACGACAATAGATGGATGTTTGTTGAGCTGCACAGACACGATGGCCGAAGGATCTTTGTCCACGCTGTAAAATCTCGATGACAGAGAGAAAGTGATCTGAAACCAAAACTATCCCAAATGATACATCACGCTTACCGTCAGGACCCATGTTCAATGCCGAGTGAGGGAAACAGAGCTGATCGATTCTGGTAATTTATCGTGATGGAAGCATTTCTGTCTGATTTTCAGAAGAGAAAAAAAATGAGCTGTGGAGCTGGCAAACAATCTATTTAGTTCGTAAACTTCATTCAGCTGGCATAAACCAAAGAACTGCACGTGCTAGAAATCAGAAAGAAAAAAAGCAGGAATTGATAGAGAAACTCAGCAGGTCTAGCAGCATCTGTGCAGAGGAATAAAGTTAACGTTTCAGGACCAGTAACCGTTCATCAGAACCGTGTTAGTTGTGCATTTCTATATTATAATGCTGCGGGAAATTATCAACTAATCCGTAGAATCAGCGAATTCTTATCAAAATTTCTCTCTCTTTTGCCTTACAAACGTTACTTGTTAGAGTTCGTAAACGGGAACAAACAACATTTCAGGCTGTGGGCAATGCCAGCGGACAGAAGTGGGAGCATTGAATCATAACAAGCTACGTCAAATACAGGAAGCATGCTCAGTTGTCTCCTTCGACAGCACCAGGTTGGATCAACAATGTATCAACTGAGAGAAGTTTAAACAAGGAATCCACAGCGTAAGGCATAGGCACCACTGGAATTCGAACCAAGGATCGCCTGTGCACTCGGCAGGCGCCGCATAGCGTCTCATTTCTCCCCCGTTCAAACGTTCACTTTATAACATTTCGATCACAGGAACTGGGGTTGTATTTCTGTTTCAGTGTTGCTAAATGAGAATTCTGTTTACCCCTGCTTTTGCAAAAATTGGGCATTTCAGTAGCCACTGAGAACGCAGAGAAAGAGACAACCTCCTCTTGCATTGATTTAAAATTGATATTTTCACCTCCGAAACGGACTGGATAAAGGAAATGGTTTCATGTTCTTGGGCTGGGAATCAGAAGGCGGCTGAGAGTCATCGCAGTAGAATTCTGGGAGCTATCACCACAGTCATCACACAGCCGATCACAAAGAACCTGATGTCAAAGTCTGTTTACACCCAAAAGTCTATATTGGCGTTTCCCACCCTCCCTCCTCCTTGACAAAAAAAGGGCGCTGTGAGGAAGAGGATTGCCAAGGTAAAGGTGTACATATCAGCAGCCTTTAAGAAAATGGGTCAGTGTTAGATTGGAAGTACTGAGGCCTTTGCTGGAGAGATTTTGTCGTGAGGAGGCTGACCAGGGTTGCAGGTTGGAGCAATGAGGGCTCTTTAACTCTCTTTCTGTCTAGACAGAAGGCAGTAGGGATGTCAGTTAGGGCAGTGGCATGCTCCTCTTGCATAATGTAGGAGATCAGGGAGACTTCCAGTGTTCCTGATGGCTACACCAGTGAGAACTGCAGCTGGCTGCAGCTCCTGACAGACCGCATTCGGGAACCGGAGCTGAAGCTGGATGCACTCGGGATAATCCAGGGTGCTGAGAACATCATTCATAAGAGCTGTAGTGAAGTGGTCACTCCTAAGTTACAGTCTGCAGGTTACAGGTTAACCACCAGAACAGGTCAGGGGGCAAGGCAGATAGTTCAGGTTTCCTCTGTGGCCATTCCCCTCAATAGCAGGTATACCGCTTTGGATACTGCTTGGGGGAATGACCTTTCAGGACCTAGCAGCAGCAGTCAGGTCAGTGGCACTGTGACCGGCTCTGAGGCACAGAGGGAAAGGGTGCAATCAGGCAGGACAATACTGATAGGAGGTTCAATTTTGAGTGGGAAAGACGGGATATTCTGTGGCGGCAGAAGAGACAAAAGAGTGGTGTGTTGTCTCCTGGGTGCCAAGGTCAAGGATGTCTCCAAGCGGTTGCACAACGTTCTCAAGAGGGAGGACGAACATCGAGAGGTCTTTGTGGGCATCTGTACAAAAGAAATAGGTAGGCAAAGGAATCAGGTCCTGCAAAATGTGAATAGGGAGTTAGGTATTAAGTTGAAAATTGGAACTCAAGGATAGTGATCTCCGGATTACTCCCAGTGTCATGTGCCAGTGATGATAGAACTAGAAATCTAGGCCGGATGAACACATGGCTGAGGAGCAGGTATAGGGAGCAAGGTTTTCAGTTCTTGGATCATTGGAATCTCTCTTGGGGTAGAGGTGACCTGTACAAGAGGAACGGGTTGCACTTCAATGGGAGAGCAAGGAGATTTACTGGTGTTACCCGGTCGGGTTTAACTTAGTTCAGCAGCAGGGTGAGACTCAGGATAAGAGAAGGGTCATCGAGAAGTGAGGGGAAAATCAATTATGCATCAGAGCAAGTTTACTATTCAGGATAGCCAGGAGCACAGTGCAAGGAGGGAAAAGGTGATTGATTTAAATTGCATTTATTTCAAAGCACGAGTCCTGGCAGGTAACTCAGATGACCTCAGAGCATAGATTGGTTCTGAGGAATGGGATATTATAACTATAACAGAAGCAGGTTAAGGCCAGAACTGGCATCCCAATGTTTCAGGTTACAGAAGCTACAAGCGTGACAGAAGTACAAGGAAGAGAAGAGGAGGAGTCGCACTTTTGATAACAGAGGGCCTAACAACAGTGCTTAGAGAGATTATTCTCATGGGGTCAACAAATGAGGCCATATGGTTCGAACTTTGAAACAATAAGTGGATAGCCACTCAGATGGAACTGTTTTATAGACCCCCAAATATCCAGTGGGCGCTAGAGGAGCAGATGTGTAGAGAGATTGCAGATACCCATAAGAATAATAGAGTAGTACTGGTTGGAGATTTTAATTTTCCCCTTATTGACTGGGCCACCAAGAGTGTAAAAGGCCCGGACGGGGTAGAATTTGTCAAATGTGTCCTAAAAAGTTTCCTCAGATCAATATCGAGAGGCTCCTACTGGGTCGGTGTGATATTGGAACTCCTCTGAAGAGACGAGGTCGGGCAAGTGACTGAAGTGTTAGTTGGAGAGCACTTTGTGTTCAGTGACCATAACTCTCAGTTTTAACTTAGCTATGGAAAAAGTTAGGACTCCTCCATAGGTTAAGGTGCTTAACTGCAGCAGGGCCAATTTTGGAGCTATTAGGCAGTATCTAGTAAATGTCGATTGGGTGAGTGTGTTTGATGGAAAAGGTACAAATGGCAAATGGGAGGTCTCTATAAGAGTGATGTCAAGATTCCAGGGACAGTATGTCCATTTTAGTGTGAAGGGAAAAGCTGGCAGGTTTAGGAATCCCTGCCTGAGGAGGGATATTGAGGGTCTATTCAGGAAAAAGAAGAAGGCATACATCGGGTTAAAGCTCTCAGGCTGATATATGACTATATAAAGTCAGGGAGTATAATTTAGAGGAAAATCAGGAGAGCAAAAAGAGGATATGAGATGGATCTGGCAGATAAGGTTAAAGATAATTCCAAGGTTTTCTATAGCTATATTAAGAGTAAAAGGGTGGATAGGGAGAGCATAGGTTCCCTTAAAGATCAGCATGGCCGTCTATGTGTGGAATGACAGGAGAAGTGGGAGATTTTTAATGAATACTTCTCCTCAGTTTTGCTGGGTAGAGAGTCATGGATACGAAGGAAATAACGTAATCATCTGAGGATGCTTTGGACCGCATACACCTTACCAGAGAGGGGATGTTTGCAGCCTTAAGACAGTGGATAAATCCACTGGTCTGTTCAAGTCCATCATTGTATTTTGTGGGAGGCTAGGGAAGAAATTGCAGAGGCCTTTGCAAAGATTTTCGTTTAATATGTAGACACTGGTGAAGTTCCAAAAGACTGGAGGGTGGCTAACGTTGTTCTGTTGTTAAAGAAACATTACAAAGTCAAGCCACAGAACTGCAAGCAAGTGAGCCGGACATTAGTTGTAGACAAATTATTGGAGAGGGTACTGAGGGAAAGGATCAAAAAACATTTGGATAGTCAAGGCTTGATTAGGAATAGTCAACATGGACTTGTGCGTGGGAAGCATGTCTGACAAATCTTTTAGAGTTTTTTTTTCAACAGGTAACCAAGAGGATGGATGGGAGTAGAGTAATGTATGTTGTCTATATGGACTTTGGAAAGGTCTTTGACAAGGTGCCGCATGGCAGGGCCGTCATGAAGGTTAGGTCGCATGTGATCGAGGGAGAGCTGGATAATTGAATTCAAAGTTGGCTTGTTGGGAGGAAACAGACGGTGATGGTTGAAGATTGATTCTCAGACCAGAGGCCTGTGACTCGTGTTGCGCTACCGAAGTCAGTGCTGTGATCTTTGTTATTTATCCTTTACGTAAATGGTCTGAATATGAATGTACAAGGCATGGTTTTTAGGGGTTAGTAAGTTTGCGGATGATGCGAAATTAGAAGGTATCATTGAAAGTGTAGAAGGTTATCAAAAGTTACAAAGCGGTCCTGATTATTTGGAGTAGTGGACTGAGAGTTGGCAAATCCAATTCAATACAGGTAAGTATGAGGTGTCGCACTTTGGAAAGTCAAACCAAGGTCGGACTTATACAGTAAATGGTAATGTCCTGAGGAGTGTTGTGGAACAGAGGAACCTAGGAGTACAAGTACATAGTTCGTTGAAAGTAGCGTCACAGGTTGACAGGGCCGTGAAGAAGGCACTTAGCATGCTGGCCTTCAAATGTCGGGGCACTGAGTATACGAGTTAGGAAGTTATGTTACAGTTGTATAAGTCGTTGGTGAGGCCGCACTTGGAGTATTTTGTATAGTTTTCGTCACCTTTTTATGGGAAAGACATAGTTGAACTGGAAAGCATCAATGAAGACTTACGAGGATGTTTCCAGGACCAGTAGGCCTGATTTATAGGGAGAGTTTGGCCAGGGTAGGATGTTATTCCTTGAAACTAGATACAGTGAAACATATTTTAATGTAGCTAGTGTTTCGAACAATTAATGCACCAGTAAAGTGTGCAGTGGATTCGGAAATAATCAAACGTTTGTAGCATTTAGGCTGGCGTAATGCTTTGAAAGAGTAGTTGTGATTGATCTACAACGATGTGAGTGTCTGTAAAACAGTAAACATAAAAATCTGTACAAGCATCTCCCACATATAGGAGCAATGCACAATTTGTATTGTCAGTTCATATTTAATGCGTTGCAAACTACCACTGCCTTCATCGTTTTCACTTCCACTCCTTCGATCCGCCTTTGTATCTGTTTTAGACATTTTGCACTGTTAACAGTTCGAGCTGCAATGAAAATATGCAACTCTTGCTCCAAAGATTTCCAGGCAATCTCTGTGTGTGCCTAAGTACATTTAGTGAGCAATTCATTTAAATTTGGAGTATTTACATGTGTGGAACTTTCGTAGATATTTAAGTTGATCGTTCATCTCTTGGTGAGGTATAACGTTCACGTTTAGGGGTTAAATGGTCAATGAAGATAAATGGGAGAAAGCCTGGTTTTGGCAAGTTCTTATCATGCCTCAAATAATTACCAATGTCTGAGTCTCCAGGATGACTAATATATAAGGTTTGGCCAAGGAAAATCTTAAATGATGGGGTTTTGAAACGTGTACAGTTTTTTTTTCATAAGGGATTCATATTATGTATGTAGCTCCCAGAATAAATAAACTTTAACTAGTGGAGAAGGCTTCAGCATCTCTACACCGGATAGGTTCCAGACTCTGAGTACGGCTGTTATTATTGGTGCTGAAATCTGTCTTTCGCCACATAGGTCCCAATTGCTGAACATTTCCAATACTCTTTATCTCTGCCTTGCCTGATCGCCATTCAACTCTGATTTACGATTTTGATGGGTGCTATTTAGTGACACCCTTGCATCAGATAGATCTGAATCTCATTACCTGGGATTTGGCGTTGTGCTATTTCAAATAGATCCCAAGATTTGTGTTGCATGAGGCTTACGTGTGAAAAAACGTCAGTTCTAATAATCAGCTTTTGTTTTGCCTCGGTGTTTTTTCTGTCTTCCTGACTGAACGATAACAGTTTTGGCAAATGAATGATGAACATATTTGGACGTTCAAAATGATTTGGATTTTAGTCAGAGTAGAGTAAGTTTTCTAACTTTATTTCCTGCCTTTTATAGGCTTCTGGTGGAACAATACTCCTTATTTTTAAAATTACTTAACTTGAAGCAGTGAACTTTTGTGCATAAAAGGAAACATCGAAGGCCTCCTTGCACTCTTATCATTCTACCTCTGGAGTGTTCCATCAGACATACCGAGTGAAAGATGGATTAACCTTAGTAGGCCGCAAGGTGCCGCGGCATTATGCTCAATTACTGGATGAAACACAGACATCAGTGAAAAGCATTTGACTTTGCACAGAGTGGGGTGTGTAAGCGTGGAAAATGTATCGTAACCGATGGGCATTGAAGAAAGAATTGAGCAAACTTAAGTTTAGTACAAATTCCTTCAAGATTTATTAACTATTTCAGACATCAGTTTTAGAAAAGTTCATGTTAAAGTTAACGGAAGTGAATATAATTACTGGATGCCACATTGAAATGAGAACACACGTGCTCTGCGGGGTGAGTTTTATCTACAACCGTAACAATCACCGGAGAGAGAAAATACGGGCTCAGCATAAAGGCTAGACAACTATTCTGAATAAGAACATCAACAACAACAACAAATACAAATGGACTTCAAACAATTGGGAAGTTACAAATTATTGAAACCATAATTATATCGACGATATCAAACAAAAGAAAACGGAAAAGGCATCATTTGTTTTCTGAGTTACACACTGATAAACTGAAGTCACCTCAAAGTTAGAGTCAAAGACAGACCCGACTGTAGATTTGGAATTCAGAGGCCTCGATAAATTGATGAGGAAGCTCTACGGTGTCCAAAATTTATTCACTTGACCTAGAAAGAGCGACAAAGTAATGATGCTGATGTTTATGATCAGGGACATTCGGGTTTTACTTTTTATTCAATGACACACTTAAAGATCTGACAAACCATATTCGTCTGTTTGAAGTGTTAATGTTTTGATTGTTCTCACCTTCACCAGAGTGACGGCAGCACTGTAGAAAATACTCAGGAAGAACAGGGTGATGAATGTGGAAGCAGTCGTCCACATGTTTCTATTATCATCCTCATAGTCTTCAATCCAAGTGCGATCTATAGAATCTGCGAATATAAAGTCGATAGAATGTATTTAGATTGTTCATTGATTAAGTCTGATGTATTTGTGTCTATGCAATGTAATCAGGGATCGTCACATCTTCTACAAACCGTCAGGGTGTACTCAAATTTGGCTCTTATCTGCATCCATCATTGTGTTAGTGATTCTCAGCAATAACTAACTAGTACTAACTGCAATGTGTTTCCTTTATTATCCGTGTCAAGACATTTTGAATTATTACGTCATTTAATCTATTATTGGAAAATATTATCATCGTTATAATTCAAGGAATACTCAGTGGAAATTATTATGTTAATTACATCTCCTTACTTTAAATATAGGCTGTGACAACTGTTTAATTGAAAATTATGGCCATCACTGAAAAGGAGTTCAAATGTAATTGCTCATTTGTTTCAAGTAATTTTAACCAATTGCGTGGCAAATCATGCACATAATTTAGATCCACGGTAAGAATATTGCTTCATGCTTTTGATTGTATGTTCTGTATGCATTAGGACTAATTTTTTTTTGTCATGTTTCTCTTCATTTATTTTTATCTATAGCTTGGAGTGTATGCCTTTCCTATAATGCTTGTCTTTATGGTTATGAGTGCCTATTACTTCGCACATATCCATCATGAAGTTTGCGCATGAATAAACATATTCATGTTCCTTTACTGCTTGTTTGTTCATTTACATGACTGTGCTTGTGTATGTAAATGTTGTTCATTTCAAAATTTACATTGTGATAACATGCCACTTCATTCGTTGATGCTTATGTTTATCTTTTAATGTCTTTTTGAATGCTTTATTTTTGAGTTTGTGCCAACTAAAATATGTTTTTGTGTGTCTATTTCAGATCCTACATACATTAGGATACTTTCATGTTTGTGCGCCAGAAATGTGTTAAGTTAGTATGCAACTTCATGTTTTGATGGATGTTAATATTTGTGTGATGATGCCTGTTTGTGCAACGATGCACAGTAAACCGTCTTCTGATATGAGTAGTTTTGTTATTCTGTGGATATATGCTGATGCTTGTGTCATAATCCTTGCTTTGTAAATGTTCCACTATTTGTTGATCTGTGTACTTGCGTGTCCGCACGTGTGTGTAAACGTGACCGTGTATATGTGCTAATCAATGTAGTTTAACAATAAATAATTAAGCTACCTCTCTCCTCATGCGCCCAAGTTTGTTAAAGTGGGGTAATAATGCGATTAATGTTTATCTCTGCGCTCATATATTCCTTGTGATTGTACATGAGGGAGAATATTTCGGATGTGTATCTGTTGTTTATGCATGTGGGTCGGTAGGTATTACGGTGAACAAACGTACATACCTTCATGTCCATTTGCGTCTTAACGTGTGCATATGTTTTTCCTCGTTATGCAGGACCCCCTGTTCACAATTGTGTGTTTGTTTGTTTCTTTCTATGTATGTGCGTTTGTGTGAGTGTTTGTGTGAATGCTAATGTTTCGTATGCATGTGTGTCTCGACGAATATGTACGCACATTTATATGTGCGCATATATCTGTGTCTTCAGTTGAGACCCTGCGTATGTGTGTTTTTTGGCTGCGTTTGTGAGCGTGTTTACGTACCTGTGTGCGTTTCTGCTCTTACAGCAGACAATGAACATTTTTATTACTGATTTAATTTTAATCGATTGCCAACAATTTGGTCTGACCCGGATGGTGTCGGGCACATTTCTGGTTATTGTGGAAAGATAAGCGTTTTGTCAACGATTGCTGTCTTTGAGACAAGAGGCCTGAGTTCAAATTCCCACTGCTCCAGAGAACATTTCTGAAGATGTTGATTGGAAAATATCTACAAGTGTTCTGTACGTGAAACAAATGACTTCAGGCGCTCGAATACCAGAATTGATCTCATGTGTTCCACAAAACTGTGGAATACCAACAGGGATATTGCAATAATCGGTTCAGCCTTGGATTGTGGGTAATCAATATTAGGAGGTGATTAACGTGGACAAACGCATCCGAAATGCTTCAAAGTTATAATTTTGCATGGAAATTTTAAATTTTCGGAGAGAAAGCTAGACATTAAGCAAGAGGACAACTGTTAATGTCTGCAACGAGCTCACATTACAAACGGCCTCTGTCGTAAAAACTATGCACGGGCAGTAAGAATGCAGCCCATTAATTGTTCCCTCTACTGTCTCTGTGCTCTACAATAACATTTTTTCTTCCGTTTCTCATAGTCTAGAAGTGAAGATACATTCTGTCAACAAATACCCTGGTGCGAGATCCCTTCCAGTTTCCCAGACACAAAGGTTAAATTCAAGTTACTTTCCACTCTTTGCGAATGTTACCCATAGCTTCTCTTTCCTGTTGGTAATTCGCAATCAAAAATAATTTTCGGAGTCTCTTAAGTTTATGTCCCCAATTCGTGCTATGCTGACATGAACTTTAAAGGAATAGGCAACTGGGGCTCAGAAACAGCAAGATCAAAATGCATGTTCATTTGTCGTAAAACAGAAATTGTTAGATTTAGTCTCAGTAGGATTTAAGATGGATGATGTGTTTTGCAGAATCCTGCAATGTGTGTGCTTTACTCTGTCTCTGACCGACCTATTGTGTGCCTGAGCAGGGAGCATTAACTGCACAAGACATGTGTCCGAGACCTGCTAATAAGCGATTGTAGCTCAAAGGATGAAATATTAGTAAAACTGGGAAACAAAATTAATTAAAATATTGTGTATTTAAATCACAATTTGAGGAAAGAAACACTTTATTACTTTTATTGAATTCTTAAAGGGAGCCTTGAGATTTTCATTGGCATGAGTTAATGGTGTCCATCAGTGCAAGTGAAATATTCACAAAACTCGGTTTACCGCTCGATTTATCAACTGTTCTATTGATGATCTTCAATGGAACCGCTTCATGTCCCACCACACAGGAGTAAGAAGCACCGCTGGCCCACTCCTCCGCAGCAATGGATAACAGGCTGTACATGAAGAAGGAGGCGTTGTCATACTCTGCCATCACTTCGGTGTTCTTGTAGTTAATGGGATTCACCAGCTTGTCATTGGTTGTCCATTTGACGAAGATCTCTCTGGGGGAGAATCCTCTGACTAAACAGGTGAGGGAGACAAACCTCTGAGCGGAGATTTCTTCTGTCGGTGGCAGGAGGACAGACACTGACGGCTCCAGTGGATTTATCACTGCAGAATATTTGAAACAAATATAAATGAATTTTTAAAATGCAGAATCAATATTGGTATTTCACTAAATATTAAAGCATTCCATTTTTAATTTGGGATTGATTCACTTTCAATTTCTCAAGAAACAGAACAGTATCCATTCTATTCATTAAAAACTAACGAGTTTGGTTTGAAAGTCGCCTCCATGTCTTCAGCCCAGAAGTAGAATAATCTGACCCTTTTTCATTACTGATGTTTTCATCACAAACCTCCAGGCTTCTTCCCACCTTGTTGATTTAATTATAATCACAATAGAATATCTTTTAATCTGTCTTCGTATTTAATAGAAACTTCGTTTTCCAGTCGTAAAATGCACCATTAACGCAGCCAACGGTGTCAGTTCATTACAATCAACGCATGCTATTGATATAATTGGCTCTAAATTACACACAGGATACTTTGTGCTTTAGTCTCATCCCTCACCTTTCTCCTTGTGGATGGAACCTCTCAAAGGAGTTGGTAGATACTGATGGTTCACCACGCAGTAGAAATTATCCCCACTCAGCCAGGCTTCAGTAGAAATGTATAATTTGCTGATCACGCTGTCGGGATCGTCTCCTGCTTGGTCAGCAATCTCTGATTTCAAAGGTTTCTTTCCTTGTGTCCAGGTGACGTTGACTCCAAAAGGAAGATTGGACACAACGCAGGTTAACGTCACTGTCGCTTCCAGTAAGACCTGTTCTAATGGCGGTGGTAGTATTTTAATTGTGTGATCACGGCACTCCGCAACTGCAATGAAAAGAAATCAGAATCAATGAAAAATGAATCTTTCGGATCAAAACACGTCTTCAGACTATTTCCTACAAGGTAAAGAAATCATCTTCGAGTTGGCAACTTCCAACCTTTGCTGAAGAAATATTTACTACTATTCATATATTTCGATTCATGAAAACATTCATGATTACCTATAACATGATCAGTGTAATTATTCCTAAAGAACACTGGCTTCGCCACAACTGAAACCTGTGAAACAAAAATAAATCATCAAAGGTACCTTTACGTAACCCATAGAGAAACCGTCTTTTCTGAGTTCTTCTGTCACTTAAGATCATCTAATGATATTTGTGACAATACTAATCTGCAGTCAATATCATGACTTCATTTCTACATTCATGAACCATCCATGCAAATGTTGCTGGTTATGCTGAGTGCCAAATCAAATCCTGAATTTCGGGCAAAGTGTAATCAAACGTAATTATTCTCTTATTCATCATGTTTTTACAGAGATTTTAATGTTGTACAGGAACATTGAATGGCCACGGAAATTCTATTCAATATGATTTAACCTGATCGAAAGGAATTTGCATTATTGGTGTGAGATCGTTCTCGAAAATATGTCATGAGATATCATTCCCAATGTGCCGAATTTGGAGTAGATCTGAAAATAAGACACTGAGTGCAGCATCGGAAACCGAATAGGACACTCATCACCTCAAGACTTTCCCTCCATTCAGTTAGTTAATAACTGGTCTCTACTTTCATTTTATTGACTGATCTGCTACTTTAATTTCTTCACAGAACGAAAACAAAACAAAAAAAAAATCACGCATGAGTGTTTTAAATTTAGTACAAAATCAACAGAAATTTGTGCTCGTGAAATTCAGGCTTTTGTTACTCACTGAGTGAACATCTCCATTCTGAAACCAGGGTTAAACAGCCTGGCTCTAATTCCTGGTTCATTCAGCCCTATTGTGGCATTCCCACAAGACTTCGTTTTCCTGCTACATCCAGTAATTACAGAGAACGTCTAAAAGAGGCTCGATTAAATCACGTTTATACCTGTTAATCAAATATGATACCCATTTGGTCTGTGGCCATTTGTCATGTTTGAAGTTAAAGAGCCCCGCACCATTTAAAGTCTACGTCATTCAATGCCCAAGACCAGCAGATAATTTCTGATCTTGGAATGAAGTAGTGAACGCATTTTGCTTTATTTTCAAAAATATGGTCACTTCATATTTAACAATGTCGCCTCCAGACCACAAGACATTAGATTTCACAATCACGCTCTTTGGCAAATTAATTCTGCTTCGCCATTCAATCAAGGCTGACATGTTCCTCAAGCTCATTCTCCTGCCTTCTGCCCGCACTAAGCACTAGCCAATCTGTCTGTGTCTTAAATACACGCAATAACTTGGCCTTCGCAGCTCTCTGTGGCAATGAGATCCTCAGATTCATCACTGTCTGGCTAAAGATATTCCTCTTCATCTAAGTTCTAAATGGTCGTCCCTTTGAACCTGGGCTGTGCCATTGTCTCATCTACTGGTGAAAACATCTTCTCCACTTCCACTCTATCTCAATCTCCTAGTATTTTCTAAGTTTCAATGAGATCACTGCTTGAACGAATTATCATTTGAGGCCGTTACCAGTAATGGATTCTGCACTCCGACTTCTCTCCAACAAACAATCAGCCAACAAACGAATCCACCTAATTGTCTACGTGTCTTCAACATTGAGGGAACGATGTTTTTCTTTTCTCTAATCTGAATTATGAGCAATGCTGACATAATATTCACACTGAAATGAGACACACACGGCATGATGGTTAATTAGAACTTGTTCCGTGCTGTTTACAAAGCCTGATAAATTCGTGTATTTGGTTTACATCAAGTTCAGAATGATTTTTAGTTCTCTTGGTTTGTGTCTCTTACCCTGCGGTCCGGTGATGTTTCGACTTTGAATGGCCTCTTCATGAGTGACTTGGCACGTATAGACTGCGCTGTTGAACCATTCACTATAAGGGACTCTCAGCTGACTAGTCGACGAGAAGTTCCCGCTCGCTTCACACACGGGAGAGGTGAAGAAACCAGAACCTACGGGTCGTCCATTCTTCAACCAAGTCACGGAAATTTGCTTAGGATGGAAATCCATGATTGAACAGACGACGGTTGCAACTTTGCTGCTCTCGATTTCTTCGCTGGAACTCACAGTTAGGAGAAGAGTTGGATGGACAATTTCTAAACCTTAAGGAAACACATCGTACAAATTATCTGACGAATTTGATATCAAATGTAATTAGTTCTTATAAATCAAGGTTAATTGTAGTTTATAGTTACGATCTTTGACATTACAATGGTCATAATGTGCAGATTGCGACAGAAGCTATGATCTACACAGAAAGATCTGCAGGATGATGTGAAGGGCCAAAATTAGAAAATACAGCAAAGGAGTTGTGAAGGCATATAAATTATAGATCAGTTTAATCAAAATGGAGATAGCAATGTTAGATGCTATTCGTTTTAAGGAAAGAAGTTTGACTAACAAGTAAATGAGTTGACGGTAGAAATGAGGAAATGGTGCCATTGATATCACGGAGATATGTTGAGGGAGGGGCAGGATTGGTAGTTTATAATTCCAGGACATACGGCCCTCAGGCGAGACAGGGAAAGATGTAAAATTGGATCACGCGTCTGTCACAATGCTGATCATGGTATTTTCAGTTGTGAAGAGGAATTAAATCATAGATACATCCCCAAATGAAGGCAAATGAATAGTAATTAAAAACCAAAATAAAGCAAACATATGACTGGGACAGTTCTATGGATTCCACCCCAAGTCCATGAGATCGATAAGTGCAGATACACAAGCAAATTTCAGAGAAGTGTAAATTAATAGGGGAATGATTAAAGGGGATTTTAACTTCTTCAACATCAGCTCGGCCATTCATCATGTCAAAAGTTTAGAGGGAGCAGAATTCTGAAAATGCTCCCAAGAGAGCTTTTAAATAGAAAATGTATTTAATACAGCCCTTTTTCATACAGAACTTGCAAGAGAAGGGTGAACCTGAAATTAACTTTAGGTCATGAGCATGAACAAGTGGTTAAAATATCAATGATGGAGCATTTTGCAGACAGCGATCGTAAAACTGTTAGTTTCCAGGTTGTTCTGGAAAGGGATAGGAATGGGCCTAAACCAACGTTCTGAAATGGGGAAGGCCAATTTTAATAAGGTCACGTGCGATTTGACCAGACTGCACTGGAAGACGACATTTATTGGTTACCCAGAGTTACAGCAGTAGAACATTTTCAAGAAAGGAATAGGAATAGCAAAGGGACAACATGTTGTGATTAAGGCACAGCGTGGGACCAAAAATGCAGTGAGCTCTGGACATTCAAAGGACATAAAGTAGCTCGATAAAGAAAAAAAAAATGGCAGGCTTATGTTATATACTGATGACTCAGAGCAATACAAGCTCTCCAAAAGGACAGAACGTGCAAGGGGGTTATTGAAACAGAGGAAATAGGAGAGGAGAAAGGAAAGAGTACTGGAAGTCAAAATAAAGGAAACTATAAAAATTTGTTACAAGTTCAATCATAAGAAAAGGATAACTCACAAATTAGTAACTGTCATTAAGTTCTACAGTGTTATTCCTGGCATGGCGTCAGAGGACGTAGGTTGTGTTCGATTTGCATACGTTGTGTTGGTGTTCACTCACACGAGGGACGATGTGGGTATAGAAATCATGGGGAAATACTGTGATTGACAATAAGAAATTAGGATAGATGACGAAATTTGCTGTGTTTTCTTGTTCGAAGAAAAGTAGTTAAATTTTCAGGGCGAGCGAAATGTATGCCAAGCTGGTGAGCAAAGCGAAGGATGAAATAGTTGGGCCGCTGGCAACAGTTTAGAATCCCTGTCTGGCTACAGGGGATGTGCCAAATGACTGTAGGTCAGCCAATGTGGTACTGTTATGCAGGAAGGGGAAGAGATAAACATTGAAACTACAGGCCTGCGAAGTGGTAGGCTAACTATTGAAACAATTGAGAAGCAGAATTTGTCTTCATTCGGAACGTTAATCAACAATTCCTGCGTGGTTTTAATGTGGTTCGGGGGGGGGGGGGGGGGGGGTTATATCTAAACAATTTGATGGTATTTTTCGAAGAGTTAACCAGGTATGCAGATGATAGCAAAGATATGACGAATAGAATCCAAGTTAGTTTGTTGAACTGTATCCAGAATTGGCTGAGTGGCATGCAGCAGAGCATAATGGTCGTGGAGTGTTTGTGCGACTGGAAGTCTATGTCTAGTGCTAGGGTGCAGGAATCAGTGTTGATTCCCTTGCTTTTTCTCTTATACACAAATGATTTAGACTTGAATGTACGAAGGCTGACGAGTAAGTTCAGAGGTGAAACGAAAATTGTCGAGTTGTTCAGTCGTGAGCATGATAGCTTTAGATCACAGATGGATGTAGAACAGTTGAGAAGTGGTGAGAGCTGGCAAATGGAAATCATTACTGATACGTATAAGGTATACGCACTTGGGCAGAAGAAAATGCAAGGTACTACGGTTTGAATGGGGGAACCCTGGAAAGCACTGAAAATCTTTTTTGCGCATGCCCACCGACTCAGTTAAAAATGTATGTGGGATATTGGTCTTTATTATCCGAGGCATTGAATTTAAGAACGAGGAGATGATACTAGAAATTAATAAAACGCTGATTAGGCCATATTGAGAATTGTGTGCAGATCAGGAATGCACATTATCAGAGGAATGTGATTATACTGAAGAGGCATAGATGAGATTTCCCAGGATTTTGCCTGGGCTGGACGGTTTTAGTTATGAAATGAGCTCAGTCAGGCAGGGGTTTTCCTTGGACCAGAGGAGCCTGAGGGAGAACGTGATTGAGATGCCTGAAATTATGATGGGCAGAGATAGGATAAACAAGAAGAAACTTTTGCCTTTGATAGAGGGATCAATGTCAAATGGGCATAGGGCATAGGTAAGGGCAGAAGGTTTAGAGTAAATGTCAGGGGAAAACAAAATTAAACAGACGATGGTGTGAATCTGGAGCTCAATGCTTTTAAGTCATATAGAAACTAAATCTCTCATAACAAGTAATAAGCACTGAGATGAACACTTGCAATGGCAAGTCATACAAGACAATGGATCAAGTGCTAGCATATTTGACTGGCATAGTTAAGTGTTTGTTACTGATAGGCGTGGACTTGATAGGCCGAAGGTCTTTGTACTGTGCTGTATACCTCTATGGCGCTGTGAAAAGTGTTATAAATAAGGCTCTATTCATCATGTTAATCACAGATGTTCTGTTTGTCTCAGTTCCCACAACACTTACATGGCATTTCAACGCTCTTCTCTGACCCTTGGTGTTGAACTTCACAGTAGATTTTGCTGCATTCCACTTCTGACTCAGTCACGGTTAACTGGCTGCTCAGGGTGTAAGTTCCCTTCTTGTTTCTCACTGATGGGTAAGTATTCAATCCAGTCGTGATTTGCTTCCCTTCTTTCTTCCACGTCACCTTGGTGACGTCAGGGGAATAGTCCATTGCCAAACAACCAAAGATCACAGAACCATCAGTGCTGTGTGGTTGACAGGATGACACTAAGCCATAAAGTGTGGGGAAAGATGGTGTCGCTGGGGGAAGAATAGACGATTGAACAAGTTAGCCACTGTTAATTCGACCTTAGCAGTTACTCAAATGTATCCTCAGCAGTAAACTGTTTCTGCTAAAATCTACATAGCTTGAATTTATTTTTGTTTTCTATCATTTGTTGTTCATGATCTATTGGTTCCTTTTTCAGAAGCACGCCCTCTATATTAGCCATTATCATATAAGTTAGCAATAAGAATTCTTTGATTCCATCACCAGTAACTGTGTGGAAATTTCGCCAATGGACACTTTCATTGGATTACAAGTGAAGAGCGGAGAAGTTTCACGAAATAAAAACCAAAGAAATGCGGATGCTGGAAATTAGAAGCAAAAAACCAGAAATTGCCAGAAACACCCAGCCGCAAGCAGCATCTGTGGGGAGAAATCAGAGTTAACGTTTCAGGTCCAGTGACCCTCGCTTACTTGTCAAATCAAGTCAAAAATAAAATTTGCAGAACCCCTGGCAGGACCTAACTTCCCAGACAAGACATCAGTCCCAGATCACTTCCCTCTCATCTTACCCAATTCAACCTATACACGTTGCAACCTACTTCTCTTGCAATCTATTCTTTATTGCCTACCACTTAGCCAAACTCCATTTCATTTTCAGATCATGTCCACCTGCCACTTTACTACAGTGAACTTCTATCACCGAACCAGCCCAGCACCCTGCCAACCTCTCAACTAACTAGCTTTGCACCCGAACACCTCCTGCATTTCAGCTCAAACTACTCCTCACCTACAAAGCACCACTCGACAAAACCATTTCCTTGTGACCTTAGTCATTTACCTTGATGCCACCCTGCCAGACTATGTGTATACTAGTTTACCCAGCAGTCGCTCAACACGTCACACCCTACCAGTGAACACTCTACTGCATTATCACTCTAACCCCAATCACTAGCTCCACCATAAAGTCATAGAATCATAAAGTCATCCTGTACAGAAGCAGACCATTTGGTCCAACTCGTCCATACCGACCAGGGTTCAAATTAACCTAATTCAATTAGCCTGCATTTGACCCATTTCTATCCTGGTCTGTCAAGTTCATGTACCTGTCCACATATATTTTAAACGTTGTTAATTATATTTACATTTTTACCACTTTCTCTGGCAGTTCATTCCAATATCTGGTACAGCTGCAACACGAAATCCCAAACCGTAGTCTCCGACCAATGAAGACACGCGCACCAAACGCCGTCTTCAACACGCCAGCGGTTTGAGACACCACATTCAAACTGTATGTTTCTGAACACCCAGGTCTCTTATATCGACAACAGTACCCAGTACCCTACCATTAATTGTGTAAGTCCTACCATTGTTTGTCTTACTAAAATGCAACGGCTCGTGTTCATCTAAGTTAAACACAATCTGCGACTCGTCAGCCCATTGAGCCAGAAAATCAAGAATCCGTTGTACTTTTGGACCACGTTCTTCACTGTCAAATTTTGGTATAATTCTCAGTCTTACGAACCATACTTCATTCCATGTTTTCATGGATTATCATCCAATACTGTTCCCTGTTCACGATTTTCCCACGTACCCATTGTTTCCCTCAACCCTTAAAATAATCTCCTTCTTAAAATCATTTAATGTTTAAGCCTCAATCACACTCTGTGGCATAACATTCAGAGGTTCACCATTCTCGAGTTGAACAATGAACAATTGGGTTAAATTTTATTGGGATTTGGAAAGTCAGTCGAACAGCAAGATTTATGATGATCTCACGAAAGGAATAGCATTCTAGAGGAGCCATGATGTATTTTTTCGGCTTCTAATTTGTAAGTTCACATGGTCCTTCGGCAGCACATCTCAAAACTACGACCGTTGAGAACAAGGGCTCACAGGCATTTAAGTACTTCACCTAAAAAGATTTCCTCCAAATTATACTCTATCTTGACTTGTAATTATTTCACTGCCCCTCTACTTATTTCTGGATCACAACTGTGGAATTTGCTTTCTAACAGTGCCGAGGAAGTGCTAATACCACATGAACCTTAGCAATTCAAGTAGGCTGATGACGACTAGCTTCTCAAGGAGATGTAAGAATTCTGACACTTTCATGCTGTGTAGAAACCCAAATAACCACTGGTAGAATTGAGACATATTTGAGGTACTTGCTGTGTGTCCATACAGGGATGACGTGCTGAATGGTTTCCTTCTGCGTGCTTTGTCTATGTTTTCACTGAACTGACAGAACTATTTCTTCATCACATAATGAGAATGAAGTTTTCCTCATTTTGAGCACTGCAGTAATATATTATACTTCTTTGGACTAAAGAAATATAATTTTAAATTAAAGGGATCTGACCAACTTGATTGGGATGCTTGAATTGGAAATTGTCATAGAGTTAAAGTTTATTTTAATTAGCAATTAATTACAGCCTCATTGTGTCACTTTGAATAAAACACGTAACGTCTTTCAGAAATAGTGTCTCCCTTTGTTATGTGCAATCGAATCATTAAATCTGGGACGGATTTCCTTTGTTAATCAAAGGTGCTAAAGATTTTTGCTAAAGGCTGGCCTATGGAGTTAAGTCATAGATCCACTATGATCGAATCAAATAGTGGAATAACTCGAAGGGCTGGGTGCCCTATTCCTGTTCTTAATCTTCCTGCCATTGTGTCATTCGTTATGCTATCACTGGTGGGGAACACTTTTTATTAAACATTTTACAGTCTATTGTTTGTCACTGAAGTGCTATGTCTGATTGAAACAAGTTAGTCAATGCTGTCATTGCTGAGGCACTTTAGCAAATATTACATTTCTGCGTAATTGATTGAAATCCAGTGACGGTGAATTTACTGTTTATAAGAACATAAGACATAGGAGCAGAAATTAGGCCATTCGGCCCATCGAGTCGGCTCTGCCATTTAATTATGGCTGATAAGTTCCTCAATCCCATTCTCCTGCTTTCTCCCTGTAACCCTTGATCCCCTTGATAATCAAGAACTTATCTATCTCAGTCTTAAATGTACTCAATGACCTGGCCTCCACAGCCTTCTGTGGCAGTGAATTCCATAGATTCACCACTCTCTGGCTGAAGAAGTTTCTCTTTATCTCCGTTCTAAAAGGTCTTCCCTTTACTCTAAGGCTGTGCCCTCGGGTCCTAGACTCTCCCACCAATGGAAGCATCTTCCCAACATCCACTTTGTCCAGGCCATTCAGTATTTTGAATGTTTCAATTAGATCACCCCCTCATCCTTCTAAACCCCAATGAGTCTCGTCCCAGAGTCCTCAAACGTTCCTCATATGTTAAGCTTTCCATTCCTGGGACTATTCTCGTGAACCTCCTCTGAACCCGCCCCAGGGCCCGTATATCCTTCCTGAGATATGGGACCCAAAACTGCACGCAACACTCCAAATGTGACCTGACCGGAGCCTTATAAAGCCTCAGTAGTACATCCCTGCTTTTATATTCAAGTCCTCTCAAAATAAATGTCAACATTGCATTTGCCTTCCTGACTACTGGCTCAACTTGCAAGTTTACCTTGAGAGAATCCTGGACTGGAACTCTCAAGTCTATTTGCACTTCAGACTTCTGAGTTTTCTCCCCATTTAGAAAATGGACCATGCTTTTGTTCTTCTTCCCAAAGTGCATGACCTAACATTTTCCCACGTTGTACTCCATCTGCCACTTCTTTGCCCACTTTCCTAACCAGCCGAAGTCCTTCTGCAGCCTCGCCACTTCCTCAATACTACCTGTCCCTCTACCTGTCTTTGTATTGTCTGCAAACATAGCCAGAATTCCCCAGTTCCTTCATCTAGATCATTAATGTACAAAGTGAAAAGTTGTGGTCCCAGCACAGTTTTTCTGAAATTACTGTTCTAGATCAAGTCACTCACATTCAATGATTCTCTGATATTAAATATCATTTAATTTTCTTAATTCATTAAAGTACATTTTCCCTTCGAATACCTTAAGTTGTTTCACCTGACAGCAGAACACTTAAAAAAATCAAGCAACAAACTGTGAATGATAGAAACTTGAAATAAAGACAAAAATTGCTGAAGAAACTGAGCAGGTCTCGCAGCTCCTGTAGAGAGAAAGCAAAGTTAAGCTTTCGAGTCCAGTGACACCCTTTTCGGCAAATTGTTTTCGTGTTTTCTGGCATGAGAACTACTAACTGTTGAGTTAGATGCTGATTAAGTTTGCATGACATATCTGCTGGAAGAGGATTTTTAGCAGAGGTACAGGACAAGCTGAGATATAAATTGAAAACTTACTGAAAAACAACCACTATCTGCTGCGAGTGTTGGATTTAGCAGATGTGCGCCCTACTGACCACTAGTTTGATACAAAAGAAAACAGCCTCGACATTGCCTCATCAAAAGTGTTTGGGAAATGATTAATTCTGGATTAGCCATAAATGCTATTGATGGAACAGCAAGTCAAAAGTCGGGATTTCTATGGGGAGTTACTCCATTAACGCCAGTTAGAGACGCCCTGCAGCCCGTGAACAAGTATTGATTTTTTATAAAAGCTGCTAAGCACCAAAATTCTGTCTAATATTTCAGAGGCACAAGTCAAGTAGCGATTGAATACATTTCACAGGCCTCTCTGAGTGGAATTCCAACAACACCCGAAGAACTCAATGTTCTCTTGTTACCCGAATTAACCTGATAAAAGACAATATTACATACCTCTGTAACAGGTTGTAAATGAACATAGACCACCCGGCTCAGAGTCAGGGACACTACTGATACATCACAACAGACCTGAACACAACGGGTTCGACACTAATTAGGGCAACAAAGCCCACCTTTCTGATAGTGCATAACCCTCTTTAATCATTAACACCTTACAGCATCCAGGGATTGTTACAGAATCTTTACACGATGAAAGTGACATTTCAACAATTATCCAAGTGTACTTTGATTGCACCTCCGAATTGTACAAACTCTGTTGAAAGTCAAGGGGATTAAAAATAGGAACTGCATTGCCATGTATTCAACCACGAACTCCCTTCCTTGTAACTCTGTTCATGTTGCTGCACCATATTGTTACTTAGGTTGAAATAGATTAAAATCTTTTGAAGTGCAGCATGACTGTTGCTGGTAACACTAAAATTCTCAAATTATTAAATTGCAACATAACTTCTGATTCTACGTTGTGATACTGAACTGAGACAGGAATAAAATATGCTTCATTCCTTCCCTCAACCTCTCTCAATCAAATATTCGTTGTTGCTAACAACAGATTCCAAATCTCCAGCAGTCGAAGATAACAAGGTGTACAG
>NC_063373.1:3373289-3416500 GCF_021869965.1 Rhincodon typus | reverse complement strand
AAATGTCAGCCTTCCTGCTCCTCTGATGCTGCTTGGCCTGCTGTGTTCATCCAGCTCTACATCTTGTTATCTCAGATTCTCCAGCATCTGCAGTTCCTACTACTCCTGCAGTCTAACTTGTGTTTCTGAAATGTTCGTTCTGATTGTAACAATTGAGTCGGGGCTCTCATTTCTGAGGTGCCTAATCAAATATTACATTTCTGGCTAATGACATTGGCTTTGAAGGGCCAGATGAAGTTGAACTATCTGAAATTCAGGCGTCTGAAACAGACGATTTATAACCGGTCAGGACCGGTTTATAAAACAGTCAGACATAGCACATAAACAGTACGAGAGTGTTGACCCAACAGATACATCTGCTCAATTGGTCATGTTAAATGTTACGGATTCACTCTAATTTAATTTTCATAATTGGAACTCGCCAGAGGGTAAGCATTAATGCAAAAGAAAATGCCTTCGCAATGAACACAGATTACCCACTGATTTAATAGAGTTAAAAAGTCGTTAGACTTCGCAAAATTATTGAGATGAAACATTTCATCAATTTTAGCACGGCGCAGGAGGAAATGGATTATTTTCTAAACTAATTTTACATATTGTTAAAATATTTCTTGAACTTTGGGGATTTTGCACGCACTGCACAAAACCAGTACTGTGGAGATTTTCCTATTGAATAAAGTATTAGAAAGATTTCCTCTCTGGTTTGCTTTGCAAAGGCAAGTTTTTTTCTTAGCTGCTTTGTAATAAAGAATTTTTTGAATGAATGAATGAATTCAAAACGTGTTTCTGTCGTGAATTGCCCTCTTTAACTAATATGTAAATAAATGTTCATCACATGTAACTGATGTGAGCGATATCTTCAGATTGCTACTTTGCAAATATCAGTCAAGCACATTAATTAAAATAAATATTACTCTATTTTCAGTGTTTGAATAACAATGTGCTCTAGTATCCTCTAGTTACTGCCTTCTGCAAAATTGTAAACTCTACATTTGTCTGAAAACAGTTATGTAAACATTCTCCGCATTCGCAGCAAGTATTCAATTGGTGAGATCATGAGTGGGTTATTATAATGAATTCAAACTCTAGCCTTGGTCACATAGTCCACTGTGGCAGTTCTTTCCTAAGGAATGACTCTTGACTTGATATGTTGTTGCGAAACATAACTTTAAATATTTATAACACATGGATTGGGAACACGTAAAGCACTGTATGAATTAAATCCCTCAGTTAAAATTTTGTTATTATTCCTGCAAATCTAGTTAAATCAGGGATATAACAATCAAATAATTGAAGTTACTTGTGAAACTGATCAGTGCAGTGACATCGATCTGTTCTTTATCGAAATTGCTAAGTAGTGTTTGTCAATTATATTTTCCAGCCACAAAACCTGTGTGTAGTGTACAGCGGAATTGAAAGGTGATTCGTTAATGATATTAGAATAACGGCATTTTTGCTCAATATCAATAACCAGTAGAATATTATATTTTTGACATTCTATTTATGTTTCTCTGTGGCTTGTAAACCGTTCAAAGACAGACCTTATGATCTAAATAGATAGCTGGTGTAAGGCATGGATTAGATTAATGTGCAGTTATTACTTATAAATAAAAATCGCGCCCTTAGGTATCTGTTTTCTCTTAATTTGCAAAACCTTTGGGACCTGCCTTTCGCCTAATATTATGCTTTAGGAAATTTCAACTCGCATGGTGTTTGCACTCAATGAGAAAGCTGGAGGTGTTCACTGTCACCAACTATGTAGACACTGGAAAAACAAAGCGGAAACAAGAAACAGATTCACAGATATTACGAATTTAATGGCGCCCACACATATTCTCTTTTCAACAGAACAAATACCATCAAATCACAACACTAAGGGACAGCGATGCGTTTGCAGTAGAAGTGTCTCGGCAAGCATTTTCAGCAGAACCAAAACATAGCATCGCAAAAAATCTAAAATTAGAATCCAACAAAACTGCTCACCATCAAACAAACTAATTACTAAATTATATAGAAATACGAAGTCATAAGAACAGCCTTGTTTGTAAGGTGATTTATTAAACAGCAAGTAAAGCTAAGCAAGTTTTTAGCATCAGTTTAATTTATTTCCAACCTGTATACCGTTCCTATGCGTGTCAAAATTGCGCCGTGCATAGTAGAGCGGTTAGAGGCATATATCGGTTAATCACTTTCAGGTAAAAAGAAATTAGTTCAATGGGCAAGTATGACGACACTATAATTGTACTTCATAACAATTTTAGTGTCATTTAAGAAATTTGAGATTTTAGTCCCAAATTCTATTTTAAAAGAGACAAGTAAAAACAGACTTAGTTTACAACTAGAACGGATTGTTTTTTTAATAAAAATCAATGCACTAAAATGTATTTTTAAATTTCTTAAACCTTCCATGTTTCTGCCTTAAATCGGTTTTCGGAAAGTTATAAACACATATAATGCTTTCAATCAATCAGAAAAAATAAATGTCGTACAGGGCAGCACTGTGTCTCAGCGCCAGGGACCCGGGTTCAATTACACCCTTGGGCGTCTTCTGTGTGGAGTTTGCACATTCTCCTCTTATCTGCGTGAGTTTCCTCTGGGTGCTCCAGGTAGGTGGATGGGCCGGGTTAAATTGCCCATAGTGCCCAGGGATGTTTAGGTTAGGTAGGTTACACATGGGAAATTGCAGGCGTAGGGGAATGGGTCAGGGTGGGATGCTCTTCGGAGGGGCGGTATGGACTTGTTTGGCCGAATGGCCTGTTTCCACAGTGTAGGGATTCTATGAGTTTAACAAATGCAGAAACGAGGCGGGAAAAGCAAAGAACTTTACAAATATTAGTAATTAAAAGTAATCCAGATTGGACAACCTCCTTAACAGGAAAAAAAGCACAAATTACAGAAAACACGAAACCAATTGAAAACACCGTTCGATTCGACAAATTGAAAGAGAAACCAATCAACTCGATTCAACAGCATCAACTAAAACCAAACCAGAGTCCAATCAACTCAAAACAACAGATTGAAATGAAAGAGAATCAGAAGCCAACCAACTCATTTGAACAAAATCAAATAGAACAAATTCAGCATCCAATCCATTCAATTCAACAGAATCGAAGAAACTCGATTCGACAGAATCAGGTAAAACAAGCTCAAAATCTAATCAGCTCAAATCAAAGATTGAAATGAATGAGAATCAAAAACCGATCAAGTCAAATCAACAGAATGAATTGCAGAACTACAAGAAAATTATGTGAAAGAACCTAACCTGCTTGCCATGAACAAAATTAACAAACTAAACCGCAAATATAATTATGGTAAGAACATTGTGTGTAGGTGGAACATATACAAGAAATTAACAATGATATTTTAGCATATTTTGATCACATTTGTTAATATTTCAAAAACTTTTAAATTCTTAACGTTTGCTCTCGAAAATAAAAGTCGCACATATTGGATGTCACTGACATTAAACATTGGTTTTACATCATGCTGCTTAAGAGGTGATTAGGATTTTTCTTTTTCAGATTTCAAGTAACCCAGCCACACAGAATGCCCGTCTGATGAAAAATAAGAATTACGCTTCGCAACTGATGTAATCACCAGAACTTTATTTATTTGATGAGACTTACTTTAAGTCTACAATCAGAAAAATCAATTGGAACCAAACCAATCTCAACGCAGAAACCAAGTTTTAACTCAGAATTACTCACATGATTAGAAAGTTAAATCAAAAATAATGGTTACTGAGAAACTTGAAGGTTCTTACCTGCAATCACCGTCACCATCGTCCCTTGCCCCCAGTAAGCAAGACACGGCATTACATTCTCTGCTCTAGGTCACATAATAACTGGCTCCGCGCAAAACGAACAAAAGTCTGCCATTATTTTAAATATTTTTAACCACAGGCAAAATTAATTCACAATAAATCTTCTGCACATTATAATTGTGCGAGTGAATTCTGCTCACTATTGATGAACCTTCGAACGTTTTGTACTTCACAGAGTAACAAACGAACTGATTCTCAAAACCACTAACGGGTGCTTCAATAATTATCACTACTTTTACAAATTAAACCGTATTACATGCGTAATACTCCACATAACTAATACTGCATTGCAAGTGTAGATGGTTTGTAAAAGTAAACACTGAACCGAGCTGAACGAGTTTTAGTATTGATCATAATTGCAGTGCTCTTCCAGTATGTCACTGCGAGACACTTTATGTAAAGTACTATGCCGGGCTGTAAACTGTAAAATGCGTATACTTCATTTCATTGCTTCCTGGAAAACAGTGAATCAGAATCCTGTAAAAATGATTCAGTGCAATATTTCAGCTTTTACTCCTCATTGTACTTTTAAATTTGCATGGAATAGTTTTAAAAGATTGGCATACATTTAAGGTGGCCACTAAAAAGAAGAAAATAGAAGAATTGCGTGTGTTTGTACAAACTGACGCTACTGGACTGAATTTGAATTAAGCCTCAAATTATCCGTCGCTTCTCCCATAGCAGCAATTGCCAATTTGAGCTAAAACTTTGTCAGTAGTTTTTGCATGAGGATATCGCTGTGTACATCACTGTGACCCACTGTAGTATCACAGTGACATAAACTCGCACAGAAGCTGCACTCATTCTCCGATCTATATTCTGTCTCAATTTTCATGTGAAATAGACCTTTAGTACTGATCATGTTTAGATTTAATACCATAGATTACATAATGCAATTGACAGAGATTTCCTGAGCTGTTCGATATATTAAAATTAACATTATGTCCAAGCTTTTAACTGATAGAACTGGCAGCAGTGCAAACAACATGCCCAAACATTCTATTGTATTGGCTGGTTTGTTAGTTTTAATGGTACATTTCTCTGTGATAGTTTTGTAAGAAGCAGTTTGAGGTCTACTTCACATCATAGTTGTGAATATCGCATTGAAAACAAGTACTGACCGTCTGTTTACGATGGAATTTACACAGTATTCCTTCAAGGTGTTTTTGCATGGGTTCAGCCATTGTTCCTCGCGCTGTGGTCTCTTGCACAGTAATAGATGGCAGTGTCTTCGATCTTTAGGCTCTTCATGTCCAATGCGAAGATGTTGTTTGAAGTGTCTTTGGACGCAGTAAATCGATCTTTAATCGCTGACACGTAGTAATTGTTCGATGAACTATAGTAGCTAATCAACCATTCCAGTCCCTGTCCGGGAACCTGTCGGACCCACCACATCCAGTCGTTGCCAAGATTGAACCCGCTGGTTTTACAGGTCAGTCTCAGGGTGGCTCCTGGGCGGTCGGTCTCTGCCTCTGGTTGATTCAAAGTAATCTCCGACTGGACACCTTTAAAAAGAAATCAAAAGACATGCCGTGCGATCAATGTTGATGAAATGATTCCTGAGTCCTTTACATGCCTGAGGGAGACTTAGACTGAGACAGTAAGAAAGAGAGACTTGAAGAATAAACACTCACAGGATAAAAACGTCAGTAACAAACTGAGAAAAATTGTCAATGTAATCATTCTGCTAACTTGCAGAAAACTGTTCTGTCAAGCTATTTCTAAACAAACCAGATCCAGGAGTGTTGAATTACGGTCCAGTGACTAGAATTTATATACCCATCGGAAGGGGCAGGCTTACAGTCTCCGTCTGTTGGTTTCCTGGTGGAGGCTATGAATAGATCCACGTACCACACCCCCTCCCCAAGCCCACAGTCCGAAAAATTGGGCTCATATATTTACACGAGGTTATTTTAAACATGGACAATTTTCCATCGTAGGATATTTGTTTTGCTGAATATCTTGATTGGACGTGTTCCCATACTTTTATTAGTGAAACAACAAATGAACAGCTTGAGGTCTGATATAGATGATAGATTTTAATATTTTATTAAAGACAATAAAAATAATTCAATTGGAAATCAGCTCACATTATTTCTTGACATTCATTGACAAGCAGATAAAACCAGAATTTTAAAAAAATCAATAAATTTATCAGCCAACAAATTGCTTACTTTTTTGCAGACAATCCCAGTCTCTGTCACACAACAAAATAACATATAATTCATGATAGGCATTGATAAATTAAATTTCGGCAACTCAATAAGGAGCATGTCCATAGATATTATGCTCAGAATATGAGTGGACGTGGCGAAACAGTATGACCTCAGAGATGAGAAGAAGCTCCTTACATAGAATAATATTTCTCCTTGAACATTTTTTTTCAAATTGGTCGGACCTAACACGATCATTTGATAATGCACATTAAAAGAAAACTGTATGAGTAAATAATAATCAGTGATTTGACAGTGAAACATAACACTCAGATAAGATTTTGAAAGAAAATCTAATGAATTAAAACAGGTCGGTCGATAAGTTGAAAAAATCTCCTCAGCGTCCAAATCACTGCAGGTAACTCGATGGGTATATCAGAAGTATATGTTCACTTCGGAAGTATTATAATAATTGCCACTAATGCAGGTCATGATCATAAGATTTATCTGCTCGGTGGTGGCTATGACAGGTACTGTTAATTAAAAGACATCAGGAGAAATTAAAAGTTACACTACACCAGTGCTTGCCATGTCAAAAGAACCCTCTCACTTAACGAAGGTTGGACTGATCAGAGAAGGGTGGAACAAGCTATGCGAGTTCAAGCTAACTAAATTTTGTAAATTTACTTCAAGATGCTAACAAACAGTCAGTTTGGTTTCATTTATTTCACATTATAGAGCTTTAAAGTAGTTAATAAACAAGCTAAACTGACTAGAATGACCTTTGTTTGGAAGTAATAGAAATTGCTGGTGTACAGTAAGTTTCCAGTTTTCTGATAGTCACACAGTGAATGCTGTATTCAGTGACTTTTATTCACGGAAGACGTGCCAAGTGACATGTGCCCATCGTGTGTTGTTGCAAAAATACAACTTTTTGGGAAAAATATATTTTCATTGATTCAAATGTCCTTTACTGTACCAAGCATATTATTTGGCAGCAATCAGGTCCACTGCAAAAAAAGACGCTGGAGTTCACATTATCATTTGCCAGAAGTATCTGGAGTTTCTACAGTAAATCAAAGGCATTTTTCTTCACTTGTTGACTACTTGGCGGAAAACCAGCTTCAAACCAAAACCATCGCCTCCACATAAATAAATATACCCAGCAACATTGATGGAGAAAATGTTAGTTTTCAGTTGTGTAACTTTGATAATTGGTCTTTTCTCTCGTGAAAGGAAATATTCGCAGAGACTCAGACACTATGCAAACATTAACAGTTGACTGGACGTTCGCTACAACACGTTATAATTTTGAGATAGACTGATAAATGGGGGATAGAAAGGTAGATAGATATATAGATAGATAGATAAATAGATAGATAGTTAGATAGAAAAATGATAGATAGATAGATAGATAGATAGATTGAAAGATAGATAGAAAGATAGACTGATAGATAGATAGATAGATAGATATTCAGATAGACAGATAGAAATGGAGTCAAAAAGTCAAAAAGCACAGAAACAGATCCTTCAGACCAACCATTCCATGCCGACCATAATCCTAAACTAAAGTACACCCACCAGCCTGAGCTTGGCCCATATCCTTCCAAACATTTCTTATTCATGTACTTATTGAAATGTCTTTACAAGGTTTAACTCGACGTGCATCCAACACTTTCTGTGGAAGCTCATTCCACACGTGAACAACTTTCCTTGTGAAAAGTTGTCTCTCAAGTCTTTTATAAATCTTTCTCCTCTCACCTTAAAAATATGCCTCAAGTCATTAAAGCCTCCATCCTAGGGAAAAGGCAGCTGCTATTAATCTTATCTATATCCCTCATGATGTTACGAACATTGATAAGGTCATCCCTCAACCTCCGAAGCTTCAGTGAAAAAAGTCCCTGCAGATCCAATCGCTCCTTATAACTTAAGCTCTCCATTCCTGGCAACATCCTTGGAAATCTTTTCTCAACCCTCTCCAGTTTAATAATAACTTTCCTATAATAGGGCTACCAAACCTGGACACACTACCCCAGAAGAGGTCTCACCAACGTCCCGTGCAACCTCAATATGTCTTCCCAATTCCGATAAACAAAAGACTGAGCAATGAAGGCAAGCCTGCTGAAAGCCTTCTTAGCCATCCTGTAATGCAAACGTCAAGGTATTATCACCCTGAACCATGAGGTCTCTCTGTTCTAGTAAACTCCATCTTCCACTATTCAGCCCATTGATCCAATTGATCAATATCTCTTTGTAACACTAATTTTGAAGTCAACCATGAATGAGCTAACCGTGCCTTCTATTTTTCATCTAAATGCTTCACATGAAAGATAAACAAAGGTGATCCCAGCACTGATCCCTGTAGAACACCGATGGCAGCAAAACTCCAGTCCGAAAAAGAGCCTTCCACCACCACGCTCTGTCTCCTACCCTTTAGCCAATTGTGCATTCAATTGGCAACCTCACCCTGAATTCCATGTGATCTAGCTGGATAGATCGAAATAGAGACAGACAGACAGAATGAATGGATGCATGAATGCATAGATGGAATGATTGATGGATGACCGGTTGGGTCTATAGAAGACATAATCTTCAAAATTTTAAACTTTATGTTTGCTGGCTTCATTATTTGAGGCTGTCCATTATTACTTTTGTGTTAGTCTGTCACTTTCTGTCCTTTCCCAGTCCCTTTATAATTAAAATACTGCATATATCACGAAGTGACAAGTTGGGCTTCATCAACAGTAACTTGAAGATACTCCTATGACACACATGATCGTACTCTGCTGATGTATATCTTCAGCTCAAACATAGAAAACGGCGACATGCTTGTATTCAGAAGGAATTATACCAATGCTTCGAACATGTGTCCGTATCATAAAGGACAGAACACTCACATATCTTCAACAGGTTACTTCAGTCACAGCAAAGTAGGGCTGCTCATTGGAATGATGCGTCCTGCACTTGTCCAGGAAATTATTTTCTTCTATTTTACTGTGACATGACAGAAATCAAATTGCCCCCTTTCATACGGTTGCCCTTCTGCTGTGAGATTTATTGAGCATGGTGAGACTTGTATGTTAACGGGGTATGCCTCCAACTATGGATCAATATGAGAATATTGAGGAATAACCATTTACACAGATTTAGCAAGAACTGCAGATGCTGGAGTCAGAGACAACACAGCATTGAGCTGGAGGAACACAGAAGGCCAGGTAACATCAGAGGAGCAGGAAAGTTTCATGCTCCTCTGATACTGCCTGGCCTGCTGTGCTCCTCCAGCCCCATACTGTGTTGTGTCTGTTACACAGGTTTCTGTTTTGTTTTTATTGGAAACAGAACATCCATTTTGTATGCTTCAGGGCAAAGAAAAATTTAAAAACATATATATTCATCAGTAATTCTGAAGCATTTTTAGGTGACAGCTGCAAGATTGATCAAAACCAATCTGTCATCCTTTTTTCAAGATGTTCTTTCCAATATCATGAAATTCTTCAACCAATTTGTGCACAGTTTCAATTTGTCTTCAAAAAGTAACTATTAGCAGTAGCTGATCCGGCACCAATGGACAGGAGGAGGGAAAATGCGTAAAGACACAATTATAGTTCATCAGCATTTCACAGTGCACTATATTACAAAACAATTGATGCGCCTCCAAATTTTCACTATTTTACAGAGAAATAAGAGGAAAGTTTTCGCCTTGTTGCAAAGATCGGTAAGTACAGGATACCGAAATAAAGTAATTGTCAAAAGAGGTAGTGGTGACATGAAGAAGAAAAGCTATGTCAAACAGCACGTGGCTCGGTTCCAGAATGAACTGATTGAGAGTATAGTGCGGCAGCCTGAACTGAATATTTCAAGAAGGAATTCGATCTTTGCCTGAAAAACAGTCAAAGCAATTGACCACTCAGAGAATCAGAACAGACAAGACGCCCAAAAGACTTCATATGTGTTCCAAACACCGTGTGGTTCCATTCATCCAGCGTAAATGCCACAAGCCATAAATGACTGCAGGTTTTTCACAGGTTTTTGGCAACAACAATCCTTTTTCTGTAGATGGCGGTGAAATCGTCATTTATTTTACATCTCTTGAAACAGGCGTGGTCTCGTTTATTTTTTTGCTGTGGGATGTGCTTTTATTCGTATTAGTCTAGGCTCCAACACTTTTCATGTTACACCAAGTCATGTCTTTGATCATATTAAAGCAGGTCACAATTGTTTCTGTTATACGCTCAGTTTCAGTTCATAAGGCATTGAACCAATATCCTCTTTATACTGCATTTGAAATCGTTACATAAGACTTTGCTCAATCATTTCATGGCCAGTATTAGACTATGACATTCTGCGATGAAAATTTAAATCAGCCCTTTTTTTGTATGCAATTCTCATCATGCTCTGTTACAATAGGTTCTATTTCATTTATTACTCTTATAGGTGCTTAAAGGCAGTCTATGTTACGTTGTAGCATTTATGTTAATACGGTCGAACCTTGCATCTCTGTTGCTATACATCCCCGTCGAAACTAATTTATCTCCTTTGTTGGTAATTCCTACTCTGATTCCTATCCCAGTTTACATGATACAAGTTCATGCCTTAGAACAGATTATCTGCACGAATCTTGAGTCAGTTTTCTTCATCATAATTCTCTCCCAGTTACTACTTCACTAGAATGTACCCCTGTTGTTATGATCCAAGATCTTACCTCAATTATTGCTGCACTGAGCCTCGATTAATATTGCACTTGGATCAGATCTCTCTTAATGTAATGCATGTTCATGTCACTATTTGCATTCCAATTTACTGTAAATTATTATTCTATTCTATTCTAAAATACTGGTGTATTTTGTCTGTTTAGTGTTAATCGACCATGTCATTGTTCCTGCTGCTAAAATAGCTTATTTATTTCACTCGAGACGATAGCCGTAATACACTGTACTTTGTCTCAGTAATGACTGAACCGTATCAGTTTATGTCTGTAGTGTAAGTGATTCGATAACTGAATCTCTCCACTCTATCAGTATTATGTCACAATACCCTGTTATTGCTTAGAATGAAATAGATCCTATTAATATAACACCAAATACAGTCTCGGCTAATCTGTATTTATTCGATTTAAATTTCTTATTTTCTAGTAACCCTAGTTAGGCCAAGCGAATCGCTTTCCACACTGAAGGGTTATATTTTTCAATTGAAGATGGTTTAACAATGCTAATACATATCAATAAACATTCTACAGTGTGCTGCTCATATATAGTACGGTCAGGCCGTCTATTTCGTTTTCGGAGGTACCAAAGTTTTCTCCATTGATCAACTGGAAAATACATTAAATCACATCAAGAAGAACGAGGAACAATTTGACAAATAGGGTGTAGAGCTGGACGAACACAGCAGGCCAAGCAGCATCTGATGAAGGGTCTAGGCCCGAAACGTCAGCCTTCCTGCTCCTGTGATGCTGCTTGGCCTGCTGTGTTCGTCCAGCTCTATTCCTTGTTAACTCAGATTTTCCAGCATCTGCAGTTCCTACTATCTCTGATACAATTTGACAAATATTCATCTCAGCATCTCACTGAAACTTCTGACCGATTTCTCGAATGTGTGATGATTTGTTCAACTGATTGCAAAAAAAAGACTGTATTTATACCTGACTTAGCATTAATACTAATTTAATCTTTCAGTTTTGTTTTCCTTTCAATACAAGGCAAACACCCGTTGCTAGTAAGGGAAATCACATTATTAGTATACTGAAGAACTGTTACATTTGGCGATCAAACAAAACTATTCTACGTTTTGTTTAAATGATTGGCTTATTTGTCATTGTGTGTTCTATGTGATCGTTGGTTAAATGAGTTTGGCTCTGCTATAATGAAAGCAGAATGGTTGGCCAACTCTCTCATAGCAATGATGGAATGCAGTGAGACGATTTCTGTATTCTAAGAGAATGTGTCTGGAATAATATAAAAGGAGATACTTACTAATCGAAGAAGAACAGAGGCAGGATCTAGTCTCGAGTGACTATAAATAAGTTTCTGTGGATAGCATAAAGGGGCAGAGTTAAATTTTATCTAAGCTATAATTTTTTGCAGTTAAATCTGACAAGGTCAAAGTTTCCAGCTACTATAACAGTGGTTTGTTGTCACATTTGAACCGAAGGTTTGATCTTACCATAATCACTACAGTGACAGATTTTTACACAATAAAAGTGGGCACACCTAACGGTGAAGTTGATTGAAGCAAACATATTGTTTGCTGCAGCAATACCAGAGACAGAGACAGACGTCAATGCTTTATTTAATATATCACAGAATACAGTGTGGTGATGATGAAGTCAGTATCAAGTACACTCAAGTCAAGATTCTGCCTGACATAATAATATATGTGTTAGACCCCAATATATAGCTTGCCGAATGCCTAATACCAGAGTCAAATGCTATTTGAACACAAAAGGATGGAGTTAGTTTCATAACAATCCCAAGGTCCCCTGTATTGAAAATGAAAAGAGAAAATGTTGTTATTAAATCTGCAGGTCAGGCAACATCTCTGAAGGAAACAAAGCACAGGCCTTTCGTTAATATTGGCGACATCTAATTTAAACAGAAAACACATCCGGTCTCTGACAATTCATTTTGCCAGCACGTGTGCTACGTAGCCTTTCTACAAGGATGCTGAAAGCTAGAAACATGTCAGATCATTCTCAAGAAATTGGAGGCATTGTCACACCTGAGGCTTTTTATTTATTCAGTCCAGAGTCTTGATTGCAAAATGTGGGTAAATGTTCACGATGGTAGGGTATAAGTAATTCTGATTTGATTCGTCTGTTATCATTTTTTCTCACGTTCAGAAAACGTGAAGGGAATGAAAGACACATCGACTCTTGGCAGCATCTCCATTCAGCAAAGGACGGGTGCCTATAAAGATTTGCAGCTCTAAAGAAAACATACTTTGACTCCTCGGAGTTTTGGAAGGACTGCATACCTCTTGAGCAAGCACATAGAGGTTCCTGGAATGGCAATAATTATCACTGATGTTGCATATAGCGAGCCAGTGAACCTAATATACATCTGATTTTAACAGGAAACTAAAGGGCAAGAAGGGTCTGACGGTTTAAGGGCTAGTACAGTATTATAGAAAGTGTCAGAGAACTAATTTGGCTGAAGCTAAGTGGAAGCCTCATGACTAACGTGATTAGAACTGACGCTAGCTGAGTCAGGCTTGATGTGTTTTTTTTTCAACTGGAGGACAAACATAGTGGAGTCTCCCATATTATGAAATGTAAGATAGCAAAGGGACATATGACAGAGGAACCGAAAACAATCTGCTCATTCTGCTTCTTATCAACAGCTTGCAAATTTTATAGACAACGAAGGGCCACCGCTAGTAAGTCAGAGAAACTAACGTTTAAATCTTCTGGTTGAAGTAAATTATGACTAAAAAGGTTAAACAGCAGAAGATCACCAGAAGAAAATGTTAGTGACACAAATTTAAATAATATTTGAAACTTTGTTCAACCAGAGATTTGTATGCCATCATGGTTTCTTAAACTATCAAGATAATAATCAACTTCAGAACAAGCTCTTTCAAAGAAAGGAATGTATGAAACTACACAGTGCTGTGTTTTATTTGAATTCAATGGTGGTCAGGGTTGGATACTGGAAAAGTTCTCTCTGCATATATTGATTCTGTTTATCTGACACACCGACACAACTGTCCCTACAGAATAGTGTACTCTTTGCCTTCGTTTACTTTATTGCAATCTCGGAAATAGATCAAATAAGATGATGGATAGCGAGGCAGAATCGAAAACTGATCATACGAACATTAAATCGATAGAGAGAGGAACAAAAGGTACAAAGATCAAAAAATATTAAAAGGTACAGCCTATGTGTTCCAGACTTTAGAGGGCTCAACGAACTTAGTAAATAGTCCAGAGACTCGTCCAACGACGTCCTGGAATCGGCGCTTGATACAGACTTCAACAGGTCGATTTGTAAGTATCACTTCAACGTCATCGTATGACTGCCCACATACTCAGTGTTCAGATATAGGCCACATCGGCAGATGTTTCCTGCAGATTATGTCCCCCAGGTTTATTTTCTGATAAGAATTCAGATGTGTGGTTTGTTGCCGCGGTACAGAGAAAGGGAAGTTGTGTGGCAGCTGAGAATGACACAATAGGAGTCACTTTCGTGTTATCAGCACAAACATACTTTCTGCCCATGGGTGTAAACGCACACTGACAGTCTCAAGAACAAGCGTACAGATTGTTGTTGGTCTCAGCATTGTATTGAACTTTATTCCCATTTTCTAGAATAAAACACAATACTCACAAGATTACATAAACCATACTACGTTAACTGTGAGAGAGATAAGCTGATTGTTGTTACAGGAAGAAAGGAGCTAATCGACAATAGGTAGTTTTGCTCACAAACCTTTGTTTAAAATTCAAAGCTTTAGGGAAGTTCGCCGCCATCTCAGGTAAAAAAGCAAGGAGAGGGTGCCTCAGTTATCAGGTCTTTCTGCCTTTGAATTTTCCTCTGGTGATATTTTGATGCTCTCTTCTGCTCCATTCATGTAACATATCAAGACGATGTTTTAGATATTGTTGTTTTTGAGCTGTCAGACACAGTCCTTGCCTATTTGATGAAGTGTATCAGATAAACTTGTGAGACAGTGAAGAGCCGTTAAGTGGTTTACTCGATTTGATGTTATGCCACGAGGTTGAATTAAGTTACGACCTCTTGCAGTATCAATAATCTTGTGAGATTTTGTTTGTTCTGAGGTCACAAAGAGCGGGCCTATGACTGGTACCATTATGTTAAATAATGACAATTATGCCGGCATGAGAACAGAAATAACTAAAGTGAGTTAGTACATCATTTAAAGGAATAATTAATAACGGTGCAGGAACAGTTATTTAAGCAAATATTTCAGAACATACCGCATAGATAATTTCTGTAAAGCAAGAAATTAAAACCCAAGGCAACGAATCACGAAGAATGGTTAAAAATAAAAGAGTAACACCACACTGAACTTAAATTTATATTATTGCACACTGATAGGTGGCAGGTCAGAAGATTGGACAGTATATAGAAAAGTTGAAGAATAAAAGTTTAACAAGGAATCACGTGTCAGAGTATAAGTGAAAGTTAGCTGACAAGATTAAACAGACAGTTAGAGATAGTATTGACAAACGTCAAAAAAAGTTAACGATAAGGACGTTGCTCCTCTGGAAATTGAGCCAGTGAAACCAGTAACCATAAGGAGATGGACAATTAAGTGAACATATACTTTACTCCAGTCCTCTCGATAGAGGATATCAGTTACACATCAGAAATAGGTGGTAAATGAGCAAAACGAAACGAAATTAAGATAGCAACAAATTTACAATCGTCACTGAAGTGTTCCTGCTCAAATAAATGGAGGTCCTTGTTGACAGCCCGGGATCGTGGTGAACTACATGCTGGGGTATTAACACAAATGACTCGTGACATATTTCTTGCGTTGAGTTTTTTTTTCAAAATTCTACAGATACAGGGAATGCTCCAGTAGATTGGAAAATTGTGAATCGAAATAATTTATTAAAAAGGGGAGATACAGAAAGCAGAAAAAATGTTGCCAGTTAATTGCATTTGTCAAAAGGAACATGTCAGAAACGTTTATTTGGGAAATTATACCGGAGCACTTAAAAACTGTCGAGGTATTCAGGTGGAATCAATGTTACATTGTAATTGGAAAATCATGCCTGCAGATCATCGTAGATTTTTGACTAACTAACATGCGCATTTAATAAAGGAGAAGCAAGACATGCATCATAGTTCGATATTGAGAAATCAGGGAAACATCGGAAAATAAAGGCCAGAAGTAGGCTATTCAAATCACTGAGCTGGTCCCATTATTCAATACGATCATGGCTGATCAAAGTCTGGTGAACTTTCTCAGCACCTTCTCTATGGTAATGCCATCTTTTCTGAGATAAGGCGACCTTAACTGTACACCATATACTAGTTCCAGTCTAACCAAGCCCCTATGCAATTAAAGCAAGACTTCTCTATTCCTGTGTTCACATCGCCAGATAATAATGGCTAATATCCTATCAATGTTCTTAAAGTATATTGAATAAAGTGCCAAATCAATGTTCGTTGCAGAACACAAATATCTGTGATGGAGTGGTGATACACTGGAATGGATAGAATATTGGCTAGCTTATCGAGCCCAATAAGCAAACGTAACTTAGTACTTTTTGATTGCCAAGATTCAATGAGTCGTGTGGCAAGCGATCAGTGTTGCAACCTCACTGTTTTACAGTTTCTTGAAATGACTTGGCTAAAGGGATGAAAACTGTTTGATAATATGCTGATAACACATTGATATGTCGGAATGTTAGTTGTGAAGAACACATTAGGAAGCTAAAAATAAGTATATATTGGTTATGTAACTGGGAAAGCAATATCTAACAAATGCAACAACATGGCTCAAATCTTAATGTGTCTATATTTTCAGGGATAGTACCGTAGAGATCAGTGATGCAGAGGCATCAGAATGCTTTTGTACATTATATGCAAAAGGTGAGAATGCAGGAGCTGCAATTCCCTGATAAAACCAACAGACTGTAATGGTTTAGTTCGAAATGAGTTGAATACAATAGTATAAAAATCATGATTCGTGTATACAGTGCATTGAATGAGACCACATCAGTAGTCGTGTACACGGATTGGTCCTTCTGGAAGGAAGGATGGAAACGTGTTGGGAGAATTTCGGGGAAGATTTATGAGATGACTACATGTAATGGACATGTTCGCTGATGAGCAATGGTTAGACAGGATAAACTTGAACACACTTAAATTTGAATAAGTGGAGGCACTTCAGTCAGTCATGTAAGATAATCAATCACCTCGACACGGTAAATGGGGATGAAATTCGTCTTTTGAGATGAGTGGTCACAGTTGAAAATCAGGATTTGCCCATTTGGACAAAAGTAAGCATATCTATTCACGTGCAGTCGTTGGAATTATTTTGATAAAAATCAGTTGAAGCAGAATTTGCCAATGTCTTTTGAAGGCAGTGGTAGATAGATTCTTGTTAAGTAAGGGAGTGAAAGAGTATTGGATGTCGGCAGGGACGTGGAATGAATGGGTGTGCAGGCTCAAAGGATTGAATAGCTTTTTCTAAATCTATGACGTGGCTGCTGTGTAAGTGAGAAAGAAAGTGTAAGGAGAGAGTTTGAGTGAGACGGTCGGAATGTCTAGCAGCTGATTGGCCTATTTGACGAATCCATGCATGTGAAGAATTGTCTATATGCTTGAATTGAAACATAAAACATGCGACCATACTGTCAATGGACTCTCACAAAGTATTGAACATAATCGTGCTTATTTGCAATGCTCCACCCTTTCAATATGTATCAGAAAAAAAAAAATTGGAAATCATTTGATGGAGGTACTTAGTTAACATGTTAACAGACATTGCAAGCAATTAAAAATTATGTTCTGGACACGCATACGTCTTAACACAAATTTTACATGCGTAATATTATGTGAAGTATGAATTACACACATCAAACAATTGCAATTAAAATGACAAAATGCATTATTTATTTCATTATTTATTCCAAAAGTAATCACAATTGACCAGATGCAAGTATGCACTTTATTCCCCTTTACATCCATCTATCTCGAAGAAGCAGGGGCTTTTTTTATTATGCACTTAACAGAAATTAGATTATTGTTTTAACATATTCATTAACATCAAACTATCCACTTAGTTCTCCATCTCTAGTTTACTTGGATCTCATGCTTAAGAGAGTTAAGATTTTTTTTTTGTAGTTTTAATCAATTACATTAATAGCCAACTTTACATCGAGGCCTCTTGTTGTCTACACCTGCTTGTTGCATGGTGCAGTTAACTGATGTAGTGTGTACTGTATTAATAAGTGAAAGAGACTCTGAAAGATAAGTTAAGATACTAAACCAGAAACAGATAAAATCGTTCACGAATGAGTTAAGGCTAACACAGCAAAACCTTTAATGAAGTCAAATTTAAAGTTAAGGAAACTTTCTGCAGCGAACCATCAATTCAGAATTTGACACTTTTCCGAATTGACAGTTGGATAGCCACCTGCATTCAGAAATTCAACTGATTTTTAAACAAAAAATGGAATGTAGATGTAGATGGCACGTTTAGCATTTATTAAAACCTCCTTAACTCTCCTTGAGTTGCTGACTAGCTGAGTCATTCCAGCAGGAAGTTCAGAGTCAATAATTTAACAGAAGATTACTGGGAGTGTGATCTGGACTCCCAAAACAGACGAAGAGAGATAGAAAGACAGCTATGTGGCATGTTCCAGTAAAGTGTAAAAACAGTACGTAATAATACAAATGGATTTCAAATTCCCCGTTGTTAACTGGGATGGTCTCAAAGTGAAGTGCCCAGAGGGGGCTGAATTCTCAAAACGTGTCCAGGAGAGTTTTCTTTCTAAGCTAGTATTTCGAAAGCTCTACAAGGTCCTGGGGTGCAGGTCCTAATTTTCGGGAACAAAGCCAGGCAAGTGGCATTAGAGTCATTTAGACACAATTTTGGTGATAGTGGCTGCTGTTCTGGAAGGTATCAGATATCCAGGGGGAAAATAAAAATATCGACGAGAAATAAAGGTTTTGAATTGGGGCAAGGCCGATTTTATTCTGATATGACTGGACGTAACGAAAGTGGTTCAGGAGCAACTACCAACAGGAAAACATACATCAGAGAACTGGAAGTTTTTTCCAATGAGAAATAATGAGATTGTAGGTTCAAAATGTTCCTTAAAGATGAAAACGAGTAGCAAAAATCCTAAAGGTCGCAATCGATGGAGAAATGTAAAGGATCAGAGAAGGGAAAAATCTACATTTATGGTAGATACTGCAGTCTCAGAATATAAGAAACACAAGAAAAATGTAGAAAGTGCAGGGGTTGCTTAAAAATAATTAAGAAAAGTAAAGAGGAGGCATTTTTTTAAGAAAGGTGGGTATAATAGTGGAAAAGTCAAAAGACATTTCATGGATATTTAAAGAGCAAGAACATACTGAGGGAAAGATTGGGACCCATGTGAAAACTGAGTAGCTAACTGTGGTGGAGCTGGAAGACTTTGGTTGTTTTGATACAGTACTTTACATCTGCCCTCACGACAAAGAAAGATACAGAGATATAAATCTGGTAAGAATGCTGTGGTAATTCAAAAATGTTCAGTTGGGACAGAAAAAATATTTGTGGTTTTCGTGGGCATAAAATTGAATAAGATACAAGTCTCAATATCCTAAGCAAGGGAATAGATTATAAGGACCCTGGTGTGATCTTTCAAATCGTCTATGTACAACAAGAAAATGCCAGAGCACTGATGGTCTGCTAGCGTGAAGATTCAAGAATTTTTGCAAGGATCATTTAGGGAATTACATTATAGTCTATTGAGTCTAGCATCGGTGAAATGGAAATTATTGGAAAAAGAAATCTGAGAGACGACATTCATTAAAAGTTGGAAACATAAGTTTTAAAAAATAAAATTCCAAATGACTTTTTTGGGAGTGATATCATGTCAGACATGGTTGATACCATGTTCCAAAGAGGCGACGATATGTGTGGTTGAGGGTAGAAAATGATGTAAACCACATTGACTTCAAGAAGGTTTCTGATTAAGTCTTTCATCTAAAATGAGTTAAAAATTCTTGGGACACAGTGCAATTTTGGAAATTGCATCCAACGTTTACTTGGTGGAAGAAAGCAGAGGGTAATAACTAAAGGTAGTCTTTCTGAAGAAACCTTGTGTCCAGCGGTGTTTTGCAAGAGTTTGGTGCTGGGTCCTTCATGGTTTGTAATGTATATTGATGATCTAGGAAATTATTGATGGGACTTTTGATCAGTCAATTCATAGATGAGGCGAAAGATGTGTGGCATTGCAATTAGCCAGGAGGAAAGCCTTGCACGACGGTATGATATAGATGATTTGCCTGTCGGACAGAACAATGGATGATAGATCATTATCCTGAAACCTGTGAAAGTGAAGCATTTTAGATGACTATAAAGTCAAGAGAATAAACGATGCATGGTTTGAACCTCCAAAATGTAAAGGACAAGTGGTCACTTGCTTTGCATATCCACTTCACGGGGGAGGTGATGGTCTAGAGGTATTGTCACTTGATTATTAATTCAGAAAACTCAGCTAATGTTTTGGGGATCCGCGTTTGAATCTCGTGACGGTAAATTGTGGAATTTGAATTTAAGTACGTATGTCTGGAACTACTGATGAAAGTTAAAACATTATCCATTTTCAGAAAGTCCCATCAATAATTTCCTTCAGGGAAGGAAATTTGCCATGCTCACCTGGTTTGGCCTATATGAAACTTCAGACCCAAAGTAATATGGTTGACTCTCAACTGCCCTAGCAACCCATTCAGTTGAATCAATTTGCAAAATCCAAATAAAGGAAGGAAAGTAGATTGAGCACCTGGCATTGACCAACATGCTGGAGGAGTCTTCGGCAGAAACAACCACGTTGAACCTGCAACATCCTCCTTAGAAACAACTGGGGTCTGGTCCCAAATTTTGGATATCTTTCTCACAGACTAGCTATGCAACAGCCTGCTAAATTCATCGTTCAAACATAGTAATACAAGCACTATACCATCCCTGAAATGCCCTGTCCCACCTGCAGGACATCCTACCAGAGGTGGCAGCACAATGGTTTACAGTCGGGAGGGTGTTGCTTTTCAGTCCTCAACATTAATTCTAGACCACATGCAATTTCATGTCTTCAAGTTTAAAAATGGGCTCAGAAATCTCCTTCTAATTGCTATGAACCATCTTCTCTTCGCTGATGAATCAGTTCTCCTCAATGTTGAACAGCACTTGGGAAAGCACTGAAGGTGGCAAGGAAGCAAAATGTACTTCAGATGGTGAATTTGAATGTCCACCTGTAGGAGTACTGAGGCAGCAACACTACTGTTCGAGCTGATCGGATCCAAAACAACATGGCCCCCAGACTGGATATGCAGTAGTTGGTGAGGGAACCAACAAGAGGGAAACTGCATAGTCGACCTCATCCTTTCCAAATACCGGCTGCAGATGCATCTGTTATTGACAGAATCGAAACAGTGATCACCATATAGTCCTATGTCGAAGAAGTACCACCTTCGCATTGAGAATACTCTACAGCGTGTTGCCTCGCTTTATCAGCATGTTAAATGGGACAGATCTGGTAACTCAACACTTGGCATTCATGAGGTGTTTTTGGCCATCAACAGAATCAGAATTATAGTCCAGCATAATCTGCAACTCCATCGTCCTGCATATTCTGCACTAAATCAGTTTGATCAAGAGAGAGGATCAGCCCTGGTTTAGTATAAAACTTAGGAAGGAATCCCAGGAGCAGCGTCGGGCATACTTTAAAAAGAGGTTTCAACCTGCTGAAGCTACACACAGGTAATATTCGCGTGCCAAACAGCATAAGTAGCAAGTGATAAACGGTGCTAAGCAATCTCACAGCTAATGGATCAGACCAAAGTTCTGCAGTGGTGCCACATCAAGTCGTGAATTGTGATGATCAATTAAACAATTATTTTCAGAGGCGCAGGGCAGCCAGATATTCTCACCTTCAACAATGGAAGAGACCAACACATCAGTGCAAAAGGTGAAGCTGAAACATTCACAGCAATATTCAACCAGAAGTGCAAATTGAATGATTTATCTCGGCCTCCTCTCGTGGCAGCAACATTACAGATACCAGTCTTCAACCAATTGAATTCATGCCACGTGATGTCAAGAACCAGTTGGGAGAGCTCAGTACTGCAAAGGTTATGGGCCCTGACAAAATTCTGGCAATAGTACTTAAGACCTGTGCTCCAGAATGTTCTACTCTCCTATCCAAGCTCTTCCATTACAGCAAAAACATCAGAATTTGTCCGACAATATGGAAAATTAACCAGGAATGCCGTGTACACAGAAAGCGGATCAATACAAACCAGCCAATTACTGCATCATCAGTCTGCTGTCAATCGTAAGTAAAGTTTTTGAAGGTACCATCAAAAGTGCAATCAAGCAGCATAAGCTCAGCAATAACTTGCTCGGTTACGTGGGGTAATGCAATGGCCACTCAGCTCCTGACTGAATTACAGACTTCGTTCAAACGTGGACAAAGAACTGAATTCCAGAACTGACGGAAGACTGACAGCCCTTGACATCAAGGTCAGTTTCGACCGAGACAGAGCCAAACTGGAATCAATGAGTATAAGGTGACAAGCATTTCTCTGTCTGGAGTCATAACTGGTGTATAAGAAGGTGGTTATGGTTGTTGGAGGTCATTCACCTCAGCTCCAGGGCATGTCTGTTGGAGTTCCTAAACGTAGTGTCACAGGCCAATCATCTTCAGCTGTTTCATCAATGACCTTCCCTCCATCATAAGATCAGAAATAAAATGTCCACTGAAGCTAACACAATGCTCAGCACCTTTTCCGACACCTCAGATACGGAAGCAGCTCATATTCAAATCCAACAAAATCCGAGCAATATCCCGACTTGGGCTGTCAAGTGGCAAATAGCATTGACACTACAAAAATGCCAGACAATGACCATTGACAGTAAGAGACAATCTAATCACGGCCCTTGTATAGTCAATGGTGTTACCGTCACCGAATCCTTCATTGTTCACATTCTGGGGTTTGTCAATGACTAGAAACTGAACTGGACAGGCCATATTAAAACAGTGGTTACAAGAGCAAACCAGCGGCGAGTAGTAGGGTGCCGAGTAACTCGCCCTCCTGATTCCCCACAGACAATCTACCATCTAAAAGGCAGGAATCAGGAGTTGTTAGCATACCTTCTCATCTTTATGGATGGGTGCAGCTCCAACTACACTCAAGAAGCTTGACATCATCCAGGACAAAGTAACCTGCTTGATTGGCAGCATGTTCACAAGCATCCAGTGCCTCCAAACCTGATGCTGAATAGTTATAGCACGTACAATCTACAAGATAAAAATGTAGAAATTTACCAACATTATTAGGCAACACCTTGTTAACCTATTACCACTCCCATCTTGTAGGACAAGCGCAGCAGATACATGTGAACCACACTACGTGCAAGATCCCCTCCAAGCTACAGACAGTCCTGAGGCTGAAATATATCATTGATCCTTCTCTGTAACTGGGTCAAAATTCTGGAATTCCCTTCCCTTCCCATTTTGTACTGTGACATTTCAGAAAGGCAGTCATCACCATCTTCTGAAGTGAAACTAGAGACGGGTACTAATGGCCAGTGTGTCCAACAAGTCAAAGCAAAAAAAAAAATCCTTGAATGTAACGTGCCAATTCAATAACTTGGCTAAAAAGGCAATATGAGGAATTGATAAGCTATCAAAAGACTTGCAGTGAAGATCCATAGTTAAGATTTCAATTGTTCCCATGAATATGAAATGAAAATGCTAGCATAATTAACGATAATCGTAGACTTACCTAAGTTTTGGAGCTCCTTGCATGCCTCAGTATTGTCATTCAGAGAAGGAGGCCTCTACTTCTTACCTGCCTGTCCTACTTTTCAAAAGTAAGGCGCTTGCTCCTAACCGGACTAAGAAGCCAATCAGTCGTGTTAAAGCTTCTTTAGAATCACAAATCATTATTAGTCTAGCAAGACGGCAGGGTTTCAAAAAGGTAGATGATGACCACATTGTTGAAAAGCATAACTAACTTGTTCACATTTCAACCAATAATTCAAAAAGTTCAATGTGTGATTGTGTAAGGAAATCTAACGCAAAGACAGAGTACAAATCATGGAAACACACCAGCTGGATAAGTTTGTACAGAGAATCGATTGCAGTTTTTAGATCGATGATTATGTGCAAAATCTCCCGTGATATTGTGTAAACAGCAAAAGAATTCTCCCCAATATTTCGCACTATTATTTATTTATGATGTATAGTGTCAGATTTAATGCCTTTCTGTTTGTGGCAGCTTTATGAGCATATTTGCTGCATTTCTAACATCGCATCACAGTGTAATATCACTGGAGCAGCATTCCCGAATCCCAGTTTGATGTTTATTGGACAGGGGTTGAAATCCCAGTGTTTGCCGTTGGTGAAATTTCAATTCAAAGAAAACCTGGAATGACAAAGTAGGCTGAATGGCGACAATGTAGCCAGAGTCAATGGAAAAATACAAAAACGGCGAAACACTAATAACCGTTAGAAAAGACATCTATCGCCCTTACCTGATCTGGCCTACAGACCCAAAGCAAAAGTAATTGACTGCCTTCTGAAATGGCCTTAGCAAGCTACTCAATGGGCGATTGGGACGAGGGATGCATTGCCGACACTCCATGAAAGAATAAAAGAAAATATAAGCGTGACTAAACCTCACAAAAACTATATTAATTAACTGAAATTGCCTTAGCAGTTCCTGATTTCAGATCAAGTATTTTATCTGAATATTCTAAAACGACCTTTGAGCTATGTTGAGCCCTTGGATATCTTTTCTGTCTAAACAGATTAAAGTATAAATCAATAGGACGTACAGAGTAAATTCAGTTGTACGGAAATGTTGCATTGACTGAGGCTGCAGAATTTCCAGAAATGATTTCTTAACCTGAATTAAACTTTAACATTGTGTTTAACTTTTGGTAATAAGCATCATCTGTTGCATTTGATGCTCAGGAAATTTGTATTCATTTCTGCCAACTGTCAACATTCTTAAAATAAACTTGTTTTGATTCAAAACTTATCCATAGATAACTTCGTTCATCTGGGTTGGTCGCCACCAACGCTTTTGAAACCGCTGAAGCGATAATGTAAATAAATACAGAAATAGAACTCTCAAAATAGGTTACAAAACAACAAAAATACAATTTATATTTCCCCACGAACACAGTGCACAAATAGTAGCAAATATGCCAATGACTCAACGGAATGTAGTACTAATTGACGGAGAACTTTTTAAAATATAATTAATATGATGTAGAATCGCATTGATACCAATTTTAACATTTAGTAAAAACATGCATCTCTAATTGGAAGATATATTTGCACAAGTAATGTTTCTGCTTCTCTCTCTCTCTCATTCATCCCTTCTGCTTTCTCCTTTCTTGTTGTATCTGACACCCTGTTTTTCTTCTCCACAATCGGACAATGTTTTTTCTCCATAACATGAAGTCAACGCTTAACTCACATATTCTGTCAGCCCAACTAATACGCCTTTATTTCCTACAGAGATTTGAGTCAGTAGGGCATTTTTTTTTTATTTTTCAAAAATGTGTATTTGAGTATTCGGTGATCTGAAAGTGCTTATCGGGAGCCCATAGAGTGGTCTTTGCTCAGCATCTAATTGGTAGTGTATCGAAGTTGCAAGGCTTTACTATGACGGTGTTGAAAAGGCTTTTCATTGTATCATACCAGTGTTGTTCATGGCTGAAAACTGTTTGATGGCTCAGTGTAATGCATAATTAGTGTATAATTAAACTTCACTGCACATCTCATTGAATGTTTAATATTAAAGTGAAGAGGGCGGTTTGCTCTGCATCGAAATTGTATTGTACATGGCCTGGCAGTGCTTTATTTTGGGAATCTTTAATGGAGCATCTAAACCATACCGTATTTGAAATGATTTTGTTGGATAGAACAATGTAGACAGACATTTATTCCGCACTTATTGTGAGCTGTGCAATCACTGAAAGCACATAATGTAACAGCGTAAAGGGGTCTTTCACTTCTGCCATTGTCTTCCTGATTTAGGAATGTTTGATAGCAGAAGGAAAGGGGGACAAAACCCTGCGTCGAACTTTTGTGATACAGACTTGCGTGTGTGTGTGGAGGTAAATAGTATGTAATATGTGTAATATGTGTATATTCCACGCTCCACATGCCAACAGTGTTTTTGATACAATAGTTTTTGGACGGATTTTTGTCTGTCTTTAACATTCTCCGTAGCAGCCTTGGTTGTATTTGATAAATATTCAACAGAATTGAAGGTACACAGGTTTAGTTACCAAATTATAGAAACGATGTGATCACACCAAACAGGGACAGAGATCTATTGACGATGTTATCAAGACTTTTTTTTATCACGACGGAGAGGAATTGAAATGTCTGGACTGCTTTTGTAAAACATGAAACTGATGTGAAATTCAAATCAGGCCTGTAATAATACTGAAATGTCCAACTTAGAGCAAAAATCAATTGCAATTCCATAAGAATGGGAACCAGAAGTAGGCCATTCTGCCGATTGCTCTTCCATTCATTGCTGGAGTCACATGTAGGCCAAACCGGGTAAGAATGGCAGTGTCCTTCCCGAAAGGACGTTCGTGAATCAGATGGGCTTTTCCTGACAATCAACAATGGATTCATGGTAATCATTAGAGTCTTAATGCCAGATATTTTACTGAATTCAAATTCCACTAGCTGCCGTGGCAGAATTCGAACCCTGGTCCCCAGAATGTTATCTCAGTCTCTGGATCAATAGTCTAGCGACGATACCACTAGGCCGTCGCCTCCCTCTAATTTTATTGCCAATTGAAAATCTGTCCATTTCATCCTTGAAAATACTGAAGGACACACCCTCAACAGTTTTCTGTTGTAAAGAATTCCGCAGATTTACTGGGAGAAGAAATTTGTGGTTTAAATTTGTGGTCTCCAATTCAGAGAATCTCTGCTCTTCCCCTAAACTGTCCCACAAAGCGAACAATATTTCTGCATTTAACCCATCAAGATCCCTATAAGTAATTCATGTTTCAATGTGCCACCATTCAATCTTCTATATCCCAAAGGTACAGGCACAAACCACTCAACCTGTATTCACAGAACAGGTCTTTCATCCTCGCGATCAGCCTACTGAACCTCATAAGGATTGTCTCGCATTCCAGTGGATCTTTCCTTCGATACGAGGCCCAGAACAGTTCACAGTATTCAAGCTGTTGTGTGACGAATGCTTTTATACTTCTAACAATGCTTTTACAGCCAAAGAGCCATAAATCATGGAAACAAACGTTTCAGTCCAACTCATCTGACCTAATCCCATTTGCCAGCATTTCGCCCATATTCCTTGAAACTCTTCTTGTTCATATATCCATCCAGATATCTTTTAAATGTGATAATTGCACCCACATCCAACACTTTCTCTGGCAGCTCATTATATACACGCACCACCCTCTTGTGAATAAGTTACCCCTCAGATCCTTTTTTAAATTTTATCCTTCTCGTCTTAATCCTGCAGCTTCTCGTTTCGGACTTCCCCACCCTTGGAAAAAGACCGTGTTTATTCAACCTATCAACGCTCCTCATGAATTTATAAATCCCAATAAGGACAACCCTTAACCTCTGACGCTGCAGGGAAAAAATGCTTCAGCCTTTTCAGCCCTCCCTATAGCTCAATCCCTCCTGTCCTGTGACATGAGATGGTGTTGGAAAATATTCTTAAGGAGAATACAAAGGGTTTTTAAAAATAGGTTAAGGACAAAAGAGTAACCAGAGGGAGAATAGGGCCTCTTATAGATCTTCAAGATTCCCTATCTGTGGAACCGCACGAGATGGGTGAGATACTGAATGAAAATCTTGCATCCGTGTTTACTGTGGAGAAGGATGTGGAAATTGGAGAACTTAAGGAAATAAATAGCGGTATTTTGATAAGTGTCCATATTATAGAGGAGAAGGAGGTGCTGGACGTCTCAAAATGCATGAAGGTGGATAAATCCCTGGGAAACAAGTACTTCAGCGGGAAGCTAGGGAAATGATTTCTGGACGCCTTGATGAGATAGCTGTATGATCCATAGTCACAATGTGCGAGAAGCCTGGAGATTTGCTAACACTGTGCCATTACTTAAGGAAGGTTGTAAGTAAAAACCAGGGCACGTTCGACTGGTGAGCCTCACATAAGCGCTGGGAAATTTGTTGGAGAGGATTTACATGTATTTAGAAAGAAAAACACGGATAAGGGACAGTCAACATGGCTTTGTGCGCGGAAAATTGAACCTCCCTAACTTGAATGAGTTTTTTTTTGAAGAAGTTACTAAAAGAATTGATGAAAGCAGAACAGTAGACGTTGTCTATCTGGACTTCAGTAAGGCGTTTGACAATGTTCCGCAGAGTACACTGGTTAACAAGATTAGATCTCACGGAATCCAGAGAGAACATGCCATTTGGATACAGAATTGTTTCGAAGATGGGAGACAGAGGGTGGTGGCAGAGGGTTACTTTTCGGATAGTAGGCCTGTGACCAGTGGTATGCCACGAAGATGAGTGCTGTGTCCACTGTTTTTGTCATGTATATAATGGTTCGGATGTCAATATAGGAGGTACGGTTAAAACGTTTGTAGATGACTCCAAAATTTGTGATTTAGTGGACAGCACAAAACAAAGGGACGTTGACCAGATGGGCTGATGGGCCGAGGAGTGGCAGATGGAGTTTAATTTAAATACATGTACAGTGCTGCATTTTGGTACGGCAAATGAGGGCCGGAGTTATACCCTTCATGATAAGGCCCCAGGGAGTATTGACGAACAAAGAGACCTTACAGTGCACTTTCACAGTTTCTTGAAAGTGGAGTCGCAGGTAAACAGCATTGTGAAGAAGGTGATTGCTACGCTTGCCTTTATTAGTTCGGTGCAGTGAATACAAGAGTTGGGAGATCATTTTGCCGCTGTACAGGGTATTGGTCTGACCACTTTTGGAATATTGTGTAAAATTTTGGTCACTCTGCTATAGGAAAATGTTGTGAAATTGCAAAGAGCTCAGAAAAGATATACAAAGATTTTTGCCTTGGTTGGGAGTTTGAGCTATAGGGAGAAGCTGAATGGACTGAGACTATTTTCTCCAGAAAGTGGGAGGCTGAAGAGTGATGTTATAGAAATTTATAAAATCATAAGACATGGAGAGGTTGACTAACTTATGTCTCTTCCCCAGGGTACGGGAGTCCAAAACAAGAGGACGTAGGTTTCAGCTCAGAGGGGAAAGATTTAAAAGGGACTTAAAGTGTAACTTTTTCACACAGAGGGTGGTCCGTGTATTTAGTGAGCTGCCAGAGGAAATACCGGAGGCTGGTACAATTACAACATTTGAAAGGCACCGGATGGATATATGAATAGGAAGAGTTTGGAGGGATATGGGCTAAATGCTGGCAAATGGGACGAGATTAATTTAGGATATCTGGTCGGCATGCACGAGTTTGACTGAAGGATCTGTTTCCATGCTGTAAACCTCTATGAGTCTGTGACTCTTTCCAGCCTTTCCCTATAATTCAAACCTTACCTTCCCACATCATTCCGTTAAATATTTTCTCCACCCTCAACCGCATAATAATATCCTTCCTATAACAGGGGGACCAGAACTGGACACAGGACTGCAGAAGAGGACTTACCAACGTCCTGTAGAACCTCAACAAGACTTCCCATCTTCCTATACTCAAATGTCTGAGCAATGAAGGCAAGTGTGCTAAATAGCTTTTTGCCCATCATGTCAACATGTGATGCAAACTTCAACTAATTATGTACCTGAACGCATAAGTGTCTCTGTACTACAACATGCCCCAAGGCCCTACTTTTAATTGTAAAAAGGCCTGCCCTTGTTTGTTTTAGCAAAATGCAATACCTCACATTTATCCAAACTACACTCCATCTGCCAGCCCATTGACCCAATCAAGCAAGATCTATTTGTAATCTTAGATAACTTTCTTCAATGTCCACTATACACCAATTTTGGTATCATCCACAAACGTATTAATCATGCCTTCTACATTCTCACTTAATTCACTTATATAAATGCAAACAAAAGTGGACCCCGCACCGATCCTTATGGAACACTGCTCAGGCCTCCAGTCTGAAAAACAATCCTCCACCACCACTCTTTGTCTCTCACCATTAAGTCAATTTTCTACCCAATTCGCAAGCTCACCTTTGAATCCCAAATGATTTAACTTTACCAATTAGCCTATGATGCAGAAATTTGTCAAAGGCTTCACAAAAGCCCAAGTGAACAACGTCTGCTGCTCTGTCCTCATCAATCTTTTTGTTCACTTCCTCAAAAAAAGTCAATCAAGGTTGTTGGACAAGGTTTCCCACACAAAAAGCCATGCTGACTATCTCAAAGTGCCCTTGCCTTTCCAAATGCATGTAAATCCTTGTCCCTCAGAATCATCTCCAACAATTTACCAGTCTATGGTTCCCTGGTTTTTCCTTACAGTCTTTCTAAAATAGTGACACCACATTGGCCAATCAACAGTCATCTGGCAGCTTACCCATGGCTATCAATGATACAAATATCTCAGCAAAGGCCTTCCAATCTTTTTCCCTAGCTTCCCACAAAATTCTGGGCAATACCTGATCAGGTTCCGGGTTTCATCTCTCTTTTTATGCTTTAAGCCCTCCTCTGCTATAATATGAACTGCTTTCAAGATGTCGCTACTTTTTTTCCCAAATTCCCTAGTTTCCATGTCCCTCTCCACAGTAAATACTAACGCAAAATATTCGTTTGGTATCTCACCTATATCCTGTGTTTCCGGCCAAAGACGGCCACATTGGTCTTTAAGGGGCCCTATTCTCTCCCTAGTTACTTTTTTTGTCATTATTCTAATTGTAGAATTTCTTTGGATCCTTCCTAACTCTATTTGCCAAAACTATCCATGTCTGATTTTTTTGCCTCCGCTGTGTTCCCTCTTAACTATACTCCTACCACCTGTATACTCTTCCATGGATACAGTCGATCCCAGCTGTCTATATCCTATATAGGCCTCCTTCTTTTTCTTGAACAGAACCTCAATTTCTCTAGTCTTCCAGCATTCCCTACACATACCAGACTTGCCCTTCACACAAACAGGAACATACTGTATCTGAAATTTCACTATCTCGTTCTTAATGGCCTCCCAATTGCCAACCATCGCTTTACTTGCAAACTGCAGTCAATTTTTTCAAAGTTCCGTCTAATACCGTCAAAATTGGCCTCACTCCAAATTAGAAATTTCACTTTTTAATCAGTTCTATACTTTCCCTTAACCATTTTTAAAGTGGTAGAGTTGTGATAATTTGCACTAAAGTACTCCCCCATGGACACCTCAGTTACTTGTCTTACCTTATTTCCCAAGAGAAGGCTAAGTTTTGCCCCTTCTCTGTTGTGTATATCCATATTCTGAATGAGAAAAGTTTCTTGTACACACTTAACAAATTCCTCCCCATCCCAGCCCTTAACACTATGACATTCCCATTCTATGTTTGTAAAGTTAAATTCCCCTACGATTACCTTTTTTTTCTTATGGGTATCTGAGGTCTCCTTACATATTTGCTTCTGATTTTCCCAGTGACCGTCGGGAGGCCTATAGTACAATCCCAGCATGGTGATCATCCTTTTCTTATGTTAAAGTTCCACCTACACAACTTCACTGGAAGCCATCCCAGGACTATCTTCCCTACGTATAGCTGTAATGCTCTCCCTAACCGCCACTCCACCTCTTCTGTTGCCTGCATTTCTATCCTTCCGATAGCGTCTGTACCCTGGAACAGCAAGCTGCCTGTCCTGTCCATCCCTGAGCCACGTTTCTGCTACAGCTATGATATCCCAGTCGCATGTTCCCAACCCTGCCATAGGTTTATCTGCCTTACTTATCAGGCCTGTTGCATTATAGTAAATGCAGTTTACTTTGTCAGTCTTAGCTCATTCCCTGCCAAAACATTGACTGCCTTGAATTAGAATTAGAATTGCTCACCTTACCTACTTTACCAGCCTCAGCTTTTTCTCTTTTCTCACTATTGTTTTGGTTCCCATCAGCCTCACACCACACCCCATGCCCCCACCTTACTGATTTAAAGCTTCTGGAATTAACACTCGTGAATTCCTGAACAAGAATATTGGTCCACTTTCAATTCAGATGGCAGCCATCCCTCGTATACAGGTCATTTCTACCAGTGAAGTGATCCCAATGCTCCCAAAATGTGAATCCTGTCCTCTGCTTCCAGCTCCTCAGCCATGCATTCTCCTGCTCTGCCCTCTTACTCCTAGTCTCAATATTCCATTAGATTGAAATACAGCCCAACATTAAGTCTGCCTTCCTTATTATCAGCCAAAATTAAAAGCTAGCATTTTGTGATTCAAGGACGAGGATTCACAAATCTGTTTTGTAGATTTTTGATTGTAATTTTTATTTGAACAATATTTAGCCGCTCTATTTTTCCTACAAAATTGCATAACTTCGCTTCTTCCAATTATTCTCATTTATTTCATCCACATTGCTTTACTATGCACGTTTTGGCTCACTCTCTTGGCCTGTCTATAAGCCTCTGTAAACTTTTTGCCTCAAACTCATTAATTGCCTTCTCTCCTAGTTTTATGTTATTCTCAAACTTGCCTACAGTACATTCACGTTTCTCATTTAAGTTGCTAATGCACATTGTCAATATTTGTGGTCCCAGCACTGATGCACGTGATAATCATTTAGTTACAGGTTGATATCCGGTAAAATGAAACTCTTAATCTAAAAGTATTTCTGCTATGATTTAGACACTCCTTTCTCCACGCAAATATGCTACCTCCAAAGCCATGGGTTCTTATTGAATAATCCTATGTGTGGTACCTTATGAAACGTTTCCTGAAAATCTAAATATATTGAACACACATTCTTCTTTTTTTCTGCTTTTTAGTTTCTCAAAGAATTCTACTAAATTTATCAGACAAGATTTCTCTTTCATAAAACAATTTTCAGTCCTCTTGACCCTGTCATGTACTTCTAAATGCTCTGCTGTTTCATTCTTTGTGGTAGACTTCACTATTTTTCTAACAACTGATGTTAAACTAAATGGCCTCAGTCAACCCTTTTTTGTGTCTTTCCTTTTTTTTTGAATAAAAGTGTTACCTTGTCAGTTTCCCAATATTCTGGAATTCTTCCAAACTCTAATGATTATTGGAAAGTTACTGCCAGTGTACTGAATACTTTTGTCGTTATTTATTTTCTATCTATGATTGCATCTCATTAGTTCCAATTTACTTAGTGGTATTTAGTTCAATTATTTGTACTGGCTATTTGTTTCACTGATAGTTATTGTATTGTATTCCTCACCTTTGTTGCCTTCATTATTCAGTAATTTTGGAATGCTATTTGTCTTCTACTGTAAAGTCAGATGCAGAGTATTTATTCAACTCATCTGTCATTTTATGTTTGTTCCCAGTCAATAATTCCCCAGCTTCACTCAATATTGGTCTTTGTTCACTATGGTCCTACCTTCCTTTCTCTACATTAAAAAAAAAGCTTTTGCTGTCCGTTTTGATGTTACCCATAATTTTACTTCAATGTTTAAGTTCTCCCTCCTCATTAATTTGTGTTTGCCTTTTAGTAGTTCTTTAAACTTCCTGAATACTCTGCTTACCAATAATATTTGCCACATTTCATGTGTTTCTTTTATTTCAAGTTGTTGCTATCTTTAACTTCTCTCCTTAACCATAATTGGCGTATCCCATTCTTATAATTCTTCTTTCTTACTTGGATATATCTTTGCTGTGAACCATGAACTATTTTTCTTAAATATTTTCCATTGTTCTCCATATGTCTTTGCTGCCAAACTCCTTTCCCAGTCCATTCCAGGAAGCCCTGCTCTTAACCTTTTGCAATTACCTTTATATGAGCTTAGCATAGTTGTTTCTGACGCAATTTCCTCCGTCTCAAACTGAATGCTAAAGTTTTCTTTTTGATAATCAATATTTCCGAGGGAATCTTTGATTCTGTCATCATTTATTAAGCCTGCCTCATTGCATCTTACCATATCCAATGTACCAAGATGCCTGGTTGGAGCTACAACATATTGTACTATCCCAAATACGCTCTGCAAATTCTCCGAGGCTGCCTTTGCCAATCTGATGTTACCCTGTTGGTTCATGGCTAACCAATGGAAGTCTCACCATTTCTCTCAGCCATTAGGGACTCTCTGTCATGTATAGTCGATGTGCAGGGTCTTTATATCATTCTTAAGCATTATTCATGTGGATCCTTTGCGGAATCCTTAGTTGCATGGCTGTCGGAATCTCAACATATGGAAAGTCAATTCACAAGTCACATGTTTCCACACTGTAGATGCGCCCAAGTCACATTTGTTTGGTCATTTATAAACTCTCCCTTTGAGAGGACGGCCGTATTCGAGATTTTGTCATGTCACTTCCAAATCTCAGCATTCCAAATGGGATACCCTGGTAGTTTCCATCTGCGGGATTCAATTATGATTGTATCACAACTATCTCTGTTCTCCAGCAATTGCCAGCTTGCAAATAAATGGCATTTCTATAACAAAACGAACCCTTTCACCTGTCCAAATTGGTTGTTGTTTTACAATCTACTAAACCCCTACATGCCTCTATGCAACAGTACTCCTTGCAAGTGCTTCTGGGCCCTTGAGGCTTTCTCAGTTTGTCCGGCCTGAAGTGAAGACACTGACTGTTGTTGTGACCTTGAAGTCAACACCAAAACAGCTCTGCTGCTGCAATTTTGCAGTAAGAAGAAATAATTTAGCAGTCATTCCAGCCGATCACAATATTAAACGTATTTGTGGATGATACATCTCATGTTCTAAATGAAATAAAATTAATGTCATTGTTATGTTAATCATTAAAGAATTGGAAAACATTAGTAGATTGTAAAACAACAACCAATTTGGACAGGTGAAAGGGTTCGTTTTGTTATAGAAATGCCATTTATTTGCAAGCTGGCAATTGCTGGAGAACAGAGATGGTTGTGATACAATCATAATTGAATCCCGCAGATGGAAACTACCAGTGACATGAAACAAATGTAACCCGTATTAATACCGAACAAAGTTAAATATATCGTTACATTGTAATTAGGCCTATGGGATAATTATGTACGTCACAGAATCGTTCATTGATAGAGCTCAACAATACAGAAAATGTATTTTCAGCCCATTGTATTTACGCTGGTCAAAAACAACCACTGAACTATTCTAATCCCATTTTCTAGCACTTGGAATATAGCCTTGCATACCTTGATGTCACAAGTTTACGTCAAAATGCCTCTGAAATGTTGTCAGTGTTTCTGCATCTAACACCGTTATAGGCAATGAATAGCAAATTCCCACCAGCCTCTGCGTGAAACGAAAAAGAAAACATGACTCCCTTCTGAACCTTCTGCCCCTTACCTTAAATCTGTGCCATCTGGTCAATAATAATCCTTCTACTTCAGGGAAAGTTTCTTTCTGTCTGCTGTGTCTATGCCACTCATAACTTTGGACATCTCAGTAATGGCCCCGCTCATTCTCCTCTGCTCCACAGAAACAACTGAAGGTTATCCAATCTCTCTTCATAACTAAAACTCTTCAGATAAGGCAACATCATGGTCAACCTCCTTTGTACTCTTTCCAGTAGAATCGCATCTCTGCTAATAATTTGGATTCCTGATATACACACAACGCCGTAGGGGTGACCAGACTTTTCATACAGTTCCAGCACAGTCTACCTGTTCTAAAACTCTATGCCTTGCCGAATAAAGACACATATCCCTTATACTTTCTTACACATTTGTCTACCTGCAATAATACCTTGAAGAACCATATGCTAACTACTCGTCATGTGCACTTTTTTTTTCATCTCGAATTCACTTCCTTTCAAAACATTTAAAAGTATGCGCTATGGGTATTTTTTTTTTCTCAGTTAATAGTGGAAAAAAGATTTCTCCCTGATTATTCTATTTGGGCCATTTGAAATCTGCACGTAGCCTTCTCTTCTTCGAGGGAAATGGTCTCACGTTTTTCAATCTTCTTTGATAACTTAAAAGCCTCAGCATTGAAAACATTGTCATAAATCTCTCCTGTACTCTCTCCAATGCCTTCATAGATTTTCTGTTGCGTGATGCTCTGAAACGAACACAATTCACCAGCTGAAGTCATCCAGTGTCTTAAGTTCATCATAGCCTCTTTCATACCCCATGTTTATATTTGTGAAGCCTAGCTTACTGTTTGTTTTATTAACAGCTCTCTCTATCTGTCTTGCCACGTGAAATGACTTACATTATTGTGTACCCTGGTCTATCTGTTCCTGCACACTCTTTCCAATAGTACCCATAGTATGTTGTACTGTCTCTGCGTGTTCTTTTAACCAATGATCATCAATGCACAACTCTTCATATTGAACTACTTCAACAACCGATCCTCCCACTCCACTAAACAATGTCAGTTTGCACTGTTCTCTTCGTAGTTTGCCATTGTCCCATGTTTATGGCGTCTTTAGTTTGAAATTGTTGTCCTGCACACAAAGTTCCAGATGATTTGTCACAAAAAAACAAGGGTCCCAATACTGAACCCTCAGAAATCCACGCCAAATATTCGACCAACTCAAAAGTATCAATTAACCATTAATCTGTTTTCTATCCTGCAATAAATAATGTATCCATGTCACTGCTGTCCATTGTTCCACGGCCTTTCCTCGCAGGTCTGTGTATGATATTACATTGAACGCCTTTTGTAAGTCCATTTACACCATGTACAACTTCTTTCCCCACAGTAACCGTCTCTGCTATCTCTTCAAAGCACTCCACCAGATTAGTTAGACGCGATTTTCCCTTCACAAATATATACTGATTTTTCCGAATCAACCCATTTTCTCCTACTATGATTATTAATTCAATTCCTAATCCTGCTGAGTGCACTTCTCGGCATTTCCAAAGTGTTTGCAGACATTATTATCCAATACCATGAAGAAGAACTCGTTCAAACAATCTCCCATTTTCTAATTTCCATTCAATCTCAGCATTCAGGAAATACACAGGGAGAAAATACTAATTGGTCAGGTGGGTGTACCCCCTTGTTTCTGTATGCCTCTCTTTCCTCAGGTAACTGTTACTCTCGGGCAATATTTTTGTTTCTGTGCTTTTCTCTGCAAGTGTCAATGATGTTCAATTGCCTGAGAAGATAGGAAAATAATTTTCCATCTCAGATTTTTATCATAGCCGTTAATTTGGATCACGCTAAAATGTTGCAGAGAAAATTTATCAGGATGAAAATGATGCAACAGTAAGTTTCTTTTTTCTCCCTTTCAATTTATGTCCGATAAGGACAGTTCATTAAAATCTCCCGCCTTTAGCCTGATGGAATATCCCAATATGGATTTACAGGGGCTTTATATAATGCAGTATGTAAGTATGTTCCAATACAAGACATCATCTTGCAGGAGAAACGTGTCTCTGGCGAAAATGTTTGAAATGAGAGTAATATGTAGCTAAAACGTCGTCGGCAGCCGTAGCAAAGCGTGTCAGCCGCTTCCTGGGTGGACTAGTGGTAAAACTTCAGCGCTGTCACCACGTGATTCCAGATTAGGAAATGACCGTTTATTGTTCTGGGGCGAATTATAGAAACAAGCAGATTTTTTTTGTGTGTGTGATATTTGAAAAACGCAAATCAATTACACAGAAGGAGAAGCGTTGATGGTGATGAGGCATATTTTACTGATCAGTGTTTAGAATAGCGCAAATATTATTCAGGGCTAATCAATCACAACTGCTGCTTCAATGCAGCAAGCCAGGCCCAACGGCATCGTTCTGCGCTGTAACTTGCTGTCATTTTATATTTCCCAACACTACAGATGCTTCTTTCACGGTCAGTTTTCATTTTAAAATCCCCTCCAGCGAAATATTTTCCTGAGCTTCTAATTTACACGTTTAAGGTGAGTACACTGAGAAGATTTGCAGAATTACAGAAATGTTACATCGTAGGACGAGGCCATAAGACCATCGCGTCTGAACAGTCTCTCCAAATGAATGTCTCACTTAGTGCCATTTTCCTGTCTTCTCCCCGCAATCGCGCACATGAATCGGTTTCTATTAGCAGTCTCATTCCCCCGAATGAACTGAATTACAAACCTGATGGACCAGCAATGGAAAACGCAAATCCCATGGAAACTTTTTTTTTTATTTAGGATAGTCAGCTTTTCAAATACGTGAAGGAATTTTGCAGTAAAAATACTTCGCAAGATTACCACTTTGTTTGCTCGCTTCTGCTCTCCCACCTGCCCACTTTGCTATCCATTAGTCTTTAAGACAATAACTCTTAATGTACCTTAATAAACCTATAAATTTCTGTTCCTGACTGAGTGAACTGTTACTCTGTCTGCAGAGTGACAGTGGAAATATTAAACACTTTCGCTTTCTGTGTCTGTAAGTTTTAGTCCTTTTTATTTTGCACAGTGACCGTGCTTAAGCTTTATGGAACGCAATGTCACCTGACCACAAATTAGTGTGTTGACTCAGTATTGAATAGCAATTTTTCCTCGCATTGAGAACAGCAAGCTTTGTTCATGTCCGGTTTTGTTTAAAGCAGGAATACTCGTATGGTCAGCACTACATGACAGAAAGTGAATTGGATAGTTGCTGAGCTCTAATTATTCCAGATGAGCAACGTTGCCATTCCAACCTACGCCGCACTAGTACGCACAGAGAGAACCTCACAAGAGGACAGAGTTATTGTCGTTAATTGATCGGGAGCGATGTGTTAGCCAGTGTAAACAATGGGCAGTAACTCTGACCCATTAGCGCCAACACTGAGCCTTGCACCTCCAGCGGCACACTCGCTTCCTGCCTCATGCCTCTCATGCATCATTGCCTTTCATTATTTTTCCACTCCCTTGCACCGCCTGTGAACTTGTTCTGGACCGATTGCGGGCCTCTAATTAGAATCTGTAACTTCTGAAAATGGATTCCTGGGATATGGACATCACTCACTTGAATAGGATTCACTGCCCATCCCCAATTATCCCAGATGGAGGTGATGAGTTACTTTCTTGGAACCTTGAACTCCTTGGCACAGAGGTACAGCCGTGATGCCATTAGGCACGCAGTTCCAGGTTTTAAATCCAGCAACACTGATGCAACAGTGATGTATTCCAACTCAGAATGGTGAGTGGCTTGCAGGGGGATTTGTGGGTGACAGTTTTCCGTGTATGTGCTGTCATTGCCCTTCTAGATGGAAGCAAACTCTCATTTGACTGATTCTGGAAGATTTGGAATGTGTGCTCTGTGTGTAACCAGACATTCGTTTTCATTCTGATAATTTACATAAGAGAAGGAAATCTTCATTTGCTGACTGGGAATTGTGCCCAGGCCTGAGCGATGTAAGCTCTGAATCCTAACCAGCTTACACCAGTGATGCTGACAGTAACCCTTGCAACCCTTGCAACCTGACTTTTACACACTCTTGTGCCTGTTTTTCATGCCAGAACCACCTTCATCAGCAAAGTTTTTCTCTCCAAGTTGCCAACAGTTCATATTATCGCCCTGGCTTTCATTTTGAAGAAAGCAGAACTGTAGAATCTGATATTGTTCAGCAGATATACTGCAGGAAGGTACAAAACAGGCTGATGCCAACATGGGGCCTTGTTTTGAGGCACTGAGCTGGAGTGTAAAATGGAACCATTAAAGGTTTCATCCAACTTGTCTGATTCCAGACCCCATGCTAAAAAATGACCAAAAACTTCCCATTGAATTTCTTTAGCGCTTTGACTCGAAGAGACCATAGCTCAAAGTATGAAAGTACATTTCACTAGAGTGGGTGATAAAAAAGCGAAGTGGCTGTGAATAAAATGATGGAAAGTTCCAGCAGAGGAAGAGGCGACACTGAAGCAGCCACCTGATGACAAAAATGTTTCCTTTGCCAGTGAAATTCACCGCTTCACAAAGTGGGGACCATTGAAGTGAAGCAGTGATGTGATTATCTTTGCTGCTTGTGTACATTGTGAATGTTCCCTTTCCCACTCACATTACAAATCTGTGGGCAAGGTGGGTGGGGCCAGTGGCGCAACCGATAACGCATCTGACTACAAATAAGAAGATTGTAGATTCAAATCCTACATGGCTCAAGTGCTCTTTGTGGTGTTTCTATACTTCTAAATTAAGTTTTCTGATTGCCCTGAAGCAGGGACGAGGTTTGAATTCCTGATGTGCCGGAACGAGAATCCTTTCAATGTCTCAGATCGGTTATGTCCCCGAGAACTTCAGAGCCAATGCCCCAGTGGCATCGGGGAAGGGAAACTTGAAATAATTCCCTAAACTGATTATAGGCAACTTTCAATTTCCCAAACCCACTGAGCGAACCACTCTGCCTCCTGGGAATGGAACGGAAACTGAGCAGAAAACCCAGTTTCGAACTTTGTGAATCTTTTAAAACTCAGTGGGAGACGGATTCAGCGGAGAATGAAGGGTGAACTGTCTGACTGAGCAGTGGCATCAAGGGCACTTCCCCCTTCTTTGAAGGGCTAGGAAAATGATTCTGATGATCTCGAAGGCATTGACTGTTCTGAGACAATGAAAGAATTCTCGTTAGAGCTGTCCTGCTTTTGCTGTTGTCACTGTCAGGAACAATAAAACCTGGTTCCCTGACTAGAAATCAAAATGGGCTACTACAATGAAAGCACTGAATAGTAACCACTAGACCATCAGGAACGATGCCATGTACACTTGCATCTACTCTTAATGACACTGATTTTGGCTTTTTTTTTCCCATGAGAGATAAGTTTCTCTTCCAAAATGGCCGCTTCATCGAGCATGGAAAGAGGCCGTTCAGCCCATCATATCATTATCACTCACATCACCTAATTCTTGAGGATAAGTCCCTGGATGGAGAAGCAGGAATGTAGAATTCCAAACTCAAACAGATCAGCCCTCTGGCCTGTGGAGAAAATGACATTGTGCTGTTCAATTGAAAATAACTTCAGACAACAATTAGAACGCACCTTTGGATGTCAGCTACAGTAGGTGTATGAAAGTTCTGCAAGGCCCCAGAGAGAATTGAAAGTATGATCACTGGTTTACAATACCAGTGTTCTAACCACTGATTACAGCCGATAATGTTTTAATACAGACAAAAATTGATCACCTCTAGCATGATATAATTAGATTATGGGAGATGTATAAACAAGCCAAGACAAACTTAGAACTCTATTCACTAAGAGACGTTCTCACAGATTAGAAGCTGCAATGTAATAGATGACTGGATACTCTGCGTGTCATAAACCAAAGCAATGTAACAAAACAGAGACAGGGTCAAGCCGTTTACATGTGGAAGGATGGGAGAGTGATGGATAGAGTGGATATCAGGAAAACGAAGGGCAATGGTGGTTTTTGGGAGGTGACTGTAGGTCTAGTGGAACAAGGCTCAATGTTGTGCTGAAGGCCAGTTTTCACTGATTACCTTGGTACACAGATCATTCCAGATCAATCACCCACAATGAGTCCCTCAGTGTGATGCCCTCTGCGTACCTTGGTGTAGTTCAGTGCCGCGAGGGGATCCACACATTTTTAAATTAGTGAACTTTACGCAGATCAGTTTTGCAGCCTCACATTAAGACTGTACATTTTAGGACCAGAGAAAGACCACTCAGCCCATCAAGTCTGATCCACCATTCAGTGAGCTCATGTCTGATCTGTTGACACTCAGCTGCATTTTCTTGCCTTTCCCCTAAACCCTTGACATCCTGACTGATTACAAATCTGTCTATCTCAGCCTTGAATATACTTAATAGCCTGGCCTAACAGCCCTCTGCTGTGAAGAATTCCGTAGATTCACAACCCTCTGAGAAAATAAATTCTTCATCTCTACCTTAAATATGCAACCCTTATTGTTAGATTACATCATGTCATCCTAGACTGCCTCAGGTCAGAAACCAACTTTTCCACATCAAACCTCCAAAAACCTGTATGCTTCAAGAAGGAACAGGCTTAATGTTGTTGTACTGGAACTGAACAGTCGAAGGTGATGGATCGCAGCATTTCCTTCCATTTGCTTTCATCTCTGATGTGAAACTCTCACTGATTCTGACAGAGCTGCTTTCTTTGTGATTTTCAAAGTCAGGAATTTTGAGTTTCGACAGGAGCAATAAGTCCTCATTTCCTGACCCGAAATCAAACCTAGGAAACAGTAGTGAGAGCACCAAATCATAACCACTACATCACCAGGGAATGAATCAATATGCTTGCAACTTTTCTTCATGAAACAGCTTTGGACTGTTTTTTCTTTGTTCATTTCAGTTACAAAATGATAGAGTCAATGAGATTTAATCAGTGTGGACGGAGATCCTTTGGTGCATCGTGTCAATGCCTGTCATCAAATAACCATTGTTTCTAACTCCTACTTCCAGCACATGGCCCGTAGCCTTGTGGTCTGACGTTTCAAGTGTTCATCTAAATAGTTCTTCAATGTCTTGAGGTTTTCAGTGGAACACCAACAACTGCTTCAGGCAGTGATAGGAAATATTGCTGGAACACGAAATTCACCTTTTCTTCCTTAAAGACAGTTCTGAAAGCCCAAACTCTTTCTCTGAGCCATTTCCTACTTTTGCTGATGTTGCCAACAATGTGGTTTTAATTCCCTCACTGGCTGAGGTTACCACAAATGGCTCTCTTTCTCAACCTCCCTGCTCGTCTTAGGTGTGTTATCCCTCAGGTTAAACTACTACCAGCTTTATTTCCATAAAGAGAGCAGCCTCATAGTCCAGCACGAGTGTGACGACTTTACCTTTTAATAGCAGCTGAGCTTTTCCAGCAACTTTGTTTTTGCTCCTGATATATAGCATCCGCAGTTCTTTCGTTTTTATTTACCTTTTAATAAGTGGCTCTGTGTCAGAATTTGTTGTATAACATTCCTGGAGAATGCAAGTGACTTTTTATTCTACATTCAATGTATTTTGTATATCAGTTGCCTTTGTAGGAGATAAATAGAAAGATTGCTTGTATGTAATGCAAGAAGTAAATTTAAATGCTACAATGGGGGCCGCTGGGCCAGTACTCCGAACACTGGTGAACATCCCCCATCCAGGGAAGTGATGATCACTGCGCATGCTCTGTATATTCCGCCGCACGGGCAGTCTGGTGTGGGCGCAATCTTGAAAGTGGTCGTTTTCTTTTTCTCGTCTTCATAAACAGGTAACAACGCGGCGGAGCGGAGGAGACGATGGACGGTGCGATTTAATGTATAGGCTTTTGAAACACTTTGTGGATGCAGCAGAGCCTGATGAAAGAAACCATCGGTCCTTGTTTCACAATACGAGACAACACGAGGTTTCGTCTCGGCGACCAGGCCGCGAGTCCTGGCCGCCATCTTTGTAGGGGGCGAAGGGCAGCCGAGCGCATGCGCATTAATCCTCGGGCTGGAGAGAAAATGTGAAGAGATAATAGGAACTGCAGATGTTGGAGAATCTGAGATAACAAGGTGTAGAGCTGGATGAACACAGCAGGCCAAGCAGCATCAGAGGAGCCTTCCTGCTCCTCTG
>NC_063373.1:3360094-3372889 GCF_021869965.1 Rhincodon typus | reverse complement strand
CAGGAAGGCTCCTCTGATGCTGCTTGGCCTGCTGTGTTCATCCAGCTCTACACCTTGTTATATCAGAAAAAAATGTGAATCTTTGTCTTGGGCTGACAGGGATGGAGTTTATAAACTCCTTTTGCAGGGGATCAGGAGGGGAACATTTACGCACATCTTAAAGAAAAGAGAAACGTTTATTTCTTATTTTTTTTGTTCTGGACTGACAGTGATCACTTTTGTAAACTTATTTTACAGGATATTTGAAGAGGATTTGCATTTCGGAAACTCAAAACAAACAACACATCAAGATCTGACAGTGTCACTTGATTCACTATTTATTCAGCACTGGATATTATTGGTCTTTGAATGTAAGAATCAAGCAAAATGAAATTAACATAAGATTCCTTTCTTATATCTCCCTGTAATTCTTGCTCAATATCTTAAATCTTGATCCTGCATAACTTTACTATCAGCTAACGGGAACAGCTGCTCTTTAGCTCCTTTACCTAAACTTGGATTTGATGGTGTTCACATTCACTGGCTACCGGGTTCCTTCTCGGTGGTGGAGGCTGAGTGTTTGGAAGATTTTGACAAATTTCTGGTTAAGTTTTAGGTGTCTAATTCCTTCTCCTTCACTCCCTACCTTTTGATTTCTCTATCATACAGTCACAGAGTCATACAGCATGGAAACAGACTTTTTGGTCCATGCCAAACATAATTCCAAACTAAACTCGTCCCACCTGCCTGGTCCTGACCCATATCACTCCAAACCTTTCCTATTCTTGTAATTATCCAAATATCTTTTAAATTGTGTAATTGTACCTGCATCCACCACTTCCTCAGGAAATTCATTTCACATGCGAGCCTCCCTCTGTGTAAAAAAAATTGCCTCATGTCTGTTCTAAAGCTCTCTCCTCTCACCTTAAAATGTGCCCCATAGTCTTGAAATTCCCCATCCTAGGGAAAGACAGCTACCATTAACTCTATCTGTACCTCTCATTATTTTATAAACTACCATCAGGTCACCTCTCAACCTCCTACGTTCCAGTGAAAATAGTCCCAGCATATCCAGACTTTATAAGTCAAACTTTCCATATCCAGCAACATCCTGATAGATCTCTTCTGAACCCTCTCAGCTTGATAATATCTTTCCTACAACTGGGTGGGCAGAACTGGACACAGTATTCCAGAGGAGGACACAACAATGTCCTGGACAACCTCAACATGACTTCCCAACTCCTATACAAAGGAATGAGCAATGAAGGCAAGTGTGCCAAATGCCTTTTTGACCACCCTGTCTACGTGATGCAAACTTCAAAGAATTATGTACCTGCATCCCTAGGTCCCTCTGTTTTACAATACTACCTTAGACCCTACCATTAATTGTATAAGCCCTGCTGTTGTTAGTTGTACCAAAATGCAATAACTCGCATTTATCCAGGTTGAAATCCGTCTGCCATTTTTCAGCCCATTGACCCATTTGATCAAGATCCCTCTGTAATCTTAGAAAATCTTCTTCACTGTCTACCATGCCACCAATATCAGTGTCATCAGGAAACCTACTAACCATGCCTTCTATATTCTCATCCAAATCATTTATGCAAATGACAAGCAAAAGAGGTCCCAGAAGCAATCCCTGCGGAATACTGCTGGTCACAGGACTCTAGTCTGAAAAGCAACTCTCCATCATTACTCTCTGTCTCATGCCATCATCACATAGAAGACAAGGTCTTGTGAAATCTTGTTGCATAAGGGGGTGTTCTCAGTAAACTCCAGTGATGGTCTGCAAGTACTATGAATGAGGATCCTGTTCCAACCACTGTCCACCCACTTTTCATCCACTTCCCAGAGACAGGGCTCCGGTATGTGCTTGGGGTCTCCAACTCCCACAATCCCTGATGCAGGGACCACACATGTCGGAATACATGAAACTGCACATGTTCAGAATAAGGGCACGCTTTGGAGCATGTGCAAGGCATACCTCATAGATCATAGACCATAGAATTCCTACTGTGTGGAAACAGGCCATTCAGCCCAACTAGTCCATGCCACCCCTCCGAAGAGCATCCCACTGCGACTCATTCCCCTACCCCTGCATTTCCACATGTGTACCCCACCTAACTTAAACATGCCTGGACACTGCGGGCAATTTAGCATGGCCAATCCACCCAACTTGCACATCTTTGGACTGTGGGAGGAAACCGGAGCACCCGGAGGAAACCCATGCAGACACGGGGAGAATGTGCAAACTCCACACAGTCGCCCGAGGGTGGAATCGAACCTGGGTCCCTGGTGCTGTAAGGCAGCAGTGCTAACCACTGAGTCACTGTGCCGCCCCTGGGGTGGAACACATTAGCGTTGTGATTTGCTGGCGAACTAAGGCAACCACTTTTTCTACTGGTCAACTTGTGGGGTGTCAAAGTGTCACCATGCCCACACAGGTCCAGGTTCCACCCCCCTAATCATCATAATGCTGGAAATTGACCTATGAGAAACAATCGAGGACTGGAAGCATTCTGCCAGATTGAACCCTCCTTTTCTGTCCAACATCTATGAGCAAAATCCTTTCTTTTATCTTCCTTTCTGTTTCCTTTTTTTTCCATTCTGTGGTAAAATTATTGACTTGTAGAAACTGAAAGGAAGCAAGTGAACTTAGGCAAGGTGCAGAGTCTGTACAGGACAGGAAGTAGTGACCTTGGATCTGTTTATCAGTACCTTCAGGTGAACGGGGAGGGTGTATATTAGGATCAGCAAAGTGAGCATTGTGGGAGAATGTGGGAGGAGACAGAGGAAAAAGCTATCCCAGAGAAAACTAGAATCCTCTGTTCTGAATTTTTAATTTATACTTATTCCTTTTACAGGATGCTAGAAGGTGAAGATTTGCAGACAGAAATCACAAAACAAACATCATGTGCGGATAGTGATTAAATTAACCAGAACTTGAATAACCATTGATGGAGAAATGTCCATTTGTTCTGTCTGCATCGAATGTTTAAAGTCAATTTGACTGGAAAAGCACTGTGACACACCCTCTTACCCCAAGTAAGAGTCTTCCAGTGAACCGACTCTGGAAAAAACTTTAATCGGTGACGCAGCCTAAAAAGCATCATACCATTCACAGCAGGGAGACACCATACCCATGCTCCGTGTGGATGAGGCTTCAGCTGATTATTGAACACTCAGAGACACAGCAACACCAATAACATGGAGAAACCGTGGAAGTGTGAGGACTGTGGGAAGGGATTTCATTCACTGTCAGCACTAGAATTTCATCGACGTGGTCACAGCAGGGAGAGGCCATTGACCTGCTCTGAATGTGGAAAGGAATTCCCTAATTCGTCTGCCCTTCGGAAACATCAACGTGCTGCCACTGGAGAGAGGCCTTTTGCCTGTTCCGAGTGTGGGAAGAAATTCAGGGAATATTTCACCTTGTTGAGACATCAGCGAGCCCACACTGGGGAGAACCCATCCACCTGCTCGGAGTGTGGGAAGGTATTCACTCAGTTATCCAGCTTGCGTGCACACCTGCGAGTTCACTCCGGGGAGAGACCATTTAGCTGCTCTGATTGTGGAAAGGAATTCATTCAATTATCACATCTGAGGAAACATGAGCAAATTCACACTGGGGAGAGACCATTCAAGTGCTCCAACTGTGGGAAACAATTCAGAGATTCATCTGGCCTACAGGTACACCAGCGAGTGCATACTGGGGAGAGGCCATTCATCTGTTCCGAGTGTGGGAAAGGATTCATTCAGTCATCACATCTGCGGAAGCATAAGCAAATTCACAAGTGAATACAGGATCTGCTGTGAATCAGCAACAACATCCGTTCTGTTAGATAGCACCTTCGAAATTCTAAACCGCTGAAATGTAGAAGAACAAGGGCAACAGTTACCTGAAAATATCCCTCCACGTCGCACACCATCATCACTTGGAACTATATTGGCTGTTCTTTCACTGTCGCTGGGTCAAAATCCTGGAACTCTTCTCTCACAGCATTGTGGGTGTCCCTACACCACAAGGACTGTAGTCCCAGAAGGCAGCTTCTCAAGCAAGACAATTCAGGATGAGCAGTAAATGCTGACATAGATATTGATACTATACCCCATGAATTGATTTAGAAATGAGCGAAAATGACATCCAGGACTGAGCCATGTTCATTTTGACAGTGGGTAAAGTAGAAGGGTCAGAAGGTTTCTTTCTGCTGGACTGGCTGCTCTCACCACTTTGCTTCCAGTAAGGCTGATGCTGTTTGAGCCTGGGATTGCACATTCCTGCCAAAATGATTCCCAAAAGCTGTGAAGGACATTTCTCCTGCACGGCCAATAATGTTTTTCTTCCCACTACAAAATCTGACATAAATACATATATTCATCCCATTGAGTCTGCAGCACAGGGCTAGGCCAATCGGCTCAATTGGTCTCTGTCAGTATTTATGGTCCATGTGAGACTCCACCCTCCACTCTTCCTCTCACCCATCAGCAGATCCTTCTGTTCCATTCTCCGACATGAATGTGTCCAGCTGCTACCCTGCTCCTTCTCAGGGGTTGAGGCTGAGTGTTTGGAAGATTCTGACAAATTCTGGTCAGTGTGTAGGTGTATAAAATCCCTCTCCTTCAGTTCATGCCTTTCACACTATCTTCATATAGAAGCCAGAATCTTTGAGAGATTCCCTCTCAGTCTCTTGTTTTTTTTTGTTGGACGTCAATTATACAGGATATTAGAAGGGGAAGATTTAAAACCAAATATCACACAAAGATTTGATGGAGTCATTCAGTTTATCACAAATGGAATGTCGTCAGGTTTTGAACATGGATGGAAAAAACCTCGTTCACAGTGGAGAGAAACCGTACGTGTGTGTGTGTGTGTGTGTGTGTGGAGTAGGCTTCAGCCAATCATCAGACTCCACAAACCACAAATGCAGTCACACTGGGCAGAAACTGTGGAAATATGTGGATTGTGGGGAGGAATTTGTTTTCCAATCTGAGCTGGAAACACATTGCAGATGCACCAGTAGCAGGCCATCCACCTACTCAGTATGTGGGAAGGAGTTCACTCAGTCATCTAACCTGCTGCAACAGCAACTCGGTCACGCTGAGGAGAGATTATTTCAATGCCTGGATTGCTGGAAGTGCTGTAAGAATCCCAGGAGGCTGTTGTGCCATCAATGTGTTCACACTGCAGACAGATCTTTTAAATATCCAGACTGTCAAAAATGCTATGAAACGTCCAGGGACCTGGAGTCCCACCAATTTGCTCACACAGAGGAGAGACCTTTTAAATGCTCAAACTGTGTAAAGTGCTTTAAAATCTCCAGGGACCTGATATCCCACCATGTTCACTCTGAGGAAAGACCATTCATGTGCTCTCTCTGTGGGACTGGGTTCAGGCGACCATCTGAACTCATGGAGCACCAACAGGTACACACTGGGGAGAGACTGTTCTGCACCAGGTATGGGAGGGGATTTACTCGGTCGCCCAACCTACTGAGACACCAGCCTGTTCACGTTGGGAGAGATTTTTGTTTGGGAACTGCAACTACAAGCTCCTGGGGACTGACTTATCAATGTGTTCACACTGAGGAGAAACCTTTTAAATTCTCAGACTGTGGGAAGTGTTATTGAATTTCTGTGGAACTGATGTCCCATCAATGTGTTCACATGACGACAGACCTTTCAGGTACTTTCATTGTGGGACTGTTTCCAGACGATTATCCCAACTCTCAGGACACCAGCGAGTTCACATTGGAGAGAAACCATTCACCTGCGCCGTGTGTAAAAAACAGTTAGCTCACTCATCTACCCTACTGAGACAGCAGAGAGATCACACATCTCAACAGTGATTGGACTTTGCTGTTAATCACATCCAGAAACTGAAAGCAATGTTTAAATTTTCAGGATAAAAGTTAAATAAATCAGCTTTGTGTTAAATACACTGTAGCAGGTCTTTGTAATACTTTGATTCCAAGTTAGATCCTTTTGTAGGATTCTTCCTCCCCTGCATCTTCACCTTGAACAGCCATTCGTGCATGCAGCAAGACATACATCCCAGCCCTGACATCGTTCTCCACTTTCCCTCCTGTCATACCCCATCAGAGCACATGTCCATCAGATCCACCACCTCATCTCTTGAATCTGTTCCCTCAAAACTACTGACCATCCGACTTCCCCATGTTGCTCATATTATTGGGCGGCACGGTGGCACAATGGTTAGCACTGCTGCCTCACAGCGCCAGGGACCAGGGTTCGATTCCACCCTCGGGTGACTGTCTGTGTGGAGTTTGCACATTCTCCCAGTGTCTGCGCGAGTTTCCTCCGGGTGCTCCGGTTTCCTCCCACAGTCCAAAGATGTGCAGGTTAGGTGGATTGGCCGTGCTAAATTGTGTAGATTAAGGGGATGGGTCTGGGTGGGTGTTCTGAGGTTCGATGTGGACTTGTTGGGCCAAAGGGCCTGTTTCCACACTGTAGGGATTCTATGATTGATAATTCTCCCTCTTTCTCTGGGACTGTCCTTCTCCACTATCAAACTTGAAACCTTTTACACCACCATCTTTGCAGATGAAGGCTTTTCAGCGCAACATGACTGCACTGACTCTAAGCAATTTCCCTCATTGCCAACCTACAGAATTTATTTCTGTTGAAAATTCTTCCCATTGAATTAATTATCATTGTCCTCCTAAATGTTTCAATCAAACTTTTGTGAGATCTGTTCATACCTTCCTGTCAAAAGGTCGCACAGAAATAGGTCTGAGGAGGAAAAGATGCAACAGGAGGGGTTTTTTTTGTCCGTTTCAGTTTATGTTCTGCAGGAAGATGTCAGATATCTCAAGGCTCTCACCTCATTAAACATCTCCCGATGGATACCCAAACACCGTGTGGCACCATAACACATTGGGGACGGTGAGAAACACCTCGGCCAAGAAGTCTGGACCTCAGGAACTGCCCAGAAGGAGGAAGGTGTGGATTTCATGTTCCAGTGAAATGGCAATGGCTGTTGGCACAGAGTGAGCCAGTTATTTGAGTTCCACTGCAATATATCATCTGGTGGAGATTTGTTTTCATGATAATATCCAGAAAACAAAGCTCACATGTTGAAATCAGTGATAATAAGACAAGTTCTGAAGGCTTGGAGCTGTTTTCCTGATAGTGGTGGTGGTGGTGGTGGTGGTTGATCAGATTTCTGAAGCCTTTCCGTTTGGAAAATGTTCAATGCCTCGTTTCTTCTGACCAAAGTACAGAATCTTAGTTGCCCATATTATATTCCATCGGACACTTCTTTGCCCATTCTTCTAGTCTGTCTAAGTCCTTCTGCAGCTCCTTAGTTCCTCAAAACTAGCTGTCTCTCCACCTATCTGTGTGTCATTTGAAAACCTAACTACAATGCCTTCAGTTCTTTTGGCAACTTCTTAAATGTATATTGTGAATAGTTGTGGTCCCAACAATGACCCCTGCAGACCCTCACTAGTCACTGACTACTATCCTGAAAAAGATTCCTTCATGCCCACTCTTCTGCCAGTCATCTAATTGTTTATACATACCAGACCTTGCCCCGAACACCATGGGCTTTTATATTCTTTAGCAGCCTGAACTTAAACACTTCTCCTGTTTTATGTGTCAGTTAAATTCATACTCTCTTATTTTGGGATTTTTTAAAATATGAGAACAAATTCACACAATCAGAGACAGTGTGTTGACCTAATATTGAAGAACAAATTCTCACACTGAGATCAGCAAGTTTAGTTCATATCCAGTTTTTAAACTAGATCACTTGTGCCAAGAGTCAAACAGCACAGCAATAGACACTTTGTTCCAACTCGTCCATGCTGACCAAGTTTCCCAAACTAGGCTAGCCTCACATGTCTGCATTTGGCCCATATCACAGATATGGTCTCACCAATATACCGTACATCGGGGCATTCTTGCCTGTATCGTATGAGATCAACAACAGTGGCCAAGTTACATGAGTATTTGCTGTGCACATTGTGAACGGTGTTCCCACATGTAACGGTTGTATCTATGTCGATGATCTGGCATGTCTTGCAGAGGTTGCCATGTAGTCCACAAGGACTTCAGGATAATATAGACAGACTGGTCAGATTGGCACACTATGGCAAATGGAATATAATCCTGAAAGATCTGAGGTGATGCGTGTTGCGAGAATTAACAAGACAAGGGAGTAGACAGTGAGTGGCAGTACCTTGTGAAGTACAAAGAATCAGAGATATTAATGTGCACATCCAGAGATCTTTGAAGAGAACAGGTGAGTGAGGTGGTTAAGAAGACAGAAAGGATCGTTGCTTTTACTAGTTCAGGCATTGAATACCAGAACAAGGAGGTTGTGAGGGAGCTATATAAAATGTTAGGCCACATGATTGGGTACTGCATGCAATTCTGGCTGCTACACAACAGGAATGATGTGACTGTACTAGAGAGGATATACAGGAGGTACACCACGATGTCGCCTGGGGTGGAGTCTTTCAGTAATGAAGGCAGATTAGATAGGCTGGGTTGAAAGGGTTACAGAGTCATACTCCTTTGAAACAGACTCTTCGGCCCAACTAGTCCATGCTGAACATAATCCCAAACTAAACTAGTGTCACCTTTTGAGCATAAAAGGCATGATTGAGTTGTTCACTGTCATTAGATGCACAGATAGGGCAGAAAAGGAGAAACATTTGCTCTTAGTAATGAGGTCAATAACCTTAGCTTTAAGGTAAGGAGCAGAAGGTTAAGAGGAGTTTTAAGTCTGATTTATTTCACCCTGAAGCTGGTGGGAGTTTGGAACTCGCTGCCTGAAAGGGTGGTTGAGTTAGGCTTTCTCCCACTCTCGCTCTCTTCCCCAACCCACCTCCCTCCCCCTTCCGTTCCCATCTCTCTCCCTTTCTCTCCCTCCACCTGTCCCTCGACTTCCGGTCTCCCCCTCCCTTCACCCCCCGTCTAACTCCAACCTTCTCTCTTCCCCCACTTTCCGTCTCTCACAGTTTCACCGTCTCCCTCCTTCTCGCCCGCAGAGATGCCGGACAAGGAGAGCGGGCGGGACAAGGAGGGGGAGAGGCAGGAGGAGGGTGAGGCCGGGATGACGGAGGAGACTGAGGGCTGGCTGGAGATGCCGTCCTCGTACACGGAGACTCTGAGCACCTTCTATAGCACGACCACCATCCATGGGGCGGTGAGGCTGATCTGTACGGAGGGCAATCGGATGAAGACCAGCCTGTGGGCAGCCATCCTGGCACTCACGCTGGGTGCCATGTACTGGCAGAACCTCCAGTTCCCGGTTCAAATCTCCCTCTTGATCCACAGCGGCAACATACAGTTCTCCGCTGTCACTGTCTGTACTCTTAACCCATACCGGTAAGGCTACCTCTACACCGTCCCCCTGCATCAAACACTCCCAGGGACGTTTGGGTTAGATACGGAGTAAAGCTCTCTCTACCCCGTACCCAAACTGATGTGAATGTATTTGTGTCCCCTGCAGGTACAAGGAGGTGAGCGTGGACCTGAAGGAGTTGGACCTTTTGACCTGGGAGGTCCTCAACGTCCAACGCGGCTACGGGGGTCCCGGGGATGGAGTTCCCATGCCACCCACCCAGGGCGGCCATCCCACGGCGCCTGGGCCTGCGGCTGATCGACCCTGAGGGGCGGCGCGGTTCGCCAGCCCTGGAGATCGGGCCCTGACAGGGGGTTGCAGCACCGGCGAGGGGACCGGCTGGGCCCACAACCCACCTTTGGTCCGCAACAGCTCCTGGAAGATCAGCTTCAAACTGGTAAGTTCTGGAAAAGTGACAGGGGCCTGTCGATGTTCGGGATACGTTCTCTGATGCATCTGGGGCTGTCCTGACCCAGACCCGGGCCCGCCCCATCCAAACACGGAACCTGTTTTGCCTGGCTGATCGACCTGGTGGGGCGGCGCGGCAGTGCCTTCAAGCTCCCTCCGCCCAGGCTCTGGAGACCTGGGACAGTCGTAGATGAGGCCTGCTCCCATTTTGTGGCTATTCTCACTTTTTCTAACTTCCTCCCCATGCTTTCTCCACAAACCCCATCCACCCCCCAACATACTCCACCGATCCCTGTCCACTGGCGGAGACTGCTTTTACAACCGGCATTCATCCGGCGTGAATGCCCTGAGGGAGTGGTACACCTTCCACTACGTGAACCTCATGGCACGTATCTCCCTCGATGCATCACCCTTGGACGGGGCGAAGATGGGAGAGTTCGTCCAGGATTGTCGGTTCAATGGCTTCGTCTGTAGGGAGAGGTGAAAGAGAGGAGAGAGAAAGAAAGAATCGGAGGTGAGGGAATAAGAGAGACGGAAAGAGAAAGACAAAGAAGAGGTGAGGGAGAGAATGAGAGGGAGACAGGGAGTGTGGAGAGAGAGAGAGAGGGGGACGGGGGAGAGAGAATGACAGAGACAGAGAGTGAGGAATATCACTGATCTCTCCGTCTCTCTTTCTCTCAAATTCCAGTTTCGACACGTCCTTTCACCATCCAGTTTATGGAAACTGTTACACCCTCAAGGGATCAACAGCAGCTCCCAGTGGGAATCCTCCAAGGCTGGAAAAGACCACCGTGAGTGAAAACTGAGAATAAAGCTCCCTCTGCAGTGTCCCCCATTAAAGACGCCCAGGTTAGGGACAAAAACAAAGTTGCTGGAAAAGCTCAGCAGGCCTGGCAGCATCAGTGGAGGAGAAAACAGAGTTAACGTTTTGGGTCTGGTGACCCTTCCTCAGATCAGGGACAGCACAGGGTTAGGTACAGAGTAAAGCTGTCTCTACACTGTCCCTCATCAAACACTCTGAAGACGTGGACAGCATGGGGTTAGATACGGAGTAAAGCTCACTTTTCTCTCTCTCTCTTTCTGATGCCCAGGTCTGTCCCTTGTGCTCAGGATCGAACAGAACAATTCCATTCCTTTCTTGTCGATGGCAGCTGAAGCCCAGATGATGGTTCATGATGGGTCTCGCTCCCCCTTCATGGAGGACGGTGGCTTTGATTTTCATCCAGGACTGGAGACCTCCTTCAGCATGAGAAAGGTGAGGGAGGGAGAGAAGGAGCCCCCCATCTCTTCCGTCACCAGGCACTGCCTCACACTCTCCCTTCCTGTCTCTCTCACCTCCTCTAGTCCCTTCACCCCTCCTATCTCTGTAGCCTTCTCCAACCCTTACACCCCTCCCTATCCCCATCTCTAGCTCTCTCACTGTCTCACTCTGCCCCCATTCCAGGAGGTTGTGTCTCACCTCCAGAGGGCTGTACAGTGACTGCATGGGAAACAGCTCTGAGATCCGAGTTTGTAACCTCTACAAATCCGACTACACCCAGCAGGTAACTGGGCTGCAGTGCTGCCGGCTCATCTCTGTCTGTGGAGTTCTGGTGATCAGTGGGGAGCAGACCAGATATAACGTGTCCAAGCCTTTGTGAAGCCTGCAGGCCTCAGGCTTTCCGGCCTGTTGTTGAAATTTGGCATTATTAGTCCTCAGGCTTTTCAGCCTGTTGCAGAAATTGCCATTGCTAGGCCTCAGACTCTAAGGGCTTGTTGTTAAGTTTCATGTTCCTAAGTCTCATCTCCTGGGAACGTTGCAAAGGTTGGCCTCCCTAGGCCTTAGGCTCCCGGGCCAGTTGCTGATGTTTTCCTCCCTAGGCCTTAGGGTTTCCAGTCTGTTGCTAAGGTTGACATTCCTCAGCCTCAGGCTCCCAGGCCTATTGCTGAGGTTCATGCTTCTAGGCCTCAGCCTCTGGAGCCTATTGCTAAGGTTGGCATTCCTAGGCCTTAGGCTCTTGGATTTGTCGCTAATGTTCGCATTTCTAGGCCTCAGGTTCTCCAGCCTGTTCCTCAGGCTCTCAACATTGCAATCCAAGCCTTTCCCAACACATCTTTCCACTCAGGCCCTGACTGTTCCTCTCTCTTTTCAACTCACCTCCTCCAAAAGACCTGCATCTGTTCTTACTTCTAGCTCACCATGGTATCCCACCGCAGCTGCACTTACAATTACTACCCACTGCCCCCTGTAGCGGAGTGCTACAATTACAACAACCACACCTCTTGGGGTAAGTGGGGCTTTAGTGATAGGCCTGTATTACATACATGGTTAGTCACATATCCTGGAACGAGCTACAGACCCTTGTGGCCTGTTGCTGAGGAGGAGATGGGACTTGGTCAGGATTTTGAGGAAGGTTCTTGAAGATAAGAGGGAAATTGGCCAGGATTTTGTGCCCAAGATAAGGATGAGATGGGACTTGGCCATGGTCTTGGGTCTGTTGCTGAGTTGGGAGGGAAATTGGCCAATGTTTTGAGCCTGTGCTCAGGATGAGGCAGGAATTGGTCAAAGGTGATCAGGAAGAAGAGTTTTCTTGCTCACCTCTCTCAGTTTCTCTCACTCCCAGGACACTGTTATTACCAGTTGACACAAGAATTTACTACTGTCCTCAGTTGCTTCAAAACCTGTTGGAAGCCATGCAAGTGAGTACAACTGCAAACAAGGAACCAGGCCTCAACCAGAACGCTGAGGGACCGGGCACTATCGGAGGGTCAGCACTGAAGGACCGGGAGCTGTCAGAGGGTCAGTGCTGAAGAATTATAATTAATCTAATTCTTGACGATATTTCCAGACAAAGTGAATATCAAATGGTAGCTGGATATGCAAAGTGGCCATCAAAAAATTCAATGGTAAGCCTAACGAAATTAAATCGGCAAAAAGCCCTCCTGTATGTGGAGACATTCTCTCTCTCCCCCTCTCTCTCTCCCCCCTCACTCCCTCTTTCTCCCCCCCCCCTCCCCCCCTCTCTCCCCCCCCCCCCCCCCCCCCCCCCCCCCCCCCC
>NC_063373.1:3339470-3359994 GCF_021869965.1 Rhincodon typus | reverse complement strand
CCCCCCCCCACCTCTCTCTCACCTGCTCTCTTTTCTTCTCTCTCTCTCACAAATGCACACATTCTCGCTCTCTCTCCTTCTCTCACTCTTTCTCTCCTTCTCTCACTCTTTCGCTCTCTCTCTCTCTCACTATGTCACATACTCTCTCACAGACACTCCCGCGCTCTGTCTCACCCACGCATGCTCTGTCGATGTTATGTCCTTCTCTTTTTCTCTCCCTCTCCATCTCGATCACGCACTGTCCATCTCACGCTCTCTGTTGATGATGTTGTGTTCTTCTCTTTTTCTCTCCCTCTCTCGGTCTCTCCTTCCGCTCTTCCTCTCCCACCCAAGCAGGAAAGAATTGGCCAGACTGAACTACAAATCAATGAGGGAGACCCCAGCATTGCCTGTGCATTTTCCCAGCTCCCGCTGTTTGGCAGGATCACCCTGTGCGCTCTCCCCAGGGCGGGCGCACGGCGAAGCAAAGAGGGGGCATGGGCATGAGCAGCTATGCCCAGAGAGGCGAGGGCATATGTGGCGGGAGGTGGCCAAGGGCTCCAGTGAAACCTCAAAACCCAAAGCTCCGGGAGATCAGTGCTATCGAGATGCATTTTTGCCAGTTCCAAGAGGTGAAAGGCATGGACAGAAGGTTTCTGAAGTGCGGGACAGGTGGGGGCGGGGATGAAGGGGATCCTCCTTTACTCACGAGTAACATCCCATCTTGCCATTCTCTCCTTCCCCACCATAGTTGGCACAGATGCCAATGAAGTCTCTGGCTCGGCTCTTCTATCATGGACCCTGGAAATGGTGGAACTCGTCTTTGACCTTATCACCATCACAGCCATCTTGCTTAGGGCCCACCTTCTGAGCCCAAGGCCTCCCACTGAGGACTCCACCCGTCCCCCAGAGCCTGTCCCTCAAGTCTTTCCTTCATTCTTCTAAACTCAGTACAGACCCAACCTCTTCTGATAAGACAGTCTCTCCACCCTCCTGGGATCAGCTGGGTGAACCTTCTCTGGACCGGCTCCAATGCCAGTCTATATTTCTTCAGATTTGGTGCCGCAAAACTGTTTCTTAAGATACAGGGCCCCGAAACTGTTTGCGGTATTCCAACTGTGGTCAGTCCCCACGCCACACCTTCCCTCCCCAACCTCTGTTTCCAAAGTCAGTTGTCACATGACACCAAGTTATAATCCAAGAGGTTTATTTGAAATCACAAGCTTTCATATCGCTGCTTCTTTGTCAGGTGAGGTTTTTATGTCCATGCCATCCTTGGGTATCTGTTTGGATTACACTGATTTGAACTAGGAGTAATCCAATTCCCACTGACCTAACCTCAAACCCAGCTCCGTGTCTGAACCAGGAACAGATTGCAGTGAGATGCCACAGAGAGAGAGAGAGACAGTCATAGAGATGTACAGTGCAGAAACAGACCCTTCATTCCAACTTGTCCAGGCCAACCAGATATCCTAAATTAATCTCATCTCATTTGCCAGCATTTGGCCCTTATCCCTCTAAACCTTTCCTATTCATGTACCCATCCAGATGCCTTTTAAATGCTGCCATTGTACCAGCTTCCACCACTTCCTCTGGCAGTTCATTCCATACACACACCATCTTCTGCTTGAAAAACGCAGTGTGTGTGGAAACAGATTCTCTCAGACTTCTGACCTTCTGAAACACCTGCGCATTCACACAGGGGAGAAGCCATTCATTTGTTCTGACTGTGAGAAGGCATTCAATCAATCATCTCACCTGCTGAGACAGGTTGGTGGCCAGATGGAGGATCAACATTTTTGAGTAGCCCTGACTGTAGCTGTTAATTTTATCAAACGTTAAGTAAACGTTTGATGGTGACTGGAGAACATATAATGATGTGGAAGTGCTGGTGTTGGACTGGGGTGGACAAAGTCAGCAGTCGTAGGACACCAGGTTATAGTCCAACAGGTTTATTTGAAATCATGCAAGCTTTCAGAGTGCAGCCGCTTCGTCACGAGTAGTGAGAGCACACAGTCCCAGAGTTTATAGGCAGAGAGATCAAAAGATTACACAACTGGTGTGAGTGGATTGTCAGATGATAAGTGTCTTTAGGTGACCAAGAGTGTTAGATTGTGAGTAAAGTGTCAACAGTTGAATAACCAGTGAAGGGATGACCTATAATCTGAGTGTGAGGCAGAGAGATAATTACAAAAAATTAAAAATACGGTGGTGCTGGAGATAAACTAAATGACTAGACTAACATGATAGGTATGAGTCACATGCCGAGGGTCTAACCAAAGAAATAAATAATTCAAAACTGTACAAACTAATTAAAGTAGAGAAATCATAATTTATCAAGGCAATGCTGTCAAAACAGAACAGTAAGGAAGATTTCACAGATACAGAACAGTATGGTAGGGTCACCTGTAGCACAACATGAAACCAAGATCATGGTTGAGGCCATCTTCACTGCACCTCAAGAAGGTGCGCTCCAAAAGTTTGTGATTTCACGTAAACCTGTTGGACTATAACCTGGTGTCAGGTGACTTCTGACTTTGTCCAGCCCAGTCCAACACTGGCACCTGCCCATCAAAGAGGCCAGTAATGCAGAAGGGACACAATGGGAGATCGGGCTAATTTGGATCAAGTAATGTAACATGCTTAATAAATTACATCAGGGTAGAACATCCCCTAGTGACCATCAAATGGTGTCCTGAACAGTACTGTGGGTGGGTTGGCAATGTGGAGGGTAGTAGTATTCGACAAACTAAGGGGCTAAATTCAGATCAAGCCCCCAGCTCTGTTTCTAAAGTAAGTAGCTGCAGAGATTCTGCATCGGTTGTAATTTTACAAACTGTGGATAATTCCCAGCGGATTCCAAAACTGCCAATATGACAGTTTATTCAAGAAAGGAGGAAAACTCCTGGAATTTGAGAAACCAGCTGAGAGAGTGTTTCAAGGTGTAGAGCTGGATGAACACAGCAGGCCAAGCAGCATCATAGGAGCAGGAAGGCTGACGTTTCGGGCCTAGACCCTTCATCAACAATGGGGGAAGGGAAGGGGGTTCTGAAATAAATAGAGAGAGAGGGAGGCGGATAGAAGATAGATAGAGGAGAAGATAGGTGGAGAGGAAACAGACAGGTCAAAGAGGCGGGGATGGAGCCAGTAAAGGTGAGTGTAGGTGGGGAGGTAGGGAGGAGATAGGTCAGTCCAGGGAGGACGGACAGGTCAAGGAGGCGGGATGAGGTTAGTAGGTAGGAAATGGGGGTGCGGCTTGAGATGGGAGGAGGGGATAGGTGGGAGGAAGAACAGGTTAGGGAGGCGGGGACAAGCTGGGCTGGTTTTGGGATGCGGTAGGGGGAGGGGAGATTTTGAAGCTTGTGAAATCCACATTGATACCATTGGGCTGCAGGGTTCCCAAGCGGAATACGAGTTGCTGTTCCTGCAACCTTCGGGTGGCATCGTTATGGCACTGCAGGAGGCCCATGATGGACACGTCGTCTGAGGAATGGGAGGGGGAATTGAAATGGTTCACGACAGGTAGGTGCAGTTGTTTATTGCGAACCGAGCGTAGGTGTTCTGCAAAGCGGTCCCCGAGCCTCCGCTTGGTTTCCCCGATGTAGAGGAGGCCACAACCCGTTGCTTTCCTGATCCTATGATGCTGCCTGGCCTGCTGTGTTCATCCAGCTCTGCACCTTGTTATCTCAGATTCTCCAACATCTGCAGTTCGTACTATCTCTGAGAGAGTGTTTCAGTCAGGGGGAGGCGCGGTCACAGTCCAACCCCGTCCATTCACTCCGATTGGCTGGAGGATCACCTGCTTCAACGCGGTCGTCCAGTCCCGCTTTCCCTTCCTATTGGTGCAAAGCCACCGTCAATCACCTGGTTTACCGCGGGAGAGAGCATGCGCAGTCCTGAAGTGAGCGGTGTAGGGAGAGATTCGGTTGGAACATCATGGCGGGTGTGATTACCCTCAGGTTCGCGGAGAAGGGAGGATGGAGCTGGGAGGGTGGATTGGGATGTTTTATGAACACGTTGAGAACAATTTAAACAAGGGAAAGTTACTGAACCAGCCACAGTTTCTCGTCAGTGAGGCCCTAGTCGGTGGCCGCCATCTTTATAGAAAGTCACCCGGGACAATGCGCATGCTCAATCTTGCCGACCAATCAGGGAGTTTCTAGCGTTGCTCCCAGCCTTCACCGTGACGTCAGGCCGCAGCCCAGCCCACGTTCTAATTGGTTGAAGGAGACAGGACGGAAATGCTGAGAACGTCCCCCTCCACGGTGCAGAACCCAAAGACCAAGAATAAGCTGCAGATCACGCGTTTAGAGACCTGAGGCTTCTCCGCAGGAACAGGCTCATATTCATGGTCACCAGCTTGGTTATATGTTAAGCAGGACGTAAGTTTAGCTATCTTGCTAATCCAAGAGTGGGCTAAAGAAATGGATTCAACCATATTAGACGTGGAGAATACTCGGGGTGAAGGAAAGGATGGACCCAGGACTTTGGATTTCAGATCAGGGATGATTGTGTTTTGTGGGATTGGTGACTTACACTTTTGATGAACCATACAGATTCCATACAAATTGGAATTCTTGGTTTTGAATTGCTGTCCTATGCTTTTGGTGGACAGTTTTGTGAACATCTTTCCCGAGGTTTTTTTTAAGAGTTCTCAGTATCATGGGTCTTTGAATGCACCAGGGGAAATGTTTGTCTGTGCTGACCTGGCTATAACATTTCACCCATCAGTGTGAGCTGTGAAAAGAGCTTTAAACAGTCACAAAACCTCAAAACAAACATTACGCTATTCAAAGCAGGAGAAACTCTTCAAGTGTTCTGTTCACAACCTAGAGAAACACAAGGACGCATGTGCCATGGAAAAACCATGGAAATGTGAGGAATGTGGTAAAGGATTTGATTACCCGTCCCTGCTGGAAAATCATCGACGTTATCACACTGGAGAGAAGCCGTTTATTTGCTCTGTGTGTGGGAAGGCATTTACTCAGTCATCTGGCCTTTGGTCACACCAGCGAGTTCACACTGAGGAAAAGCTGTTCAGCTGCACGTCCTGTGGAAAGAGATTCAGGCATTCTTCCGCCCTTAGTGTGCACCAACGCACTCACAATGGAGAAAAACCATTCACCTGCTCTGAATGTGGGAAGGGATTCACTCATTTATCCACTCTGCAGGCACACCAGCGAGTACACACTGGGGAGAAGCCATTCACCTGCTCAGAATGTGGGAAGGATTTCACTCAGTTGTCCACCCTCCAGATACACCAGCGAATTCACACTGAGGAGAAGCTGTTCAGCTGCACATCCTGTGGAAAGAGGTTCAGGCATTCTTCTGCCCTCACTGTGCATCAACGCACTCACACTGGAGAGAGGCCGTTCACCTGCTCTGACTGTGGGAAGAAATTCACTCAGTCCTTTCATCTTCAGGCACATCAACGCATTCATACAGGGGAGAGACCTTTCTCCTGCTCTGTGTGTGGGAAGGGATTCATTGTTTTACCCACTCTGCTGAGACACCAGCGAATTCACACAGATGAGAGGCCTTTTAAATGCCCCGATTGTGAGAAGGGTTTTAAAAGTTCCCAGGAGCTGACACTCCATCAACGTATTCACACCAATGAGAGGCCGTTCAGGTGCTCTCACTGTGGGGCTGGATTCAGGAGATCATCTGACCTCATTCTCCACCAACGCATTCACACTGGGGAGAGGCCATTCACTTGCTCCGAGTGTGGAAAGGGATTCACTCGGACAGCCAATCTTCTGAAACACCAGCGATTTCACACTGAGGAAAGACCATTCACCTGCTCAGAGTGTGGGAAAGGATTTACTCAGTCCTCCACCCTGCTGACACACCAGCAAGTTCACACCACTGAAAGACCTTTCAAATGTCCAGACTGTGGGAAGTGCTTTAAAATTTCCGGGGATCTGATGCGCCATCAACGTGTTCATACTGACGAGAGACCGTTCAGGTGCTCTCACTGTGGGACTGGCTTCAAACAATCATCTCAACTCAGTATGCACCAGAGAATTCACACTGGAGAGAGGCCATTCACCTGTTCCGAGTGTGGGAAGGGGTTCACTCGATCATCCCATCTGATGATGCACCAGCAGATTCACACTGGAGAGAGGCCATTCATATGCTCCACGTGTAAAAAGAAATTCACTCACTTATCCAACCTGCGGAGACACCAGCGAGTACACACAGGGGAGAAGCCATTCGCCTGCTCCGAGTGTGGGAAAGGATTCACTCGGTCATCTAACCTGCTGGCCCACCAGCGAGTTCATGAGTAACTTCAATGATTGGATCTTGCTGTTAATCACATCCAAGATGTTCATAAACTCCAGTCCAGTTAGACAGAATTGTTATGGTGTAGAACTCAGCCATTACATCTGCATTAGTTCTCTGAGGTATTATGCCGAGTTCGATTCTCTCACATTTTTCCTGTAAACTTGCTTGTTATTTAACCTTAATTATCAGCTAAATACCTCTTCTATGCCTCTTTGGAACCTGCTTCCACCATATTTCCAGACAGTCTATTCCAATTCCAGATCCTGACTACGCTTGTGAAAAAAATTGTTTGCCTCATAGTTGCCTGTTTTGCAAAACACTTAAAAGTTGTGCCCTTTGGTTCGCATTCCTTTTTACAAGCAGGAACAGTTTCTCCCCATCAATCGACACGCAGTCATGATTTTGAAAACTTGCAACAAATATCCTCTTAGTCTCCTTTCCAAAGAAACTGTTCCCAAAGTCAGGATGGCACAGTGGCTCAGTGGTTAGTACTGTTGTTTCAAAGCACCAGGGACCTTGGTTCAGTTCCACCCTCAGGCAACCGTCTGTGTGGAGTTTGTACATTCTCCCCGTGTCTGCGTGGGTTTCCTCCCACAGTCCAAAGTTGTGCAGGTTAGATGGATTGGCCATGCTAATCTCAGGGTTACATGGGTAGGGGTGGATCTGGTTGGGACGTTCTTCAGAGGGTCGGTATGTGCTGAATGCTTCCACAATGTGGGAATTCTGTGATGCTACTACAATTTAGCCTCATAACTGAAGATTCTCATCACTGGAAGAATTCTCATAAACCTCTTCTGTACTGTCTCCAGCGCATTCACATTCTTCTAGTATCGCATCCAGAACTATACACTGTATTCCAGCTAAGATCAAACTAGTATCTATGCAAGTTCATCATACCCTCTGTGTTCTTGTACTGTGTCCCTATTAATAAATCCAGAGATACTGTATGTTTTATTAACTGCTCTCTCCACTTGTCCTGTCACCTTTAATGACTAATGCATACACCCATACAGATCTGTCTGGTTGTGCACACCCTGTTGTGTTTTAAACTGTCTCTCCATGTACTTTCTACCAAAAAGTATCACCACACTCTTCTCCACACTGAATTTTATCTGCCAGCGATCCGCACATTCCAGCCACTTATCAATTCCTTTGGAAGTTCTACACTGTCCTCCTCACAGTTTACACTGATTCAAAAGTTGGAAACATTCACAAAATTTAATGTTGACCCTTGCACATCCATGTCTAAATCATTTATGTATATGTCAGGAAAAGCAAAGCATTTTCATTGAATCGCTACAGTGTGGAAACAGGCTATTTGGCCTAACAAGTTCACACTAAAACTCCGAAGAGCATCCCACCCAGACTCAAACCCCTCCACTCTATCTCTGTAACCCTGCATTTCCCCTGGCTAATTCACCTAACATACATGTTCCTGGACACTGTGAGCAATTTAGCATGGCCAATCCACCTAATCTGCACATTGTTGGACTGTGGAGGAAAGAGGAGCACCCAGACGAAACCCTCGCAGATACAGGGAGAACGTGCAAACTCCACACAGACAGTCGACCAAGGCTGAAATCAAACTCGGGTCCCTGGTGCTGTGAGGCAGCATTGCTGACCACTAACTTGTGTAGAACTAACTTCAGGGGTCTCCACTGAAAATCTTACAGCCAAAAAATTTGTTAGCCATTCCTCTCTGTTTCCCATCACTCAGCCAATTTTGTATCCATGTTGCTCCTGTCCCTCTTATTCCGTAAGGTTCACTTAAGTTTCTTGTGTGACACTGTTTTAAACAGCATTTGGAAATCCATGTAGACTGCTGCAACAGTACCACCTTCAACAGTTCTGTTGAATATCTTGCCTCAGGGTTTCCAGTACTCGGCTCACAACAGGTCTTCCAGGTCCCTGAGGATTTTATCCCCCAGCAACGAATACTGCAGTTGAACTGAGTTGGTTGTAACTCTGTTGTATTGTTTAATTACTGAATTGATTCAAATTACTTCTAGGTATTTTGGTAAATGTGCTAATGAGGAAAGCAATGGGACTGTTCAATACATCCCTCCTCTATGATCCTGCACAAACTTTTATTCATTGTATAACCTTTCAGTTCCAAATAAGATTGGCCAAGACCCTGGAGGACTCACTGCTAACCATCTTATCAGATCACACATTCCTTCTGCCAGAAACTGCAGCATGGAATTTAAAACAGGCTGATGGAGTTTGAAGTATGACCCAGTCCTTTAACATAATCACGGATTCATGATTAATTCTTCAATTTAATGAGCTGACACTGACAACTTATTCAATCATATATTTCTGACTGGTGACAAATTCACACATTTGGTTAAATGCCTTCCTGAGTTAAATATTAGTCTTAAAATGACTCCCTTATAAAATGTAAGTAGTTTGAAAAGGGTGAATTTCTACTTAAATGAATTACCCAGGTTCACTCACAGGTGTCTGTCTAAAGATCTTCCCTTACCACCTCCTTCAAGGTTGCAATGTCTTCAGTAGTGGTCAGACAGTCAAATCAAGTTCTCTTTAAAAGTTCATAGGCAAAGGCAGTAACATTTCCAAGAGAGCTTCTGTAAAGACTTCACCTTTTTATTTTGGATTGTGGAACAAAATGGGGAAAGAACTGCTTTAAGCAAAGGACTGTGGACGGAGTTGCTGCACTTCCTAAACACATGTTACTGAAACTCATTGTGAGTTGTGTTCACACTGTTAGTTTCTTTACACAGCGGGGGAAGAGAGTTAAGAGGCCATGGCACTGGGTATGTGTGCACAATTGAGTTGACTTGAAGTCTGAAGGCATCAGCATGACCAAAATTCTCTGATACTCCTGATTAGCTGAATGCTGTGGTTCTGAACAACACAGAGAGAAGCCTCCAGATTGCAGAAATGAGTGTCATCCTTGCTCGCGTGCTCTCTGCAGTGAAGTAACCAAAGTCTGGAAGACAGCAAGAGATTATCTCCCACCAGCTGCTGTGAACAGTTGCCTCTACTAATAAGCAAAAGATTTGACAATTAGCGTGTTAACTACCCTGTGTCTTTTGTGAAGAGCTGAATGTATGTGTAAATCAGGAGATGGGAGAACAGAAGGTTTTGGAAAGCAGAAAGAACAATGGTGGGGGGGCACAGGGGGGAGTTCAGAGTTTGAACTATTAGAGTTGTGTGTTGGTAATTCATATTTGTGTTTGCCAATGGTTAGGAATGATCTATTTGCAATAAAGACCGGTTGTTATGAAGTACAGAAACCTGGTCAGTGTTTTCAGTTAACCAGAGTCCATTAGACAGATAAATTGGGGACTTTGAGTACTCTGATTAAATCTTTATATTCGGCAATGCCCTTAGGGAGTAGTGGGGCTCAAGTATCAGGGCACTTTCCCAATTGGGTCATGACAACCTGTCAACTTATTAGTCTCATCCCCACTTTTCTTTCAGTAGAATGTACATTAGCAATAGACAAATGCATTCCATTGAACTGGACCCAAGGTGTGTTAATCCAATTCTCATTGAGTGCTTTCTTTAAATCTATCTCTTACCCTCAGTCACCTCCTCTCTCAATAAAACTTTACACATCCAATTAGTTATTTTCCTCCCATGTTCATAAATCCTGGAGAAATATTGCTTTCCAAAATAAATCAATGTTTTATTAATTTCAGGATAAATGTAATTTGTTTCTTTTTTTTATTTTAGTTGGCATATATTACTTTGAATTAACATGGTAAGTTGTGCCATTTTTAAAATCGGTGACAGCCTAATTTGAAGTAGCTGACAGGTTTTCCTAATCTGAATTGTTTTCTGTCAGTTGAAACTGAATTTTCTCTACCCAGAACCACTGAGACTGTCTGTCATGAGATTTTGCTTTTTTTCTAAAATGGAGAGTTTGTTTCCAATGCAGGAAATTGGCACCACCATTTAATATGACAACCGTCCTCCATTTGCACAAGCCGTAACATGCATCATCTTGATACCAATTCAAACACACAGTCTTCTCTTTCCACGTTGACCTAAGTGGCTTTGTGTCACATATTGTGTTCCAAATGAATTGACTGTGGCTGCAGTTTCTACAGTGTTTACTTTGAATCAGAATCAGAAGGCTTGAAGTCCTCAAATTGCTCAATGCTGACTTTAGCCTAACATTTGCTCAGACTGCGAAAACTAAGAATAGAAGAAGGTGCCACATCCAGCACAGATATTGGCTGCATCGTACATTCGTGTGGTCCACAACATCCAGAAGACCGCCACTTGCCAACACAGGGATCTGCATTCCATCTAGACTGTGACCAGGAAACCATTCTGAGGAGACTCAAATGAAAGCAAACTATTGTGAATCCTGGATCTCTGAAATAGACACAGAGACTAAAAGTTTACCGGGTTTGGTGGATTATCAGTGCATTCACACCAGGCAGAAACTGTTTCAATATTCTGTGCCTGGGTAATGATTCACTGAGTCACTGTAAATCTACAGGTGATTGCAGAAGTATTAATCTTCAGTTTTTAGAAAAAATCAGTGGTGGTGATATTACCCATCATCCACTCAGGCAGTGATAGTCCGCTATCCACATCACAGGCAGAGCGGTGCACGGGCGGGTCAGTGAGTTAGGGCCTGGGCGGAGGGAGCAATGGAGCTGGTGGCTGATGAGAGCGGCTCCCTCTGTGAACAGCGTATGTGGCGGCAAAGGCCGGGGTAGGAGCTCCTGGATCCGGGTTTGCAGAGATTTGGGGCAGTGACCGGTGGTGAGGGGGAGGAGGACTAACAGATGGGTTTTATTAACTCCTTTTCCAGATGGGGAGGATCTGCAAACTGCAACCCAGAGAAATGTTTATCTCTTCCCACTCTCCATGCTGCACTGACATCGATGGGGTTTATAAACTTAAAAATAATGCAGCCTTTGGGAAAGATTGAAGATTGGGGCCCTTAAGGAAGGCTCAGCAGTGACTTGACAGAGCAGTTTAAAATGATCGATGTTTTGGATGGGGTTTATATGTACAGAATTTTTCGACATGAAATTTTTTTCACTTAGAGTGATTAAAATGTAGAATTCACAGAAAATTGTACAGGCAAGGAACAAAGATATGTTCAAAAGGAAATTAGAATAGTCTGAGAGGGAGAAGAGATCAGAAAAATAAGTCAGAAGACTGAGGTGAGGTGAATGAAATGGAAGAAAAAATATACTCTTTTTGCAGGGTATTCACAGGGTTGGACATCCAGAAGCTGCAACAAGTCGTCACATCAAAATCAGACAGAGTCATTCAGTTCATCAGATTCTGAATATCATCAGCCTCTGAATGGGGAGAGAGAAATGCTCGTCTGTGAGAAAAGATTTTAAACATCAGTGTGACTGCAAAAGCACCAAGACACACACCCAAGGGAAAGTGTTCCAGTGAACTGACTGTGGTAAGAGCATTAACCAGTTATACAGCCTGAAAAATAATGACACCATCCACAACAGGGAGAGACCATTGATGTGTTTTGCCTGTGGAAATCAGTTTCAGTCAATCATTGAACCTGGAAAGAATCAAGAACACTGACAGCATGGAGAAACTGTGGAAGTGTGGGGACTGTGGGAAGGGATTCAGTTACCCATCAGGGTTGGAAACTCATCAACACAGTCACACTGGGGAGAGGCCTTTCAGCTGCTTCGTGTTTGGGAAGCGATTCATTCAGTCATCCAGCCTCTACACATACCAGCATGTTCACACTGGGGAGAGGCCAATTCTCCATGCATGTACAGAAATTGAACGCTTATTCAACCCTCCGGATGCTTGAGCAGGTTCACTCTGATGCAAGATCGTTTAAATGTTCTGACTGTGAGAAGAGTTTTAAAAGCAGAAAGGATACATTGATACGTCAATGCAGTCACACTGGGAAGAGACCATTGACCTGCAAAGTGTGTGGGAAAGGATTCACTCAGTCATCCCACCTCCTGATACATCAACTTGTTCACACTGATGAGAGACCTTTTAAATGTTCTGACTGTGAGAAGAGCTTTAAGTGTAAAGAGCTTTAAGTGTTGTGGATGGTGTCATTATTTTTCAGGCTGTATAACTGGTTAATGCTCTTACCACAGTCAGTTCACTGGAACACTTTCCCTTGGGTGTGTGTCTTGGTGCTTTTGCAGTCACACTGATGTTTGAAATCTTTTCTCACAGACGAGCATTTCTCTCTCCCCATTCAGAGGCTGATGAACCACCATTGCACTCTGACTGGAGAGAGACTGTTCATCTGCTCTGTGTGTGGGTAGGGATTTACTCGTTCATCCTACCTTCTGACACATCAATTTGTTCACACTGATGAGAGACTTTCTGGATGTCCTGACTGTGAGAAAAAATTTAAATGTGGAAAGCATCTTCTTAAACACCAGTACACTTACACAGGGGAGAGGCCATTCCTCTGCTCTGCCTGTGGGAAAGGATTCACTCGATTATCTCACTTGCTGAGACACCATTGAGTTCTCACTGGGGCGAGGCCATGCTCGTGTGCTGAGTGAGAACAGGAATTTGTTGATTTATCCAATCTCTGATCCACCAGCGAGTTCACACTGGGGAGAGGCCATACTCCCCACACATGATGGGGAGGTTATGGCCTAGTGGTATTATCACTGGACTGTTAATCCAGAGACCCAGACAACATTCTGGGGACGTGGGTTCAAATCCCGCCTCGGCAGATGGTGGAATTTGAATTCAATTAAAAAATATCTGGAAATAAGAATCTAATGATGACCATAAATCCATTGTCGAGTGTCCAAAAAAAACCCATCTGGTTCGCTAATGTCCTTTAGGGAAGAAAACTGCCATCCTTACCCGTTCTGGCGTACATGTGACTCCAGACCCACAGCACTGTGTTTGACTCTTAACTGCCCTCTGGGCAATTAGGGATGGGCAATAAATGCTGCGGTTAGTGACGCCCTCATCCCATTAATGAATAAAGAAAAACAACCTGCTCCCTGTGTGGCAAGAGATTCACTCACTCATCCCACCTCACCACACACCAATTTGTTCACGCTGATGAGAGACTTTTCAATGTTCTGACTGCGAGAAGAGGTTTAAAAGTAAACAGAATCAGCTGAAACATTAACAAATTCACACTGGGGAGGGACCTTTCATCTTCTCCATGTGTGGGAAAGGATTTGCTCAGTCACACTACCTCCTGAAACACCAGCAACTTCACTTGCGGAAGCAGCAATTGGATTCTGCTATTATTGCTGCTGTAAACTGCATTCAGGACTGAACCTTGTCTGGCTGTCCATTTCCAATGAGTTTCCACAGTTTTGTGTATATAATCAAGGATTTGAACTTCAATTAGGGGCCATGATGAAGTTTGTGGATATCACAGAAGTTGGCCATGTGGTGGACAATGAGGAAGAAAGCTGTGGACTGCATGATGTCAATGGACGACTCGAGCTGGCAGAAACATGGCCAATGGAATTCATTCTGGAGGTAATGAATCTGGGAGGACATGGGCCAACCGGGCAAGAAAATGCACAATAATTGGTCAGATAATGAGAAGCACAGAGTAACAGCGAGCAGTCGGAGTGATGTCCACAGATTCCCGAAGGTGGCTGGAGAGGCTGGTAAGAAGGTCAGTGAGACGTTTGGTTCAGTCAAGAATATGAGACCACACTGGAACCTGAGAAAACACTAGTTAGAGCAGAGCTAGATTACTGTGGACAGTTCTCTTTGTCATATTAATCAACAAGAAAGTGAGACTAGATTAATTATCATGAAACTGAAAACAATTTCATGGAATAATAGAATCCCCTACATGAAAGCAGGCCATTCAGCCCATGAATCCACACCGACCCTCCGAAGAGCAGCCCACCCAGACCCAATCCCATACCCTATCCCTTCAAGTTTATCCCTATCTGCATTTTCCATGGCGAATCCAACAAACCTAAACATGAAAATTTAGCACGGCCAGTCCGCCTAACCTGCATGTTTGGACTGTGGGAGGAAACCACAACACCAGGAGTAAACCCACGCAAACGGGGAGAACGTGCAAACTCAACACAAACAATCACCCGAGGGTGGAATCGAACCTGGGTCCCTGGTGCTGGTAGGCAGCAGTGTTAACCAAAGAGTCACTGTGCTCCCCCTTTATAAATTTGTTTATGTAACTACAATCAGTGTTCAATTTATCAAATGCAGCTGATGAAGATTAAGCTAACCTACAAGGTATTGTGACAATGAAAATGTCTGAAGTTTTTCAGCCAACTAAAATCTGCAGTGTTTTGATAATAGTAATTAAGAAAAACATTTTGACTAACTTACTATTAAATAAAATGACTTGTCTATAAGAGAAGAAGTTGATTGTTGACTCACTGATGAAACGATCTTGATTATAATCTGGTTTATTTTGGCCTAGTTAATGAATAAACAAAAGGCAGGGTATCCCAGGCCCACGGAGTGCAAATCCATTCCATGTGAGAAAACCAGGGTAATTCGAGTCACAGCACAGAAACAGGCCCTTTGGCCCAACTCATTTATGCTGACCAGGTTTACTAAACTGATCTAGTCCCAGTTGTCTGTGTTTCCTTATAACCCTCTGTTACTTTCCTATCCATGTACTTGTCCAAATGTCTTTTAAATTGCCTCTACCGATTATTCTGGCAGCTCGTTCCATATATGCACCACCGTCTGAGTGAAAAAGTTGCCCCCTCAGGACCCTATTAAATCTTTCCCCTCTCACCATAAACCCATGCTCTCCTGTTCTGATCTCATCTACAATGGAAAAAAAAAGACCATTGCTATTCATCTTATCTATGTCTGTCATGATTTTAAAAATTTCCGTGATGTCATCCCTCAGTCTCCTATACTCCAGGGAAAAAAGTCCCAGCCTATCCAGATTCTCTTTATAACTCAAATCTTCCAGTCTTGGCAACATCTTGGTAAATCTTTTTTGTGCCCTTTCCAGTTTAATGACATCTTTCCTACACCAGGGTGACCAGAATTGTGTGCAGTACTCCAAATATGGCCTCACCAATATCTTGTATAGCTGTAACATGATGCTCCAATTCCTGTACTCACTGCTCTGACCAACAAAGGCAAGCATGCCAAATGCCTTTGTCATCAGCCTGTCAACCTTTGACACCAGGGACATAATTCTTGTGACTGATGAGAACACACATTTGACCACAGCTAATGAACTGCACTCAGTTCTGGTCCCCATACTCCAGGAACGATCTGATCCAGAGACGTTACAGAGGAGATTGATGAGGATGTTTCCAGGATTGGAGAATGTCAGCTCTGAGGAAAGATTGGATAGGCTGGGATTGTTTTCTGTGAAACAGAGGAGACTGAGGTGAGGTTTCATTGAAATGATAAAATTATGGAGTCCAGATTGAGTGGATAGGAAGAAACTATTCATTAATAGAGAGGTCAGTAACTCAAGGTTTTCAATTTAAAACAATTCAAAGAAAGAGGGAGAGGGGAGAAATCCAGAGTTGGTAGGGTGCTGGAACTCTTTGTCTGGTAGCATGTTAGAGGCAGAAACCCTCATCATTGTTAAAATGAAAGGACATGGATGCACTTGAAATGCTGGAACATACAGGTTATGGACTAAGATCCACAGGTTATGGACTAAGATCCACAGATTAGGATCAGCCTGGATAGCTCTGTTTCAGCCTACACAAACAAGATGGGCCAAGTGGCCTCAATCTGTGCTGTAACATTTGGATATTTTTATTCTAACAATTTAGTTTGTTTCTGATAATGTTAATAACCTCCCCAACTGGACTGGAGTTAAATATTCTAGAGAAATGTCAAATAAATCAGCTTTGCTTCAAACATGTCACTGCAGCTTGTTGTATTTCACCCCTGAGGGTTTAATATCACCTGGAGCTCAGAAAGGACAATCTCGGGGGAGGATCGTACAGCAGCAGCAGAACGTCAGCCTGGACACATCCTTTAGGGTCACACTGAGGGAGACAAATAGCACTTTGGTCTTTCTCATCTCTGTTCACTGACAGCAAGGCACTGGGGTTGGTTAAACCTGCAGTGTGTAAGAAATGTGTCCCAGCCACTGTATTCCATAGCTCAGAGCTCTTAGACACGGAATAGAACCCCGTTTTCAACTGGGTTTAGACTCAGAGGAAGAACAACGGTCAATGTTGGAAATGTGTTTCAAACCAGAGATTAGTGTAAAACTGTGATCAGTTCCTGACTGGAAATGAACCAGCAGGTATAAGTTTCCCCTATATTGGTAAAGATAAAACAGTGTTTAGCAATCCAAGCTGAACTAGAAATTATACTTCATCATGTGTGTGACCGGTTGACAAAACATTAACTTTCATTTTTAAATAACTGCACAGAACATATATTGATTGATTGGAAGGGATGTGATTGGGGTTAGTGTTGGTATTAGGAATTGTTCCTTCAGAAGGAGTCTGACCTAAAATTGTCACCATCAATTTATCATTTTCAAATGATGTGTGACTTATTCCCATGTTTGTCCTTTTCAGTTTTCCAGGAGTTCTGATTTTTTTTCTTAAATCTCTTTTAAATCATGTTATTGTTGCTACACTGAAATCCAGAGGATTTTAACTGTTTGTTAAAGTCAATCCCTATTGAGTGCGGGAGAATGTGACTGGTTCTCACTTAATTTGGTTTCTTCCCTCAGACATTGCCAGACCTGCAGAATTTCTCCAGCAATTTCTGTTTTTGTTTCAGATCTCCAGAATCCACAATTGTTTGTTTATTGTTAGGCAGTGTCATTAGCTGATTTTATTAACATCAGCAGGAGGTCCCAGTGAACATGGCTCAGTCTTGCTGTAATTCACAGCGAATAACAGTCCACTGTAGTCATTTGTGAACTCACTGGTGAGTGAGGAAGTGGGATAACTGAGTGAATTCTTTCCCATAATCAAAGCAGGTGAATGGCCTGTTCCCAGTGTGAACTTGCTAATGTACAGTCAGGTCAAAGGATCGCGTGAACCCAGTCCCACAGTGAGAGCATGAGAACGGTCTCCCGTCAGAGCAAACATGTTGATGAACCATTAGTTCCCTAGAACTTTTATAGGACTTCCTGCAGTTTGGATATTAAAAAGGTTGCTTGTCTGTGTGAACACGTGATGTGTCAGCAGGTGTGATGACTGGGGTGTATCCCTTTCCACACTCAGAAGAAGTGAAAGGCTCACCCCAGTTGTGACTGTGTTGATGAATTTCCAAATTGAATGGTCATTTGAATCTTTTCCTACAATCCATACAATTCCACGGTTTCTCCAAGCTGCAGGTATTCTTGAGTCTCTCCTGGTTCGATGGTTAATTGAATGATTAATTCTCCACACAGAGAACACATGTGATTTCTCCTGCATTGTGGATAGTGTGATGAAGGCTGTGTAACTGTCTTGAGGCCTTTCTACAATTGGTTCAATAGAACCATTGGTGTGTACTTCAGTGTTTTCTCCAGTTACCCCAATGTTTGAAATCTTCTCCCACATTCAGAGCAGAGAAAGATTTCTCCTTTCATGTTTCCAGGTCGATGATATCCAGGCTTTGAGTGATTTTACTATTATGTTTGGTGAGAGTTTTGTTTCTGTAACCCCTTCCCTCTCACACACTGTAAAGGAGTTTGCAGAAGGGCTTACCTCTGTCAGTCCAGGATAGAGATCCAGAGCAGGCAGTCCCAGTTTGGGGGAGATAGTAGGAACTGCCGATGCTGGAGAATCTGAGATAACACAGTGTAGAGCTGGATGAAGAAGGGTCTCGACCCGAAACGTCAGCTTTCCTGCTCCTCTGATGCTGCTTGGCCTGCTGTGTTCATCCAGCTCTACACTGTGTTATCTCAGTCCCAGTTTGGATCAACATTTGTTCCTCCTCTCATTTGCGAACTGAGCCTGAGCCCTTTCCACTGGTTTAACCACTCAGTATTCCAGGCTTGCAGCCTACATGGATGTTTTTGAAGCCTTCAAACACACCCTCCCCACTCACCTGGTGTCTGCCTGGTGCCACATGGAAGGTTGGTTAGTAAATTAGAAACATTTGGGATTGTTGGGTCCTTGGCAGCATGGATTAGGAGTTGGCTAAAGGATAGGAAAGAGAGGGGAGGTACAGATGGGCATTTCTCAGATTTGAGATGAATGTGGTGTTACTCAGGGAGCTGTGTGCATACTCTTATTTTGTCTGTTTTATATAAACGATTTGGAGATGGGTTTTGAGGGCAAAATCTCAAAATTTGCAGATGACACTAAGCAGGGGAATACTGAATTGTTGAAGATACTGAGCAACTTTCAGATGGATATTGACAAGTTGGCCAAGTGGACAGATACCTGGCAGATGAATTTCAATGCAGAAAAATGTGAGATAATGCATCTTGGCAGAAGAAACACATGGAGACAATGTAGGCTCAATTATACAACTTTGAGGGGCATAAAGGAGCAGGGAGATTCGAGACTCATTTGCATGATTTCCTGAAGGTGGTCAGACAAGTTGAAACAACTGTTCAGAAGCTTCTGGGGTCTTTGGGTTTATAAATTGATGCATAGAGTACAAGAGCAAGGAAACGATGCTACATCCCCACACATCTTCGGTCAGACCATATTTAGAGTTTTGTGTTCAGTTCTGGCCACCTTATTTAGAGAAGGATGTGAAAGCCCTGAATTGAATTCAAAAGAGATTTACTAAAATGGTACCAAGAATGTAGGATTTTAGATGCAAAGAAAGTTGAGCGAGATTGAGTTTATTCATCTTGGAGCAGAGACGATTAACAGGTGACCTTACTGAGGTGTTCAAAATTAGGCACAATATTGAAAGATTAAAAAAAGGATATTGTGTTTCCACTAGTCAGTAACTCGGTTCACAATTTCAAAACTGACAGCAAGAGATCTAGGAGTGAGATGATGACATACTTCTTTACTCAGAGAGTTGTTAGGCTTTAGAGTGTTCTGTCTGGGAGAGTGGTAGAGGCAAATTCCATAGGCAGCGTCAAAAGAGAGCCGGATATATATTTGAAAGATGAAGTTATAGGGGTACGGAGAATAGAGAATTGGACTAGCTGGCTACCTCTTTTGGCCACCAATATAGACACAATTGTCAAATGGCCTCCTTCTGTACTGTAAATTCTATGATTCTATGATCTGCAAGACATTGTCTGCATGTCCAGTGGAATGCAATCCACCAATAATGTTCAAAAGCGATTTGGACTTTTCCTCAATAAGGAAAGATTTTCAGGGCGAGAGAGAAGGAAGAGGGCACTGGGACAGAATGGCAGCATTTTCAGAGACAGTATCAGCACAATGGGCTGATTTGCCACCTTCTATGGTCTTAAGATTCTATTCTATGGGTTAATGGTGAATCAGGATTTAATTATTTACACAGTTCCATTTTCATTCATAATCAGTTGTTGTTCCTTCAGTAACAGGACTGTAATTCACCAAAAATCACCACTTTTATATGTAAAATAACAAAATTATTCCAATTAATAATCAGAGTTGTATTACTTCAGTAATCAGGATCCTGTTACATTAAAGCCATTTGCCAATTGTAAAAGATGAATAATCTGGATGTTATTGCATGAACAGTTAATATCTAAGTCTATTAATAATCTGTAAGTAATATCCCCGCTGCTTCTTCTTCCCCATTGATCAATAATTCTCAGACACCACTCCCCGCAACTCCCTCCCCGCAAAATCATTACTTTTGGTTGACACAGATTGTGTGGCATTAGAAGAGTCACAGAAGTAAATTTTGGGAATAAATGATTTCATATAATCCCTTTCTAGACTTTAAACTCACTGATTTAATTTTTCATCTCATCATTCACCATCACAATGTTTTATCTCTATGAGAAAAATTATTTTTCATGGCCATCAGGTGTCCTTGTTGGTTGTTGATTTGGCGTTGACATATGTTTCTCTCCATTCCTCACCCTGCAAATATCACATGTGGTGCTGTCAGTTATGAAAAGTGCAAAAGAGCTTTGAACTGAGGCACTGGTTGTGATCACTCAGCTGTATTAGGAAGTTCACATCATCTGCATTCCTGACTGAGGACTTCCAAAACAAATTCTCTAATCTGAGTAAACATCATCGTCGAAAGAGATTTCCAGTTTGACAGAGAAATGTGTTTAGTTTCACTCCACATTTTCTCTGAAAAAGAGGGAACCCTGGCCCATTGCCAGCCAATTTGGAGAAGAAGCATCTGTGAAGAAGTCAACTATTTTGAGCAAGTGTAGAGCTGGATGAACACAGCAGGCCAAGCAGCATCAGAGAAGCAGGAAAGCTGATGTTTCAGGTCTAGACCCTTCTTCAGAAAT
>NC_063373.1:3320466-3339070 GCF_021869965.1 Rhincodon typus | reverse complement strand
TGATGCTGCTTGGCCTGCCGTGTTCATCCAGCTCTACACCTGGTTATCTCAGATTCTCCAGCATTGGCAGTTCCCACTATCTCTGAACTATTTTGAGCATCTGTGATAGACCCAGATGGAGAACAAATGTTACCAATGGAGGAAGCATGCGAAAATCTGAGCATCACATCCATTCCTTTCAGCAAATATCACCTGCCCCACATGCGGCAGTGTTCGTGGATTCAGCATTGAACTATTCAATAACATCAGGACCCAGACCACTGAAGTAGAAGTAAATCATCCTCAATCCGTGGTGCTTGCTGGAGAAGAAGTGTGTGGTTTTGTAAAAGGTATTCTAAGTACAAGATAGACATTCAGAACACATTATTCTGGCTGGTTTGAATATACATAGAGTCATACAGAATAGCAACAGCCCCTTCAGCCCAACTGGTCCATGCTGAACATAATCCCAAGTTAAACCAGTTTCACCTACCCGCTCCTGGCCCTAACCCTCCAAACCTTTCCTATTCCTGTACTTATCCAAATGGCTTTTAAAAGCTGTAATTGTACCCACATCCACCACTTCCTCAAGAGGTTCACTAAATATACGACCCCAACCTCTGTGTAAAAAGTTTGCTCCTCATGTCTTTTTTAAACCTTTCTCCACTCACCTTAAAAGTGTGCCTCCTAGTCTTGAAATCCCCCAAAAGACAACTACCATTAACTCTATCTATACTCCTCATTATTATATACACTTCTTTAAGGTCTCCTTTCAACCTCCTACACTCCATGAAAAAAGTCTCAGCCTATCCGCCCTTTCTTTATAACTCAAACTTCCATACCTGGCAACATACTGGTAAATCTCTTCTACCTTCCTATAACTGGGTGACCAGAACTGGACACAGTATTCTAGAAGAGGCCTCACCAAAATCCTGTACAACCTCATTCCCAACTCCTATACTCAAAAGACTGAGCAATGAACACAAGCGTGCCAAATGCCTCTCTAACCACCCTGTCTCTATGTTATGCAAACTTCAAAGAATTATATACCTGCACTCCTAGGTCGCTCTGTTCTACAACACTACCTAAGGCCCTACCATTAATTGTATGAGCCCTACACTTGTTTGTTGTTCCAAAATGCAATACTTCACATTTATCCAGATTGAATTCCATCTGTCATTTTGCAGCCCATTGATCCATTTGATCAAGATCCCTTTGTAATCTTAGAAAGCCCTCTTCACTGTTTACTATACCACCAATGTAGGTGTTGTCTCCAAGCTTAATAACCATGCCTTTTGTATTATCATCCAAATCACTTATATAAATGACAAACAAAACAGACCGATACCTGTGGAACACCGCTGGTCACAGGCCTCTAGTCCGTAAAGCAACCCTCCACCACCACTCTCTGTCACCTGCCATTAAGCCAATTATGTATCCAATTGGTAAGCTCACCCTGAATTCCATATGACCTAACTTTACCAATTAGCCTGCCATGCTGAATCTTGTCGAAGGCTTTACTAAAGTCCAAGTAAACAACGTCTACTGCTCTGGCTTCATGAATCTTTTTGGTAATTCCTCAAAAAACTCAATTAGGTTTGTGAGACATGATTTTCCTCGCACAAAACCATTTTGACTATCCCTTATCAATTTTTGCCTCCATAAATGTCCACAAATCCTGACTTTTGTAATCACCTCGAACAATTTACCCACAACCAAAGTCAACTCACAGGTCTATATTCTAACTGCACTGTAATTAACACATTCATATTATCTCTGTCCTTTCAGAATCTAAGCCCTGAATTATAAAACTTTGGAGCCCACTGGCTTTATGACCACTTCATCAATTTTTCCGCCCACTTTTAAAGGTTTGTGTGTTTGAGTTTCTTGTAGATTTTTGAAGTAGTAACATGGCTGAGAGACATTGAGGTGTAATTTCTGATACAGTGTGTATTATGGGAACGGGAAGTTTATTCTGAGTTAGAGACTCAAATTGGCACTTCCCTGCAGACAGGGCACCATGGCAACACTGATAAGACATTCTGTAGCTGAGAATGATCTCATTGGAAATCAGGTCAGGGAAAAGGACATGGTTTTTCAGTGATTTACCATAATATAACATTCAACCAGAGTGAGTGAGAAAATAGATTAGACTTTGAACGTGTGATGTCTGTATCTATCATTGTGAAACTGTCAGAAACAACAGAATTAACAGTAACAGGAAAGTGTTGGGTGAATGAGAAAATGACTGAAGAAAAGCAACTGTTGTGAACCATGGAATATGTCCTTGTAAATCATAGATAAGAGAAATTCCAGCTGTCTTTTCCTCACTTGCTACCAGTACCCAGCAGAGAAAACAAAGAATGTTTGGGGCCAGAGCTGGATCACTGCAGGGTATAAAAGTGAGGGAATACTGATATAAGGGGACACCGAAGATCAACCTCAGGGTGCTGAGGTTCCATCCAGCAGCTGACAAGGGACTTGAATATTCACTTTGATTCATGGATCAGCATAAGATACACTCCAAAGATGTGCAGGTTAGGTGGATTGGCCATGCTTAATTGCCCATTGTGTCCAGGAATGTGTAGGTTAGATGGATTAGCCATGGTAAATGTAAGGGTTCAAGGATAGGGTAGGTAGGTGTGTCTGGGCAGAATGCCGTTCGGAGAGTCGGTGTGAACTTGACGGACCGAATAGCCTGTTTCCACACTGTAGGGATTGTATGATTCTATCCATACAATGGAGGACAGCGAATCTGCTCAACTTTCTCAATAATGTGTGAAGTTGCTGCTACTGGATGGTCAAAGTTGGTGAGTAATAAGACCAGGTGTCAGCTAGAATCTTCTATCCCTTTACTGTTCCTTTCCTGTGGGTCTTATCCATAGTTTATGAAATTCTTTATTTATTCTTATTTAGGAAACCTTTTTACTTTTAGGAATCATGATTTTACTTCTCTGTATTTAATTTCATTGGATGTCTTGTTGCCTCATATGAATTATAGAATGGTGATGGGCAGACAAGACTTAGTGTAAGTCTGCACATGGGCAGTGGAGTTTTGGATGAGCTTGAGATTACAGGGAGTTTCAATGTGGGAGGCTGTCCGGGAGTATATTCGGATAGTTAAGTCTCGAGGTAACAAAGGAAAAGCACTGTTCCCAGTGGGGAGAAATTCAAACCCATCAAGGACAATGCAGTTAGCCTGAAGGCTATCCCATCCAACAACTTCAACGTTCACTCCCTTCACCAGTGAAACGCAGCGTGCAATATCTCTAGGATGTACTACTGTAACTCACCAATGCTCCTTTGACAGCACCTTCCATATCCATAACTTCTGCCACCAATTAGGACAAGGGTACAGAATCACAGGCACACCACTACTTACAACCACTCCTCATCCCAAGACACACACTATCCTGACTTGGAACTTCTTTCATTATTTAATCTTGGGACATGGGTATCACAAGCTAGCCAGCATTTATTGCCTAGCTGCCCTTAACTGCTAGCTAGGTCATTATCACAATTAACTCCCTGTCCTGGAGTCAAAATGCCAAAACTCCCTTACTGAAAGGACTGTGGGTGAACCTACATCACATGCATTGCAGCATTTTATGAAGGTAGCTCACCATCACCATCTTCAGGGCAAGACGGACAATAAATACTAGTCTGTGCAACAAAGACCAGATCCCACGAATAATGAAAATTGAGTGTTTTCTGTTATGTGGCATGCTTGTAGAAGCTGAGATAATTCTCTATAAAGCTGAGAAAGTTAAGCAATGATTTATTCAATATATAAATTTATTTCTAGAAAATTTCAAGTGCAGAGATGGAGGAATTATTTACATTGGCAGAATGTTTGGTAACAACAGAATTCAGCTTTCAGATAATTGGCATATAATGTAGGTAAAGAGGTGGAGATTATTTTACTCAGCAAGTTCTGGGGATCTGGAACAGACTGAATAATAAGTGTCAGCAGATTCAGCTGTCATTCTTAATACTGATTTGGAATGTAACTTAATAGGGAAAAAAGAAAATTATACAAAGAAGATTGTTTTAGAATTTTGGGAAAAAAGATCAAAACTACAACACTTTAAAAAGGAGGAAGACAGAGAAAGGCAGGGACAACATGGGAAGTGAATCAACACAGAAAGAAACCTGCATTGCACTCTGATCCAGGTTGGAGAGGGAGGTAGGTAGTGCAGGAGTCTCTTGTGGCTATCCCATCTTAAACAAGTACGCTGTTTTGGAAAATGTAGCGGGTGATGAACTCTCAGGGGAATGTCACACTGATAGCCAGCTTTCTGGTTCCGAGACTGGGTCTAATGTAATGAGGGGTATGCCAGGTTTCAAGCAATCAATTGCGATAGGGGACTTGCCAGTCAGATGCACATACAGAGGTTTCTGCAGCCAAAAGCGAGATACCAAAATGGTGTGTTGCCTCCCTGGTGACAGGATTGAGGATATTTTCAAATGAGAGAGGGACCAGCAGGAGGTAATTGAACACATTGGAGCTAAAGGCACAGGAAGAGGAAAGGAAGAAATTCTGAGCAGAGAATATAGGAAGTTAGGCAGGAATTTAAAAGGCAGGTCCTTGTGGGTAGTAATATCTGGATTACTCCTGGTTTCACAAGCTAGTGAGGGTAGGAATAGGAGGATAGAGTAGATGAATGCATGGCTAAACAGCTGGTGCAGGGGAGAAGGATTCACATTGTTGGAACATTAGAATCTCTTCTGGGGTGGAAGTTACCTGTATAATAAGGATGGAATGCACCTGAATTAGAACAGGACTAATATGCTGGTAGGGAGATTTGCTGGAGATGCTTGGGAGGATTTAAACTACTGGGGGTTGGGACCCAGGGAGATAGTGAGGCAAAGAGATCAGTTTGTGACTGGCACAGTTGGGAAAAGGAGCAAGTCAACCAGTCAGGGCAGGCAGAAACAAAGCAGAGAACAAGGTAGGACTAAGAAATTAAACTGTATTTATTTTAATACAAGAGGCCTAACAGGTAAGGCAGATGAACTCAGGGCATGCTTGGGAACATGGAACTGGGATATCATAGCATTTACAGAGATGTGGCTCAAGGATGGACAGGATTGGCAGCTTAATGTTCCAGGGTATAGACGTGAGAGGAAGGATAGAAAGTTGGGGGTTGGGGCCGGGGGGGTGGAGGGGAGGAGGGGGAGTGGCATTTTTGATTAGGGATAACATTACGGCTGTATTTAGGGAGGACATTCCTGGGAAAATGGCCAGGGAAGTTGTTTGGGTGGAACTGAGATATAAGAAAGGGATGACCACCTTACTGGGATTGTACTTTAGACCTCCCAATAGTCAGTGGGAAATTGAGAAACAAACTTGTAAGGAGATCTCAGTTATCTGTAAGAATAATAGGGTGGTTATGGTAGGGGATTTTAACTTTCCAAACATAGACTGGGACAGCCATAGTGTTAAGGGCTTGGATGGAGAGGAATTTGTTAAGTGTGTACAAGAAAATTTTCTGGTTCAGTATGTGGATGTATCGACTGGAGAAGGTGCAAAACGTGACCTACTCTTGGGAAATAAGGCAGGGCAGGTGACTGAGGCATTAGTGGAGGAGCACTTTGGGGCCATAATTCTATTAGTTTTAAATAGTGATGGAAAATGATAGACCGGAAAAAGAAGGCTAATTAGCCAAGAACTTTCAAAAGTTGATTTGGGACGGATGTTTGCAGGTAAAGGGATAGCTGGAAAATGTGATGAGTCCAGAGACAGTATGTTCTTGTTAGGGTGAAGGGTGAGTCTAGTAGGTGTAGGGAATCCTGAATGACAAGAGAAATTGAAGTTTTGGTCAAGAAGGAAGTATATGTCAGATATAGATAGCAGAGATTGATTGAATGCCTGGAAGAGTATAAAGGCACTAGGAATACACTTAAGAGGGAAATCAAGAGGGCAAAAAAGGGACATGAGCTAGCTTTGGTAAATAGGGTTAAAAAGAATCCAAAGGGATTCTACAAATACATTAAGGACAAAAAGGTAACCAGTGAGAGAATAGGGCCCCTTAAAGGTCAGCAAGGCCGCCTCTGTGTGGAACTGCAAGAGATGGCTGGGGGGTGGGAGGGTTCTAAATGAGTATTTTGCATGAGTCTTTACTATGGAGAAGGATACGGAAAATAGAGAACGTGGTGAAATAAATAGCGTCATCTTGAAAAATGCCTATATTACAGAGGAAGTCATGCTGAACATCTTTAAACGCATAAAGGTGGATAAATCCCTGGGACCTGATCAGGTGTACGCTAGAACTCTTGTGGGAAGCTCGGGAATGATTGCTGGGCCCCTTGCTGAGACATTTGTATCATCAATAGCCACAGGTGAGGTGCTGGAAGACTGGAGGTTGGCTAACGTGGTGCCACTGTTTAAGAAAGGCGATAAGGAAAACACAGGGAGCTATAGACCGATGATCCTCGTATCGGTGGTGAGCAAGTTGTCGAAGGGAATCCTGATGGTCAAGATTTACCTGTTTTTAGAAAGGGACGATCTGGCTCCCCATCTCACATTGGAGCCCAGCTATTGACGGCAGCTCACCGACCAATTGGAGGAGAGTGGGCGGAGCTGGCGGACCAAGCGGAACCGGCCGGTCCTCCAACCAATGGGAGTGAATGAGGGGCGTGGCGAGCAGGATGGCACGTGATCATGACCGCGGCCGGCACAGTACCGCGTGACTGGCGCCTGAGTGAGTACGGGAGGCGGAAACAGGATGACCGGAGAATCAGCGAACACTGGGAGGAAAATGGAGCAGTCTGGACCGGGAGGGTTTATGAACACTCAGCATATTATGTTAGATGTGAATTAAAACTCCCGGTCCCGCGTTTGTAGCAAACAGGAAAGCGGCTGTGGGTCTCAGACGGTGATAGGCCCCATGTTGTCGTCGCCATCTTTATTGGGGGCAACTGCCACAGTGCGCATGCGCATAGTTCTTTTTGGTTGGGGCGGGGTGATTTGAAGAGGAGCATTTACCCAGGAAACTGAAATCAAGAGAAATGTTCGTCTTTTTCAGATTTCTATCCTGGACTGACAGTGATTTTTCTTTTGCGAATTCGTCTTACAGGATATTAAGTGAGAATAATTTGCAGACCGGAATATCAAAAAAGTTCTGATAGATGAGTCATCAGGATTTGAATATCATTGGCATTTCTCTGTGAAAGGAAAAAGGTTTGTCTGTTCTGTCCGGGGGAAAATATTTCTGATACGTTTTTAAATCAAAAAACAGCAAGATGTTCAAATTCTTGCTGAGATCACCCCTGGGGTATGTGCTCAGTTTCTCAGCTGAGGAAGGAGACACTGACCTGACAGGGAGCACAGATTTACCTAAGTTACACCTCATCTCTTCGAAAGAACTGTCGTATTTGGTCAAAAATCACCCTCTTCATGATGTTGGCCCATAAATTCTCAATCTCAAATAGCTGTAAATTTTCTTTTAAAATTCCTGATGGATTCGAATTCCAGTGCCCTTTTAATGTGTGGCATTCCAGATCCTGGCATCTCTCTCATCCTGAAACTGCTGAAGTCCATGTTGGGTCTGGAGGGTTATGAGGGGCTGATCTAGAAGATGAGATGTCGTTCCCTGAGCTTCCTTTGAGTGCATTGGAACAGCAAAGGAGCCTGAAGTCAGTGCAGGTGTGAGTAGATAATTAGTATGAGAAGGCTGTACTGAGAGTTCTGAGGAAGGGTCACCAGACTGAAACATTAACTCTGTTTTTCCCTTCACAGATGCTGCCAGACCTGCTGATCTTTTCCAGTAACTTAGTTTTTGTTGTACTGAGAGTGCTCCTTGGCTCAATGAGTGCACTTTGGAGTTGGGTGAAAACAGAGAATAAGGTGAGACAGGAAGAAGGTGAAACCGAAAGATTGAATGTGATGCTCAGTCTCAATTTGGCGGTTCAAAAAGTGATACAGTCCCAATAGAAAGAGTCAGTTGGTAAGTGATACCTGCATAGTATTTTCTTACGGTTTTGAAGTATATTATTTCAGCTTCTGTAAAGGCAATGGCTTTAGATTATAATAGAAATGTCTGAAACAAAGGAACATCCTTAGTTCAATTAACATGGGAACAAAAACAGAAGTTGCTGGAAGCTGAACAGATTTGGCAGCATCTGTGAAGAAAAAAATCAGTTAGCATTTCGCATCCAGTGACCCTTAGCTCAATTAAATTCTCTTAAAGGGAGTAATGAGCTTAATTTACAAAGAAGTCGTGACAGGAGACCTCAGAGTCCTGGTATGTTCCTCTTACACAATGTGGGAATTAAGGGAGGCTTCCAGTGTTGCTAATGGCTACGCGTGCAAGAAGTGTGTTCATTTGGAGCTGGAGCTGTGAGTGGACTCACTGTGGAACATCCACCATACTGAGAATGTCATGGACAGCACATTTAGTGAGTTGGTCACACTGCAGATGAGAATTACACAGACAGAAAGGGAATGGGTGACCATCAGATGAAGTAAAAGGCTCAGGAAGGAAGTGCAGGACTCCCCAGTGGTCATCCCACACTCAAACAGATTTACCACTTTTGATATTGTTTGAGATGGTCAGGGGTGGCCTCGGGAAATCAGCAACATCCAAATTCATGGCACGACGGGTGGCACTGCTGCACAGAAGGGGAGGATAATGAGTTGCAAGGATATAGTGCCAGATGCAGGAACCATTGCAACATTGAAGAAATGTTTAGATGATCATACAAGGCACGACAATATAGTTTACATGGTGAGTGCCAGAAAATGGGACTAGATTAAATAGGTGCTTGATGATCTGCATGGATACAATGGGACCTCTGTGGTCGTAGACATGAATCCAGGATGGCATGTTTCCTTCCTGGTACCAGGATCAGGGATATCATGGAGTGGTTGCAGGACATTCCGGAGCTGGAGGGTGAATAGCCAGTGGTAATGGAACACAGAGATACCAACGACATAGCTAAACAAAGGGATGAGGGCCTGAAAGCAGAATATAGGAAGGTACGTGATACATTAAAACACAGCACCTGAAATGTAATAATGTCAGCCTTAATCCCAGTGCCACGTGCTAGCGAGAGCAGGAATGAAAGGATACATTGAATGAATGTGTGGCTGGAGAAACAGTTTAGATTCTTGCAGCATTGGGACTGTTTCTGTTGGAGTTGGGACCTGTACAAGGCTGACCAGTTCTTCTTGGGGAGAGCTGGGACAAATCTCGTGGGGTTTTTGCTAGTTCCTTTGGTCAGGTTTTAAACTAGTGTGACGGGGGAATGGGAACCAAAATGTCGGCTTAGATTAGTCGGATTCAGATCATGAATTGGGAGGCAGAATATTAGTTAGTTGATCCAGTCAGCAGCTCATAAAGACAAAAGAAATGAGGATTAAATGAGGATAGAGTCTCTTTTCATACATCAGTCTGGTAAACCTTCCTTATGCTATCTCAATGGCCAGGGCATCCTTTCTTGGGAAAGGAGAACAAAGGTGCACACGATTCTCCAGGTGTGGGCTCACCAAAGCCCTTACAGAAAAGTATCCCTGCTCAAGAACGTGAATCCTTTCACTGTGACGGCCAATGTATCATTTGCATTCTTCACTGCCTGCCATTTCTGCCTGCTTATGATAAGATAGTCATGAAGCAAAATGGGGTCAGAGATTCGGATGTAAAAATGTAAACACAACGTCTCCATCATATCCATGCAGGTCATAAAGGACCTATTTACTCTAGTCCCATTTTCTGGCACTCAGCGTGTAAACTACATTGTGGTACCTTGTATGATCATCTAAACATTTCTTCAAGGTTGCAATGGTTCCTGTATCTGTTACCAATTCCGGTGTTGCCAGATCTTCTGAATGTTTCCAGCATTTTCTGATTTTATTTTGGATTTCTGCCATTTTGCTTAAGCAGTTAGTGTCATAGAGTTACACAGCATGCAAACAGACCCTTTGGTCCAACTCATCCATGCTGACTAGATGTCCTAAACTGACCTAGTTCCATTTGCCAGCATTTGGCTCATGTCCCTCTAAACACTTACTATTCAGATATCCATCCAGATGCCTTTTAAATGTTGTATCTGCACCTGTCTCCACTACTTCATCTGGCAGCTCATTTCATACATGCACTGCTCTGTGTGAAAAGATTGACCCTTAGGTCCCTTTTAAAATCTTTCCTGCCTCAACTTAAACTTATGCCCTCTCGTTTTGAATTCCCTTAAACAGGGAAAAAAATCCTTGGCTATTCACCCTAACACATGTCCCTCATGCTTTTATAAACCTCAATAAGATCATTCCTTAGACTCTGACACTCCAGAGGAAAAACACCCCGGCCTATTCAGCCGTTCCCTACAACTCATTTCTCTAATCCCAGCAACAAATTTGTAAATCTTTTCTGAATGCCTTCAAGTTTAACAATATCTTTCCTACAACAGGGAGACTAGAACTGAACGCAGTCTTCCAAAATTGTCTGTGAAGATTCATCTGAAATGTCCAAACACCAGCGCAGTCACGCTGAGGAGCGACGGTGGAAATGTGGTGATTGCGGGAAGGGATTTCTTTATCCATCCAGGCTTGAACTTCACCAACGCAGTCACACTGGGGAGAAGCCATTCACCTGCTCTGATTGTGGGAAGGGATTCACTCGGTCATCCAGCCTGCGGATCCACCAGTGGGTTCACACTGGGGAGAGACCATATGCTTGCTCAGTATGTAGGAAACCATTCGCTGAGTCATCCAGTCTGCTGAAACACCAGCGAATTCACACTGGGGAGAGACCATTCACCTGCTCTGATTGTGGGAAGGGATTTACACTATCATCCAATCTGCGGATCCACCAGCGAGTTCACACTGGGGAGAGACCATTCACTTGCTCCCACTGTGGGATGGGATTCAGTCAGTTATCCAGCCTGCAGATACACCAGCGAGTTCACACTGGTGAGAAACCATTCATCTGCTCCCTGTGTGGGAAAGGATTCAGTCAGTCATGCAACCTCCTGATACACCAGAGAGGTCACACTGGGGAGAGACCATTCACCTGTTCTGAATGTGGGAAAGGATTCATTCGCTCATCTAACTTGCTGGAGCACCAACGAGTTCATACTGGAGAGAAACCATTTACCTGCTCTGATTGTGGGAAGGGATTTACCCAATCATCCCACCTGCGGAGACACCAGCGAGTTCATGCTGGGGAGAAACATTCACTCAGTCAACTCACCTGATACAGCAGCCTATTCACTGTGGAGAAACTGTTCACTTCTTCAGTATGTGGGAAGGGATTTCAAACTGTTTGTGCACCAGTGAAATGACACTGGGTAGATCCCGTTCACCTGCTGTGTTTATGCAAAAGGCCTTGCTGTTTCCTGACACAGCAGCAAATTCACAAAGAACCACAAGTGAAAGATTTTGCTTTTACTGACACCAAGGAATGAACCTTGGTCATTGGGCTATTTGTGTTGATGTTACTAAACCCTGCTCCATTAAACGGGCTGACATTGCAGATAAAAAGATGATACAACTGTCTATCAGTTTAGAATAGGTTTTAGAAATTGCAGTGTGGCTGTACATCAACACATTTATGCTGGGTAAAGACTATCCACCTTCATATTGTTTGTAAAGTGATTTTGAAGTTTATAAGGATTGGTTAAACAAGAGTGTTCCCGAGTAATTGTCCATGTTGGATTTTGATGCTATTGTTATCTAAATCCAAACCATGCTTTCTGACGCTATTTCTGATGATGTTTGTAAAAACCACAGGTTCAGTTACCTATTTGGGATAAAAAAAGTACGAATTAGCATTTTGTTAAAACAAAGTTGCATCAAGTCTTTATCTAATTCTGAGTGCCTTAGAGTTAAGATAATCAGTACCCTTCACATTAGCAGTTGGGAGAAGGCACATCCAGAGTGAGCTATAGCCTGAAATGCTGGAAATGTAGTTACAAGTGCTGTTGGGGCATGTGCAGCTTAACTTGGCAAGGGTCTGGGATCCAGACAGAATATCCAAAAAGATAAGAAGAAAATTGAAAGATCAATAAGTGAGTCAGGAAGGCATCAACATTACAAGTCACTTTAGGTACGAGGGAGTTTGACATGGTTGAATGGCATTGATTTTAATGCTGAGAATTTGACGAACAAGGCGAACAAGAACGAGTTGAGAATACAAATTAAAAATGGTGTATGCTGTCACTGAGACACGGTTGAGAGAGAGGCAGGGTTAGAAGCCGAATACTTCAGGATACAGGGCTTCATGCAAGACTGCAAAGGAGGAAAAAGAAATGGAGCTGTCACAGTTATGTTTGGGGAATTTATTACAGCAATAAGGAGAGATGACATCATAGAAAACTCCTTAAATGAACCTGTATGGGTGGATCAAGTAGAGCTGGTAAGGAGGCAAATTTCAGGGAAGTGTAACAGTCATAATATTGGCAGGGGAGGGGTGGATTTCAACCTTCCCAACATTAACTGTGGTCATGATAGTGTGAAAGGTTTAGAGGAATATTTTTTAAAAATCCAGCACAGCTGTTGAAGCCAGTATGTAGAAATCTCAATAAGGAAAGGGAGGTCCTAGACTTATTTTTATGTAACAAAGGCAGATAAGTGGTTGAAGTATCAGTGGGGGAGCTTTTGTGAGATAGTTATTCAAAACTTTTTTTTTTAGAAAAGATTCAGGGTTGATCTGGAAAAGGATAAGGATGGGGCTCAAGTCAAGGTTCTAAATTGGCTGATTTTAATAAGACCAGATATGATTTGGGCCATAGTGCACAGGGAGCAGATACTTTCAGGGAAATGTGCAAGAGGGAACTTAAATGGGGAGATAAGGAGAGCTATAAAGGGAACATGAATTAGGAAAGGTAGGTAAAATAAAGGAAAATGCTCAGTTGTTTTACAAGAACGTTAATGGTTAAAGGATAAAGGAAAGAGTAAGGCCGATTAAATTCAATCATATAGCTCTCTCTGATTTGTCTCTCTCAGTAGTGAACACTGACACAAAGTATTCATTCAGAACCAGGCCTACATTCTCTGGTTCTACATTCACTGTGGTGGTACTGAAACAAATTAGCATGGACAGAGAAGTTTTGAGTTGTCTGGCAGGCTTAAATGTGGATAAACCTCCAGAGTCGGGTGAAATGTATCCCATGTTAGGACGAAATAGCAGGGTTGCTGACAAAAATTTTCAATTCCCCTCTGATCATAGAAAAGATGCTAGAGGACTGAAGACTCGTCAAAGTGCAACTTTATTCAAGAAGGGGGCAAAGCATAAACCAAGAAACTGCAAGCCAGTCAGCCCCACCTTGGTGGTGGGGAAACTATTGGAAGTAATGCTGAGGGATAGAATTAATTTCAAAACATTAGAAGCTGTCTGTTTGGGGACTCCCAGGATAATTGTTGAGTGAGCAATTTTTGGGCAAAGTTGGTCTGCAGCCAAAATCCCTATTGACAATCCAGGAATGTTTTACGGAGAATGCTGACGGGAAAAATAAATAGACCAGCCACAGAAGGAAGCCTATCAACCAGTAATCTTTTGGTTAACAGCCGAATGCAATGAGCAATTAACTTGTCCAAATATTGTTGCTTCTCACTGATCCAGGTTGAATTCTGTTTACTACTGATCAGCCTGTCTATACCCTCCTTTAAGCTAAAGCTGTCTTCACTATTTACCGCCCATTACTTTTGTATCATCTGTGAGCTAACTGACTGTCCGTCCTACATTCAAGTCCAAATCATTTATATAAACCATAAACAACAGGGGCTCAACACTGACCACTATGGGACCCTACTTCCAGTCAGAAAAATATCCCCCAACCATCACCTCTGCTTCCTGCCGCTCAGTCAATTGTGGATCCAATTTGCCAAATTTTCATGGAAATAATGGGCTCTTACGTTTGCTGTCAGTCTCCCAAGCAGGACTTTATGAAAAACTTTGCTGACATCCAACGACACTGCATCAAAGATGTTTACCCCATTGACACAACTGGATACCTCCTCAAAAAATTGAATCATGTTGTTCAGATGTGACCTCCCCTTTAAAAAATGCATGCTTACTGTTGTTGATTAATCCCCTTGCTTATCCCTGATTTCTCCAAAGATGATACCAGACCTGTTGAGCTTTTCTAGAAATTTCTCTTTTTTTGTTTCTGATTTCCAGCATCCACAATTCTTTCAGTTTAACTGCTCAGTGCTTGCTGTCCAGGACATGACAACCTGAAAACCTTCATAATGGCTGGCTGCCACCTTAAATTTATATCCGTATATCAGGGCATCTGCTTTACATGCAGTTCGTTATTTATAATTCACTGTCCCTTAAATTCTAACCATCTCTGGTATAAATCCTGTAATAAGGAAAACGGCCACCCTTTTAGGCAGGCAAATAAATGAGAGAAGCTGAGAGAACAAGTAATGACGATCTATTTAAAGAGACATACCTGAACCAACACTTTCAGAGTATGTTCCCTTCCTGGATTTACTTCCTCTCCACTCAGTTGCTGCACGTGAACATTCCCCCACCACCACGAAAAAAAAATGGAAAAGGGGAAGAAATTGCTTCGCTCCCAGATATTTCACCGACATGGACGACTTCCGCATTGTGACGTTCACATTTGGGGATGGGGCCATGCCTGAAGTAGCCAATAGGAATTGCTGAGCTCATCGGTGATGTCCCCGAGTTCCAAGCCGAAGGCTGGGCACCTGGTGTCACGGGAGCCCCGCTCCCTCCAGGAGCCAAAGTTTCCAGGGCAACCGGCTGCAGCGCTCGAAGATCTGCCCCCCACCCCAAACCAATTCCAGCTACTGCTGCTCCAAAAAGAGACAGATCGAGCCTGACTGCTGGCGGCAGCCGCACTTGGCCCGCTCTGGATAGCGGGACGACACTGCGCTTGCGCTGCCCTCCAGTTGCAGGGGGAACGGCTTAGAAATCCATCTTCCTTTCATTTTCCTGCAGGTTATACAACAAAGAACAAAACAGCACAGGAACAGGCCCTTTGACCCTCCGTGTTTGCGCCGTTGTATGTTGCCCTTCCATACTAAAACTGTCTTCATGTACAGAATTCATATCCCTCCGTCCCCTACCTATTCATGTATTTTATCTAGGCGCTTCATGAATGCTGCTATTGTGTACGCTTCCACCACCTCCTCTAGTAGCGCATTCCAGTCACTCACCATCCTTTGTATGAAAAACGTGCCTCGCACATCTCTTTTAAACTTCCCCCCCCTTGCACCTTGAACCTGCGTCCCCTCGTAATTGACCTCTCCACCCTGGGGAAAAAAGCCTCATACTTTCCACTCTGTCCATGCCATTCACAATTTTATGAACTTCTATCATGTTGCCCCTCAACCTCCTGCATTCCAGTGAAAACAAACCCAGTCTATCTAATCTTTCTTCATAGCTAGAATCCCCTGTACCACACAGCATTCTGGTAAACATTTTCTGTACCCTCTCCAAAGCATCCCCATTCTTCTGGTAGTAGTGTGGTGACTAGAACTGTACGTAATATAGTACAGGGTTTGTGAATTTTCTTTAGAAAGAAGAACCGGACCAAGTACAGAAGGAGTCATTTGATGAAACAAAAGACGAATATGATTAGTCCTTGACTAGAAAAGATTCCTGATCAAAGTATACATCAGTGTATACTATTCAAAGTATACATCAATGATTTGGATGAGGGAATCCAATGTAATTTTCCCAAGTTTGTTGACACAAAACTAGGCTGATTGTGAGTGAGCAGGACACAAGATTTTGGTGAAGTCCGCAATGAGGGACAAATGTCATCATTATCTATGCATCAGGAGGCAGCTCCAGCTGCTCTCTCCTTGTTTTGAGTCAGATTTGGAGAAGATCTCACTTGTTGACAACTCCATAAAGATTTGTCCACAGTGGGAATTGGATGATGGTCCCTCACTCCAGCTTAATTCCCCTTTCGCAGAATGACACAGACTCTGGTGGCACCATTTGCATTAGACACTTCCAAAGCAGGGCTCATGAAAAAAAGGATGATGTGGATATAGTAATCAAAGAAAAGTAGTGTGAAATATTAGACAAAATAATCATAATGAGAGTGGAAGTGTTAGAGGAGCTGGAATCATTGAAAGTGGATACGTCACCAGGCCAGATGAATCGTTTCCTAGGATGTTGAAGGAGGACAGGGCGGAAACAGCAGATGCTATGAGGATTGTTCTCCAATCTTCACCACACTGGAGGCCTGTGACCAGTGGTGTGCCGCAAGGAATGGTGCTTGGTCCACTGTGTTTTGTCATTTATATAAATGATTTGGAGGCGAACATAGGAGGTATGGTTAGTAAGTTTGCAGACGACACCAAAATTGGTCATGTAGTGGACAGAGAAGAAGGTTACTCACAGTACAATGGGACATTTATCAGATGGGAAGGTGAACCTGGGAGTAGCAAATGGAGTTCAATTTAGATAAATGTTGAGATGCTGCATTTTGACAAGGAAAATCAGGGTAGGACTTATACAATTAATGTTAATGTCCTGGGGAGTATTGCTAAACAAGGAGACCTTGGAGTGCTGATTCATAGTTCCTTCTAAGTAGAATCCAGGTAGACAGGGTAGTGACGAAGGCGTATGGTATGCTTGCCTTTATTGGTCAGTGCATTGAGTATATTAGTTGGGAGGACATGTTGTGGCTGTACAGGATATTGGTTAGGCCACTTTTGGAATATTGCCTTCAGTTCTGGTCTCCCTGCTATAGGAAGGATGTTGTAAGACCTGGAAGAGTTCAGAAAAGATTTACAAAGATGTTGCCAGGGTTGGAAGATTTGAGCTAGAGGGAGAGGCTGAATCAGCTGGGGCTATTTTCCCTACAGCATCGGAGTTTGAGGGATGACCTCATAAAAGTTTATAAAATCATGAGTGGCATGGATCAGGTGAAATCAGGTGAATAGCCAAGGTCTTTTCCCCAGGGTAGCAGAGTCCAAAACTAGAGGCCATTGGTTTAAGATGAGGGGTAATGGTTTAAAAGGGAACTAAAGGGCAATGTTTTCACATAGATGGTAGTGTGTATATGGAATGAACTGCCAGAGTAAGTGGTGGAGTCTGGTACAATAACAGCATTTAAAAGGCATCTGGATGGGTGTATGAATAGGACAGGTTTAGAGGATAAAGGCCAAATGCTGGCAAATGGGATGAGTTTAGTTTAGAATACCTGGTCATCATTGACAAATTGGATTGAAGGGTCTGTTTCCATGCTATACAACTCTATAACTCTAGACTTAGGTGAGGTGCTGGAGGGCTGGAGAAATCCAAATGTGGTCTCATTATTTTAAAAAGGTACCAAGGAAATGCCAGACAACTATAGGCCAGTCAGCTTACTTTGGTGATGGGCAAATTTTAAGAATCAATCCTGAGAAATCAGATCAACTGTCACTTAAAAATGCATGGACTAGTCAGGGATAGTCAACATTGCTTTGTTAAGGGAAGGCTTATCAAATTTGATTATATTCATGAGCAATTGACAAGGAGGATCAATGTGGTAGTGAAGTGGATGTTGTCTACATGGCTTTTATTAATGCATTTGACAAGGTCCCACATGACAGACTGGTCAAAAGTAAAAACCCGTGGGATACAAGGTAATGTGTTGAATGGGATCCTCTGTTTCCAATGCTTCTAATATTTCTCCAATTGCAAGCTCTAGGAGGAGACTCTAATATTGAAAGTAGTGAAACTGTTTCAAAGCTGAGCATTTTTGATTACTTAGGAGCAAGTTCGAGCTTTTAGTGCTGTGTTCTGTTATCAGTGAGAGATTGCACAGTCTGGAGCTAGTGTGGCTCCTTTTCACTCGATCTGAATCTATGTTTATCCATTGCTCTATTTCATGTCTGCCCTCCCAGATCTCCTCTATACCACTGCCTGACTTCCTCTGTCCCTGATAATGCTTGTATTTTAGCTCAGTTTTGAATTTTACTGTCATTTCTGCTAATTGTGTCTAAATTAGGTTTTCACCACTGCCTATCCCCTGACAGTGCGCTGCTGACTTCAAAATTTTACCTTCCCACAGAATCATTAATGGTCAGAAATTGTTTCTATTACACTACTGTTAAATTCTACTCTAAATTACAAACTTCATCCAGTTCACATTTCATAGCCTGAGTTTTTGATTTTGATTTCTGTCTGACTCCCCTTGTTCTGTCTAAATGAGTTTCATGGAGTTTTTAGAAGAGGAGGTTTTACAGTCAAGAAACTGAACTCAACCATTACATCAGGATCTGAGAGAGTTGCCAAACATATCACAAGCTGAATGTCATTGAACATTGAACATGGAACATGGAAGCAGAAAGCACCGTTCACAGTTGGGAGAAGTCGTACACTGGTTGTGTGTGTGGACAAGGCTTCAAACAATTAACTGGACTGTAAGAACATAAACACATTCATACCAATGAGAAGCTGTGGAAACGTGGGCACTGTGAGACAGAATTCTTTCACCCATCAAAGCTGACAATTCGTTAGCACAGTCACACTGGGGAGAGGCCATTTGCCTGTTATGGCTGTGAGGCGGGATTCACTTAATCATCCACCCTGCTGACACCATAGAGCTCACACTAGGGAGAAACCATTCATCTGCTCTAAATGTGGGAAAGGATTCACTCAATCATTCAACAGGCCAAGCAGCATCATAGGAGCAGAGAGGCTGACGTTTCGGGCCT
>NC_063373.1:3285103-3320066 GCF_021869965.1 Rhincodon typus | reverse complement strand
AGGCCCGAAACGTCAGCCTCTCTGCTCCTATGATGCTGCTTGGCCTGCTGTGTTCATCCAGCCCTGCACCTTGTCTCGGATTCTCCAGCATCTGCAGTTCCTACTATCTCTCACTCAATCATTCACCCTGCTGAGACACCAGGGAGTTCACACTGGGAAGAGGCCATTCACCTTCATAGAATGTGGGAAGAGATTTATCAATTCATCAAACATAGGACATACCAAAGAATTCATACTGAGGATAGACCTTTTAAATGCCCCGTCTGTGGGAAGTGCTGTAAAGGTTGAGTGCTCTGACTGTGGGGCTGTATCTGGACGATCATCTTACCTCAGTGTACACCAGCTGTTCACACTGGGGAGAAGCCCTTTCCCTGCTCTGACTCTGGGAAGGGCTTCTCTCAATCGTCCCACCTGCTAAGGCATCAATGTTATTGCACTGGGGAGAAGCCCTTTATCTGCTTGCATCTGCTGAATCACCATCAAGTTCACCAAGGAACTACAATGATTGGATTTTCACAATTAATCACATCCAGGAGTGAACTAATTTCATAGCTACCTGTTTCTGCTGATGTTAATAACCACCTGTCTAGTTATATGTTAATGTAGATAATGTCAAATAAAACAGCTTTGTGTAAAAAAAAGTGCATATTCATCTTCTTTTTGCCTTTAACACAGGTGATTCCCTCTCCCCTCTCCCCCTCCAAGTGTGAGGAGCTTTGTTGTCACTGAGATTAAGACGATCCAATCATCTGCCTTTGCCCAGACTGGGAAAAATGCTCTGGAAATCTCAGTGATCTGATTTCCCACCAATGTATTCATGCAGAAAGGAGATGGAGACCTGGAGGAACATGTTGGGTGACCAGGTACCTACTGAGACTTTCATGTTGGAAATCATCAGCACCAAATTTCTCTCTGCCATATGGAAGAAAATCAAATTGCAAATAAATCAGGTGAGAATAGATAATATTGAGGTGTAAGTGCATGGAAACAGGACTCTCACTACTTATCAGCAAGATTCTCATCTCTCCTTTAAAACCTTTGGTGGAAAATCTGACTTTTCATTTTCAGAATCTTACATATGTACCAAACTGCTTCACCATAGTCCACATTGTTCAGGGGCTGGGAAGATTCCAACCCATGTGTTTAATGCAAAATTAGTTTTATTGATGCTTGCTGTAGGACACACATTATGTCCAGTTGCTGAAAGGGACAGATAGACTCTATTTTGTTTTTAGTGATTCAGGCAGTGTTACCCAACACCTTCACTTGATAACAAGATTAAGAGACACACAGTGGAAGTCTGGGAGTTGGACTTGTCCTTGGGAGTAACAGAAGTATAAGAACAGAAGGAATCCAGAGTTAGAAATGAGAAAAGGCCTGAACAAGGTGCAGTCATCAAAAGGACATCATTTATTCTCATTTAATTTCTCAAAATACAGAACCTGACACACTGTTTCAAATTACATTATTGTATTGTGATCTGTTACAGTAATTAAGTTCCAGATCAGTTATGGGATTAATAACAACATCAGAAATGAAACCCAGCTGTCAGAATGAATTTAGTTGTAATCAATAGCAGCAGAAACAACAGAATCCATCCCTGCAGTCATTTGTGAACATGCTGGTGTATCCAAAAGTGGCATGACGAAGTGAAACGCTTCCCACAAAGCAAATGAACACCCTCTTCCCCAGTATGAATTCACTGGTGTCTCAGCAGACTGTCTGTGGTTTTAAAAGTCTTCTCACATTCAGAACATTGAGAAGATCTGCTATCAGTGTGAATTAAGGTGAGATTGCTAAGTGAATTGCTTCCCACAGAGGGAGCATGTAAATAGCCTCTCCCCTGTGTGTACTGGTGTGTGAGGAGGTGGGATGAATGGGTGAATCCCCACACAGGGAGCAGGTGAATGGCCTCTCCACAGTGTGAATTTGATGGTGCATGAGCAGATCCCTTGTAGTTTTAAAGCTCTTCTCACAGTCAGAACATTGGAAAGGTCTCTAATTAAAGTGAACTCACTGGTGTAAAGTGAGATTGGGCAAAGACAGAGCAGGTGAATGGCCTCTCCTCAGTATGAATTCGCTGGTGTCTCAGCAGAGCACCTGTAGTTATAAAGGCCTTCTCACATTCTGAACATTTGAAACATCTGTCATCAGTGTGAACATGCTAGTGTGAATTGAAGTGAGATAACCAGAGTAAATTCCTTCCCACCCATGGAGCAATTGAACAGCCTCTTCCCAGTGTCAACTTGATGGTGTTTTTTTGAGGATCCGTAAATGTCCTCCTGCAGTGAGAACAACTAAAACATTTCTCTGTGTGAAACAGCTAGTGTTTGATCAGATCCTGTCATCTTTTAAAGCTCTTCTTACACTCAGAGCAGTTAAACAGCCTCTCACCAATATGAACCCGCTGGTGCCTCAGCAGCTGGGTCAGAAAATTAAAGCCCTCCCCCTACACGGAGGAGTTTCTCCCCGGTGTGAGTCCTCTGGTGGATATGTAACATTGACGAAAATGTGAATCCCTTCCCAAACATGGAGCAAATGAACAGCCTCTCCCTGGTGTGACTGTGTCGGTGAATCTCCAGCTGGGAAGGGTAATTGAATCCCTTCCCACAGTCCCCACAATTCCACTGTTTCTCCATGGTGCCGGTGTCTTTGTATTTCTTCAGGTTGGACAACTTAGTTCAAGCCTTGTCTACACACAAAATACATATATGGGTTCACCCACTGTGAATGTTGTGAATTTACTTTTAAAGCTGTGTAACTTGACACTCACTCTCATTGTCTAAGTCTCAGTGCTTTTCCAGTCATTTTTCTCTCCACATTAAAGACCAATGATATGCTGGTCCTGATAAATTGAGAAATCCTGTCAGATCATTTAGATGTCTTCCCCGATCCGTTGCAAAAGGAGTATATAAAAGACATCACTGTCAGTCCAGACTAAAAATTTAGAACAGACACTTCCAGTTCATTTCTTTCCCTTCCTGTTTCCCCAAAGCGGCAACTTTCCATGTCACACACTCTCTCTCCTGCCTGAATGGAAAATAAAATAAACTTTTTTTGTATTCTTTTCACAAGTTTGTACAAATAAAGAAAGCAATTCTGAGATTGAATTCAGAAGGAAAGAGTCTTTTCCACAAACAAAATATCGAAGAAATAGATAATGATTCAGCATAATCCCCAACCTCATAAAATTCATAAATAGTTTTCAAATGTTTGAGAATTTAAGGAATGAATGTGACAACATAGAACAATAGATTTTAATACATATCGCAGAGTGCAACGCACCTTTCATAGAGTCATATAACATCGAAACAGACCCTTTCGTCCAACCAGTCCATGCTAAACAATCCCAAACTAAACAAGTCCCACTTGTCTGCTCTTAGCCCATATCTCTCCAAACCCATGTACTTATCTAAGTGTGTTTTAAGCATTGTAACTGTGCCTGTACCCCATGTTCTGTTTCAGCAATGAGGACACCTGCATTTCACAATATGCTGTAGATACCTGTATGTTTAAATTATCATAATTCTGCAATATTTTTGATAGACAAAGGAGTGAAGGCTTCTGGGAGGCAGGAAAGTGAAGCTTAGACCACAATCATATCAGCCGTGATCTGATTGGTGGAGTTAAACTCAGTCTATTGTTCAGTTTTGGTTTTTGATTCTCAAGGTAAGTCCCTACCTATGTTTTACAAGGACCCACCTGCTGTCCCAGAATTCTAAAAGGTCAAACTACTGATCCACTTTAATCTTTTTTATTGAGAAAACAAATCGTTATTTAAATTTTACAGGATAAGTTATTTAACAGCGGTTTACAATGACTCACCTGCCCAGTCAACTCAGATTCCATACCTCAAACTTTGCAATCAGTGACAGAACCTTCTGCTCCCTCACTCTGCTTGCTGTGAGTTTCCAGGACAATCCTCACTCACCAACAAGACCTGTCACCAGAAGTTCAAGACATCCGAGGAAGGAAAGCAGGCATTGAATCCGAGTTCTGAAAAAGAAGGGGAGAAACTGGACTGTTTTGTTTAAAAAGAAATACAATTCCAAAATACTCAAATGAATTATTGCTACTAATATATTCAATTTGCAGCAGACTGATAAAGGTGTAAAGGTTGTAAATGTTCACTGTTTTCTACCATGTTTTCAAAGACATTAACACAATCTTTTCCTAATCAATCAGCTAAAATCAGGCCCACCGACCCATCTTGAAGCAAGATGGCGGCAGCATAAGTCACTCCATGTGGAGCTCCACTTTGCTCGCCAGTTTGTTTTCCTCTTCCTTTCTTATTTCTTCTTCCCTGTCCTCTCTGCAGTAATTCCATGACCCCCTCCGCAACCCCCACCTTCCCTGCCATTTAACTACCTACCTAAGGAGTTGCATTATGACTGGGAACCTGCAGTGATGGCAGCAGTTGAAAACTGGGCTGGTTCGGTGGCGAGAGCAGACCGGTGAGGCAATGGCTGTCAGCAGCAAGAGTGGGCCAATGAGGCAGCAGCAGTTGGTGGCAAGAGCGGGCCGGTAAGGCAGCGAATGAGGCGAGAGGGGGCCTTTTGCATGGTGGCAGTGGCAGCGGCAGCCTCCTGGGTGTCCTAGTGATTGGAGTGGCGCCTGCACCATTGTGGAGATGGGACATGGGACTCCGAGATCTGGAATTTTTTTTCCATGCTTACCTTTTAGCTCAGTTAAATCTTTTCACGCTGGTTTTTGTAACCAAGTCGGCGCAAGTGAATGGTGACTTTGTGAACTTTTTGTTGTACTTAGTACATGTGACAAGTAAATTTAAATCTAAATCAGAACAGCTCAACAACATCTCAGCAGCTAAAGAACTGCAAAACAAAGCTCAGTCTCTGAGTTAGCTAACCAGCGCACAGCATGCGGAGTGGAACTTTTGGAAGCTGAGCGGAATGGAAGAGACACTCAGCCACGCTGATTACATAAGTATAATCTAACAAGGTGAATAATGGTCGGAGATTTACCCATAACTCCCCGCGGTGTTGAATGTCCTCTATTCCCACAACAGGCACAAATGCTGTTGCGCAGTGCTGCACCGAGTTCTGAGCATGTGCGAGGCCAATGACGGCGTTGCGATGCTCGTAGGTTGATATCTCGCAACCTCTAAGTGGCGGCGGCGACGACGCGGACGGAAGTATGACCAACAAAATGGCGGGGAGATTCCAGAAACACCTACTGTAGGGTAGAAACCGCGAATAAAAGACTGTACGTGTCGGATTGATTAAATCCGAAGGTTTTCCTCATGCACATGGTCTGGTTCTCGGCCGCCATGTTGTTTCAGCGGTATTCGTGCGCATGTGTGATCGTCTTGGTGACGTAAATAGGTGGCACCTCTAACATCCACGTGACCAGGAGAGACAATGATTGACTCATTGATTTGATTCTCAGTCTGCAGGCAGAGGGAGGGAGAAAACTAGGAATAGAGGGAAGAGATGGGTTTGGGATTCAGTCTTTCAGGAACCAGGAGTAGGCCATTTAGTCCCTCAAGCCTGTTCCGCTCTTCAATGAGATCATGGCTGACCTATGGCCAGATTTCGGCCTTTGGCCCATATCTCTTCATACTTCTACTGTCCGGTTGCCAACCATTTTAACTCGCACCCCCACTCCCTGGGTTATATGTCCATCCTGGCCCTCCGCCAGTGCCACAATGACACCACCAGCAAACTGGAGGAGCAACACCTATATTCCGCCTCCACAGCCTACAGCCCAATTGCCTGAACATAGAATTCACCAGTTTTAAAATCTCACCACCCCGGCCTCATCCCATATCCAACTCTCCCTCTCATCCCTGCCTCCTTGATTTGACACAACCTGTCCATCTTCCCCACCTATCCGCCCTATGCTTCCTGCTGACCAATTCCCACTACCCCCTATCTGCATCCAACCTATCACCACCCCATCTACCTTTCCCCAGCCCACACATCCTCCCTTCCGCCTTCTTGACCCGACAAAACCTGTTCATCTTCTCTCCCACCCATCCACCACTCCCTACCTGCATTCACCTATCACCATCCCACCTACCTTCCCCAGCCCAACCCGTCCTCTTCATTTATTTCCCAGCTCCCTTCCTCCTCCCCATTTCTGCAGAAGGGTTCCGACCCAAAAGGTCAACTTTCCTGCTCCTCTAATGCTGCCTGACCTGACCTGTTCCTCCAGCCCCATACTGTGTTGTCTCCATTTCTCTCTCAGGCATAATCAATGTGATACTGAGCATATTCCACACACCGTCCAAACTGCGCCTGTGTGATCCTCTTGCGAACAGAGCATCTTCACATCCGCAAGGAATGGCGAGTTGGAGCAGCGCCGGTAGCATCAAAATGGGGACATTAAAGTAACTTTCTTACTCGATTTCTATAAATTAGTTAGGAAAATATCGTCGTTTACTTCTCCTCGATTTCTTAAATTCTCTCATCCATTGCTTCGCGGGATTTGATCTTCCACTATGCACTGAAAATGATCGGAGTTTGTAAAACTTACCACGGCTTCCCTTTCGGACCGCTGTGTTCACACCCTTGAGTCCTCCAGCTCCAAACCACCCCACCCGCACGATTCACTTTGGTTAAGAGGCGGGGCTTCCCGTGCCCTGTCCTCTAGCCCGCCCCCCATCACTCTGATTGGTTAGAGGACAGGCTTTCCCTGTTCGGTGCCCCCTTCGTCCTATTGGTCCATAGCCGCCGCCAATCCCCAGGAGGCCGTGTACTGTGTATGCGCCGTAGTGATACTTCATACGATCGGCCGTGGTGGGTGAGCATGGAGGGAAGGGTAGAGCATGACAGTGGGTTTGGAGGCTTCAGAAACATGCCATGTAAGGCGTAGGCCTCGAATACCGACACCTCTGGTTGAACCGGCGGAAAGGGCTCGGGCTTTGTCCGCAACTCATACCTGACGAAAGACTGAGGCTCCGAAAGCTTGTGTTTTCAAACAAGTAGGACTATAACATGGTGTCGTGTGATTTCTGACCGCGAATAAGAGTTGGAACAAATGTTGATCCAAACTGGGATTGTCTGCTCTGAATCCTGCACTGACAGCGGTGAACCCTTCTGCAAACTTTCTTTTGCAGGGTGTGAGGAGGGAAGGGTTTACAAAAACAAAACTCTCACCAAACATAATGGTAGAGTCACTAAGAACCTGGATATCATGCACCTGGAAACGTGAAAGGAAAAATTCTTCTCTGCTCTGAATGTGGGAAAATATTTCAAATATCAGGGTAACTGGAGAAAATACAGAGGCACACACTGGTGCTTTCAGCGCACCAACTGCAGAAAGACCTAAAGGCAGTTATAGCCTGAAAAGATATCACATGATTCACAACACAAATGAACAGATGTTCTTTGTGCGGAGAATTAATCATTCAACCAGGAGACACTCGAGGAAATCACGTTATGGAGAAACTTTGGAAATGTATGGATTGTGGGAAAGAATTCAAATGTCCATCTGATTTGGAAATTCATCGATGCAATCACACCGGGGAGAGGCCATTCACTTGTTCTGAATCTGGAAACGGATTCACTTGGTCATCACACCCGCTGTCACATCAACGTGTTCACACAGACAAGAGACCTTTTAAATGTTCAAACTACAGGAAGTTCTATAAAAGTTCCAGGAAACTGATGCTTCATCAATACATTCACTCTGATGACCTCACTTTCCACCAACGAGTTCACACTGAGGAGAGGCCAGTCTCCTGTCCTAAGTGTGGGAAGAGATTTACCACATCATCCAGGCTTTGGATGCACTGGCGACTTCATTCTGCAAAGAAACAATTCACCTGCCCTGATTGTGAAAAGGGATTCACTAACACATCTGAGCTGCTAATACACCAGCGAGTTCACAACAGGGAGAGACCATTCCCTTGCCCCGAATGTAGGAAAGGATTTGCTCAGTAATCCATTCTGATAAAACACCATCAGGGCTCACACTGAGGAGAGACCTTTTAAATGTCCAAAGTGCAGGAAATTCTATAAAAGTTCTGCTGAACTGATGGCACACCAACGTATTCACTCTGACAAGAGACCGTTCTCATGTACTCACTGCAGCACTAGGTTCAACCGACCAGCTGACCTCACTGTACATCAGCAAGTTCACACCGGGGAGAGGCCACTCTTCTGCTCTGACTGTGGGAAGAGATTTACTACTTCATCTAACCTGCTGACACACCAGTGTCTTCACTCTGCAAACAGACCATTCACCTGCCCTGAGTGTGAAAAAAGACTTCACTAATTCATCTGTGCGGCTAATGCACTGGCGAGTTCACACTGGAGAGAGGCCATTCACCTGCTCTGAATGTGGGAAAAGATTCACACAGTCAGATACCTTGCTCAGACGCCAGCAAGGTCACATTGAGGAGACACCGTTTATCTGCTCTGAGAGTGGAAATTGATTCACTCTGTCATCCCACTTACTGAGTCACCAGCAAGTTCACAAATGACTGGAGTGGCTGGAATTTTCTGTACATCACGGCCAGGACTAAACCATTTTCGTTTTGGGCTTCTTTCTGCTGATATCAATAAACTTCAGCCCAATTTTATGGGCTGAAGCTCAGGCTGGAAAACAGCTACACCAGCTTTTTTCAATTCAGTGTGTTAAATCTTTTTAATATCTCATTAGTTTCTCCCTCTCCATCCACACCTTCAACAACAAATGCAAGAATGTGGACTTCTTCACTGAGATTGAGACAATCTATACAGCTGGCCCTGCTGCTTCTCTCCTATGTACAATATCTTTTGTTATGGGGGTAGGGGGTCAAACCCCTCTGATAATTAAACTGAAACACAAACCCCGATCTTTTATGATGGAGTAGAGGTTCCCTTCTAATAATTAATTCCGAAACACCCAGAGAAGTTCGCCCCTTGTAATCTGTTAAGAGTGGTTAAGACAAAAAAAAATCCCTGATTGCCACTTTATAAGTCACAAGTTACAATTTAGTTATCTAACCCCAAGTAACAGAATTTTGAACAAACAGAACAAATCTCCCCCCCCCCCCCACCGCCTAACTATTCCCTAACTGAATTAAATGCTACTCGTATGCTCTTCAAATAAGCACAAGTCCCACTTATAGAAACCTGATTAATAAGACAACAATAAATTAAAACTTGACCTCTCTAAGTTTGTACAAATTCTGTTTTCTGGAACACACTGTTTTCTGCATCCTTTCTTCTGTTGATCTCAAGTCACAAATGTTTTTCTTCCATTGATCTTGCTGTCATGGATGTTTTCTACATAATTTCCTCTGAGGAACAAAATGCCATGTACCTTTAGTGCTTTGTTTAGGAGCTTAATGATTTTTTGTGAGAGCCAAATTTATTTCTCAGATGGCAGATTTGCTGCTTTAGATGGCCGTTGAAAATTGGGGCGGGGGGGAGGAATCCAAAGAAAAAATCCTTCTTATATGCCCCTTTGACACATCAAATTCTTATAATATGATTGTATGATTGGTTTCACGTTGTCAAAATCATCAGTTTTCAATTCAATTCACTTTGAAGCTGAGTGCTTGTTTTAAATTAATTGACTGATTTCAAGCTAGTTACCAAAACAGCAAAACAAGTATGAGGTTTCCACTCACACAGCCAATGGATACATGTTTCAATTTTAGAGCTGTCTGTACAATTCTGCAACTGCTTCCAGACACATGTTCTCTGTGTAAAACTCTAGGCTTGGAAAAACACTTTATCTCTTAAAGGAATCACACTTTTTTCCTCTCCCTTATTATTTTTACAAACATTCTAGCTTCCTGCTTTCCAACTCATGAGTATTCTACACAACTTTGTAACACTTTCTACAGGGACCCTTTCAAATGGGGAAGGAAATAGGAATGTAACAGTGCTGGGAGCAATATAATTACAGGGATAGATACTCAAAAGACAAGCAGTCCTTGTTCACTCCAAGAAGTGAATGCAACTTCTGTACCTTTTTTCCCTTTGCTTTTCCTATTGTTCTGTAAAAGTTAATGGTTTCAACTGTTTGAACTGTTTCCAACATGTGAACATGCATTGCTCCCACAATGAACAATGACAAGCTGTAATGCTACACTGGGAAAAGGGAAGCACCCTCTGAGAGACAGGGCTGTGATACATTCTGGTGCTAAGGATGAGTAGCCTAAATCTTTTAGCTGTCATTAAATGACAATTGAACTGACATGGAATGGTGTAAAGTAGCAATATATTTACAAATGTGAGTTTCTATTTACAATGCATTTTCCTGTGTTGTCTCTCTCACAACACACACTCTGATGGGATGTTCCTGTCTGTGACTGACCTGATACAGAGTGTGGCTTTAAATATGGAGCTGGTGACATAAATCCCAGATGAACCTGGCAACATTTAACTCCTCCGCCACAGGTGAGAGCAGACAGAGCACCATGGAGGCCTGTAGTGCATTTGAAATGAGATGATCAGCAGAGTATTGTGTGAGGTAACTCACTAGAGCTCATGGAGAGAAATGGTCCATGAAATTCACAGAAATTTACACTTGGCCAATTAGCTGTATAACTGAGCCTGTTGTTTCCTCATGTGTATGAGTCAGGAACTAGAGGGCACTGTTTTTGAACTTGGAGTTGCCTTTTCAGGACAAAGAGGGAGGAGAAGATTTTTTTTTTAAGTCAGAAGGTTGGGTGACTTTGGGACTCTGTTGCAGAAGTTGGTAGAGGTGGAATCAGTGAATATTTTTAAGGCAGTAATTTTTTTAGTTTAGCAATGGATCAAAGATAATCAAGAGCAGATGGGAATGTGGAATTTGGAGCACAAGCAAATGAGCAAAGATCTTATTCAATGGAAGAACAGACTTGAAGGGCTGATTGACATTTATCTTCTAATAAGTCATGCTTGTAGGAAGCTGGGAACATGGCAGTGAGTAACTCACCTTCTGGCTCCCCTGTTGCAAGAGGATATACACTATCTACTGAATGCAGAACAGCAACTGATCAAGGCTCCTTAGACAGCACATTCCAATCCCATGACCTCTGCCTTCTAAAAAGGCAAAGGCAGCAGACATAGGAAAACCACTTGCTGCAAGTCACACAGCATCCTGACTTGGAAATATATGCCCATTCCTTCAATGTCACGGTCAAATTTGTCAGGCTCACTCCTCATTTAATCCTCTGGAGACCAATTAACACGTGGTTAATTGCAGGATGTCTTCTTCAATTAAATCATAGAATCCCTACAGTGTGGAAGCAGGCCATTCAGCCCACCAAGTCCTTGCCACCCCTCCAAAGAGCATCCCACCCATACCCCTACCCTATCCCTGTAACCCTGCGTTTTCCCATGGCTAATCCCTGGACACTATGGCAACTTAGCATGGCCAATCCACCTAACCTGCACATCTTTTGACTGTGGGAGGAAACCAGAACACTCAGAAGAAACCCATGCAGACACAGGGAGAATGTGCAAACTCCACACAGACAGTCACCTGAGGCTGGAATCAAACCCGGGTCCTTGGCGCCGTGAGGCAGCAGTGCTAACCACTGAGCCACCATGCCACCCCTGAAGTCTCAAAATGACTTTCTTCATCTTGTCAGCTTATTTCAGTCAAAACAAACTGTAACTAGTTAGAAGGTGGTGAAGTTTGACTGAAATTTATTACAGTGGCTCATCTGTAGGTGTCTGCCTGAAGATCTTTGCTTATCTCCCGCCCCAGCTTGGTCCATATATCTCAGGTAGTGGCCAGACTGTCAAATGCCCTTCTCTTTAAAAGTTTATAGACAAAGATACTAACATCTCCATGAGAAGCTTTCCATTTATAAGTTTCTCCTACAATTGATTTTCACTGGAATGTTGATCAGCAGTAGGCTAATATATTCAACTGAACCACATCCAAGGTGAGCTATCCCAATTCCCATTCAGTGCAGTGCTTTCTTTTCCCTCTTAACTCTGTCTCTGACTCTCAAACACATCTTTTCATATGACTTTACACATCTCATTATAGTTTACCGTCCTGTCTCATTCATGAGCTCTGGAGAACCATTACTGTCCAATGCTCAGAATATCTTTCAGACAGGATTCAAACATTCCCATCTGATTCTGAGTATTAACACAATCAGTTTATTTGTCGTTTGCTTTATTTGGCATTTATTACTCAGACATATCCTGGTACATTTGCCAAGAACAATTCCAGGCATAATCATAGATAGCTAACATGTTCTCTTAATCTTTAGATGAGTTTAGACTAAAATCAACCAGTTTTGAAATTTGGGAATGACCTAAACTGTTTAACGTTTGTTTCTGTTAACTTTGGTTTTCTGTTTCAGCTTCAGGTAAATTTCTCACAAATGATTAATGTGTAAATATAGATCAGTTTACATTTAGAAACAATTATGTCCATGTTTTTTGGTGGTTTTGTTTTTGTTGCTTTTACATCAGAGACAGAAGTGCTTATTATCAATTTAGACATAACTTCCACAGCTTCTGTTCTGAAGCATTTTGTCATGAATGATAACAAATGACCTGAAGGGCTAAGGCCAAGACTTTGAAAGCCAAAGCTTTACATTCTCATGTTGTCTTCCTTTATCCCAGACGATTGGTTCATGAATTCATTGAAAAATTTACAGTTCCTGCTGCAGAATCAGCTCACATGTTGCTCTGGAAACCATTATCACCTGTTTAAAAACACAGACACACACAATCTACTTGGCTTTGACCAAGAGCCCAATGGGTGAATGTGTCCATGAGAACAACCACAGGAGTAAGAGCTGGAATATTGCTCAGACAGTTAATACTAGAAGTTAAGTTTCGCAGGGCCCATCGTGACATCTGGCGTTTTCAGGTTGAGAAGTGCATCGCTCCTTTTCTCATGTAGTGTTGTTGCTGCTTTCCTGCTGGTGGCCCTCCCTCTGCAAGTCCCCAGTACCAAAGGATCTGTGGGTGTGTCCATCGTTCAGCTGCCTCTTCCCATTTTGCTGTGAGACCATGGGGTCCCAACGTGGTTTTCTTTTAGAATTTTGCTTCACTGTTTTCCACTCCCTTGACTCCTTTATTACCTCCTCCTCCATTGACTCTGGATTCTCGGGTGGACATTGCGTGGATTGCTATGCTGTTGAATTAGCAATCTTCATTTCCTCTCTGGCCTGTCCCTCCTTTTGTGTGACCCTCACTTCAGTTTTCTTGCCCAAGGATGGCACCCGACTGTATTTTGAGGTTCCTTGGCTCACGTTGCCACTGATAACCTTTTAAGCATATGTGCCCCAGCCCCCCCGCCCCCACCCCGTCTTTGGCAGGCCTGGACAGATGGCGGCTGTTTGCCTTAGTCTTTGGTCAGATGCCCTGCTTGCTTATGGTTCGTGTACAGGGCCTTCTGCTGCTATGTACTCTTGATTCCCTCAGATTGCGAAACTGGATGGTGGGTGGAGAATGTTCCTGTCAGTGTCTGCCCTTAGGGTCACCCTGACCTGCCTTTTGCTGAAGGCGCCCATCACAATGGTGCTACCGCTTCTTGCTTGCACATATCTTCCCAGGAAGGTCAAGACATATGCTGCTGGCACATGAGGGTTGTACATATGGATGGTGACCATCCGACTCCTTTGCACAGGTAGTATGAATAATGGTGTTGTAGACAGAATGGAAAGGGCTCTCTCATCTTGAATACCTTCAGGAGGTCCTTGACTTGCTTCGCATGCCAGGAGGTTACATCAAGATACCCACCACTGGGAAATCCTGCAGGCAGCAAATGGCTGCTGCTTGGAACCCACAACAGTCACGGAGAATGCTTTCTTCCACCTTCTTCTCAGTCACCCAGACTGTGTTTTGGATCCCCTGACCTTGGGCCTGGCTGCTTGCTGAGGTCATAGCTCCAGGTTTGCTTTTTCCCCTGAATTGGTGTTCGGCCATGTAGGCACTTTACAGCCTCCAGTCCTCAACATTGAAATCTATAACATGAGAAACTGACCTCACCATGTCTGTTCTCCATGTTTCTTCCACTCTCCGCACAGCTTTCATCGATGTTTGGTGAGGATTTCATTTTGTGCCAGGAACTGTGATCGAATTGAGGGAACTAGTAATGTTGCAACTACATGTAAATCGATTCCCAACTTATGAAAAGATCAAGAATTAATCATAGTTTTAGATGGAAACTATGCAACACACATGCAGATATAAATCATATTGTTCATAAAGTTCATGTTAGGATTGTTGAACTGATAAACCCTGTGGATGTTTCAAATCTGAAATACTAACAGTGAATGCTCGAGACATTCAGCAGTCCGGACACACACTAACACACACACTCCACAAGATCACCAGGGGAATGGGGAGAAATTACCTCATAAACAGAGAGACTGGGACAACAGCAGAAGATGGGAATTATTGGGAAGGAAGCAGCAGATAAAGACACACCATTGAGTCAGTGAATGATATAGCACAGTTCTGCATCTGCAGTTCTTTCTATCTCTATTCAATTCAGACTTTGTAGAAACTGAAATGATCTACTTGAAAAAGTGCTCTAATCCATCAATAATTTTAAAAAGGGAGAGAGACAGGAAGCAGAGGATGGAAAATATAAAGGGTTACAGACTAAAATGGGGTGTGAGAATGACCATACCCTAAAAGAGACAGCAGAGGTGCAACATTCAGAAGGGCCTCCTCACGTATTGCAGGTTTCTCTCTAAGGAGAGAAGGCTGAGGGTGAGTTCCTTGGAGAGAAGAAGGCTGAGGGGAGAGGAAGGCTGATGGGAGAGTTCCTTGGGGAGAAGAAAGCTGAGGGGAGATTTTGTTGGAGAGAAAAAGGCTGAGCTAAGATTTGAGTTTTTCAAAGTCATGAGCAGGTTGAACAGAGTAGACAGGAGAAGCTGGTCCCACTCAAAAGTAAGAAAAACAACAGGGCATTCATTTAAAGTGATATGCAAACAAAGCAAAAGGGAAGTGAGAAAACCCATTTTACGATTCTACAATGAGCAGTTAGAGTTTGGACTGCCTGGAAATGTTGTGGAGGTAGGTTCAGTCAAGGCATTCAAAAGCAGCAGGAATGATGATTTGGATAGAAGTGGTGAGCAGGGAAATGGGGAAGAGGCAGGAGATTGGCACAAGGGAACAGAACCAGTGCAGGCACAATGGACTGAATGCCCTCTCTCTGCCCTGTAACAATTCTGTGTTTCTGCGAATTCCATGAAGGCAGTGCAGACCTCAGTTGAGGTCCATTCTGTCTTTCTCAAATTAGGGTACAGAACTGGGTCTTTCGCACAGCTGACAGCTCTGGGACAATGGTTATACAGGCCATTCAGGAGTGATGTTAGAAAGAACTTCTACATGCAAAGATTTATGGAAGTTTAGAACTTTCTTCCCCAAATGGTAGTCAATGCTAATTCGATAGTTAAATTTAAATCTATGATAGATAAATTTTTATTAAGCAAGGGTATCAATAGATATTGCCCCAAGGCAGATCAACCATGATATTATTGAATGGTTGAGGAAAGTTGAGAAGTGGAATGGTCTACTTCTGTCCCTGTGTTTGTTCTGATGTTGTAGTCATTACGCAATTCTTCCTGCATCTCTGCTACTTTTAGCCTTTCTTCCAGCTCTGCAAATACTCAAGTTCTAAGGTTGACTTCTCTCTCACTCACTCAATTCTTCAATGTCTCACTCTCTCTGTCTTTCTCCAGTTATGCAGCTTCTTATAGATACTATGGGTACAAGTGTTATAAACAGACTGATAGAGAGGCAGATGGAGAAGTGGACAAAACAATGGAGAAAAAAAAATGTAGCACAAATGCAGGTAGCCAAGTTAGAATAGTGTACGTACAGATGTATTGATGAATGGATGGATGACTGGATATGGACAAGAACAGAGTGTGAGGAATGTTAGACTGTCTGGAAGTTGCTGTCAGCAGCGAAAATCCAGTTCCAAGAGGTTTACCCATGGAGCTCCCATGACCGGACCATTGACTATCCTGGTTTGTTACTTAGTTTAATGTGACCTTCAACAGCCACTTTTTCTGCACATTTCTCAATGCTGAAGTAAACAGAAATCTAACAATCTCAAATTTAAAATTAGCATCCAGCATAAACTGTAATTTGTGGAAGAGTTCCAAGTGCATAGTTCCACACATACAGTGCACTGTTTCCTAAACTCATTCCTGAAAGATCTGTGTCTATCTTCAAGAAAGTATATCAGGTCCTCTCTCTTTGGGTTCAGTCCCTTTCTCTGGCGAATCTGGTATCTTCACTCATCTTCCCACTTGCCTGAATGGGTGCAGCTCCAACAACACTCAAGAAGCTTGAAACCATCCAGGTCAAAGCAGCCCACATGACTGGCACCACATCAACAAACATCCACTTCCTCCACCACCAGCACTCAGTAGAAGCAGTATGTACTATCTCCAAGGTGCACTGCAGAAATTCACCAAATATCCTCAGATAGCACTTTCAAACACACAAGGGCAGCAGATCCATGGGAACACCAACACCTGCAAGTTTTCCAAGTCACTAACCATTCTGACTTGTCAATACATTGCCATTCGTTCACAGTTGCCGTGTTAAAATCCTGGAATGCCATCACAAACGGCATTGTAAGTCTACCGAGAGCAGTTCAAGAAGGCAGCTCATCACTAGCTTCTCCAGGGAAATTAGCAAGGACAATAAATGCTTGTACAGCAAGTGATAGACATGTTCCATGGAAGAATTAAAAACAAGCAAACAATCTCCTACAACAAAACAAACAGCCCTTGATCTTTCCAACCTGGAAACCACTGCCCCATCTCCAAATGCTCTCTGCTTCCCAAATCCCTTGAATGGGTTGTTGCCTCTCAAATTTGTTCCCATCTTTCCTGAAATTCTGTGCTTGATTCCCTTCAATCAGGTTTCCAGCCCTGCTACCCTCAATCTGAAACAAATCTTACCAGATAAATGAATAGTTTGGAAAAATCCATGCAAGTAGAAGGCACAGAGGAGACATTCTCAAACTATTGGTCCCTACCATTTTAGGAATATGAATGGGGGATGGGGGAAATTGACATTATTGGACCCATTGAGGTGGAGGTCAGCTTCTGGATAGCTGCAAGTGACAGATTGCCAGATGTTGCAGTCCCTTTGCATTCCTCAACGTGACAAACTTCTCAGTGTTCTCTATTACTGAGAAAAGTAACCGCTGGCCTAGATAGCTGTATACAGCACAGACTTTCAACACCAAAACGCTCCCACCTTATGTAATGCACATCCTGTTCTCTGTCTCTACAACTCACACTCAGATACATACACCCAGAAATATACACTCAGACACACAGGCATGAGCACGCTAATGCACTCAGATGCAGACACATAGGCTTAGACACACACAGACACACCACACATACACATATGCACTCAGGCACAGACACACTATGACACATAGATGCACACACCCTCCTTGTGCTCTTCCGATACAGTTCACATCAGTCCCTTAACCTACCATGAACACAAAACCCAACCCCAATACTCATGTCTGTGTGTGAGTTCGTTTTTCCGAATACTACCCCACCTGCAGTGTAAATCTGACCTCTCACTGCAGGACTTACCATATCCTTACCAGCTCTGCCATCCATTTCGCTCTCCAGCCCTCTGTGCTGGAGTATGGACTCAAACTAAACAGCATTACTGTTCACTAAGTTAAAACAAAGAACTGTCGATGTTGGAAATCTGAAACAAAAACAGAAATTTCTGGAGAAAATCAGCAGGTCTGGCAGCATCTGTGGAGAGAAAGCAGGGTTATCATTTCTGAGAAAGGGTCACCAGACCTGAAACATTAACTCTTTTTTTTCTTCACAGATGCTGCCAGACCTGTTAAGCTTTTCCAGCAACTTTCTGGACTTGAAAATGTTAACCCTGCTTTCTTTTCACAGATACTGCCATCTCCTGAGTTTTTCTCCAGCAATTTCTGTTTTCATGGCAGCATTGTTCAGATGGCCACTGACCCCGTACAGAGTTGCTTCAACACCACCAAACTGCATTTGTGTAGTACCAGAGACATAACAAAGTGGTTTCTCATCATCTTTAATGAATGATGCTGGCAGATAAAATGGATTAGATTGCATCTCATTTTAATGATATTTTTTAGAAAACTAGCGAAAGTCACAAAATGGATCCTAGACTTTATTTTTCAGAAATTGTGGATGGTAACATTTATTGTGATGTTACAGCAACTGTCTTGTTACCAAATATATGATTGAAATGAGACGCTGGATTTGCAAATTGGCAGACATGGTACTGTTAGATTGCATCAATAAAATTGATTACTACCTGATTGTATCTGTAACCTTTCTGGAGATTTAATTAAGCAGGATTGTTTTTAATTGTCCGTCACCAAAGAGCAGGAGAGTCGACGTTTTGGGCCTGGACCCTTCATCAGGACTGAAATAAAAATCTGGATAAGGTGACAATGGTCAGCTACTTTGGAGGAGTTTTAGCTGATACAGAGCAAGGGACGTTGGTAGGGGTGCCGTGCCAACTGATGAACAGATTTCCTGAGTTCTGTTGGTGAAATGAACATTCCCCCTTTTCAGAGATAGTAGGAATTGAAAATGCTGGAGAGTCTGAGATAACAAGGTGTAGAGCTGGATGAACACAGCAGGCCAAGTAGCATCAGAGGAGCAGGAAGGCTGACGTTTCGGGCCTAGACCCTTCTTCAGAAAAATTCCCCCCTTTTCGTTGCGTGTAAACTAAAGCAAGGTGTCCAAGATTCAACGAGGGGCAGCAGAAAGGGCTGTTTTATTGTGGGGAATGTTAACGTTGATGTGAAATGTCGCAGGAAGTCTTTGATATGCAAAGGTGTTATATAAATTCACGCTGTTGTTGTAATGTCATTACCTGTGGGCAGGAAACACTCCCCGCGGAGAATAGCCCAAAACCGCAAACAGGGAAGCGAAACGCATGCGCAATTGGGGACAAAGTATGGAGCATGCGCGGAACCATTAATGGCGGCTGATGGATGTTTCTTACATTCGGTCCGAGAACGGTAAGATTTGAGCCTGAACGGAGAGAGCGATGATCCAGCGGGAGCTCGGTGAGGTTGCCTGAAACTATTGTGTAAGCTGCGACGCCCCCAAAAACTAAGTTATCAGTGCCCGTGTTTACACGGAGTGAGGACAGTTGTTTAACTGCAAGCTTTCGTGTCAAGTTAGGCCTCGGGTTAACATCCGCCATCTTTATTGGAGCACCGGGCAGCAGGGCGCATGCGTAGTCTTCATCATTGGTGCAGGCAATATTTGGAATGACTGGGAGGAGCTTGCTGCCCATTGTTCAGAATGGGGACAGCTTGTCCATCAAGCTGCAAGAGCCTACCCTGAAGAAGTTACCCTCCTCCCTCCGGACAAACCTCAGGGGATCTCTCTCCCATTGCAACTCCTCTCCATTTATCTTCTCCTCTATCCATCTTCTATCAGCCTTCCCCCTCTCCCTATTTATTTCAGAACCCCCTTCCCCTCCCCCATTTCTGATGAAGGGTCTAGGCCCGAAACGTCAGCCTTCCTGCTCCTATGATGCTGCTTGGCCTGCTGTGTTCATCCAGCTCTACACCTTGTTATCTCAGATTTTCCAGCATCTGCAGTTTCTACTATTTCTGATACACCCAATGTCTTACTGGTGAGGCAGAGCGGCAGCAGAGAAGGAAGTAAGCCCCACTTGTTGCTTCCCAACCTCATCTGTTTTAAGATTTGTGCTTCCATTCAGTCAAATGAAGACCTAAGTCAGAAACTTAGGCTCCCGAGTAGACCTTATTGTAACATTAAGTGACTGCCGATTGTGATGAGGAGCGATGTGCAGCAGCAAGCATACACGTCCTTTGCTTTGACAGAGTTAGAAGAGGACGTTAATAACAGAAAATTCACTTGCTTCTCTTCATTGGCCTCTGTAAGTAAGCACTGAAATCGAGACCTTTATCACATGCTGCATAAAGTGTTTCCTGACATCCTCCCTGTGGCTCTTCACCAAAATCTTCAGTGTTCCATAATCTCTTTTTCTTCTGTCCAGCTAACAAGATAACTTTTCCTTTTCTACCACATATTAATGTTTTACAAACCCTTCTATCTCATCCCTGTTCATTCTGCTTCACTTCAGACAATTTAAGTTTCTCTAACTTAACAATGCAACTCCAATTCCTCATCCTGCAAACTATTTTGGTAAGTCTCCTCTATCTCCTCCCATCCTTCACAATGTGTGGTGATCTCTGGTTTGCACATACATTGATACGATGTGTTACTGCGAGTGATATCATCTCACAGCAACAATTGCACAATGACATCACCTACTCCCCTGAGATTTTCTCAAATGTGAGATTTTACTCTGACTCCAGTGTTTCAGAATCTTTCCAATTGCAACTTCCAGCAGGAGATATCAAAATTTTGAGAGGAGATGGAAAACATTGAGAGTGTTTCACTGATGAGTGTTTCTGAGAATTCACCTCATATATAGCTTTTCTCCATTTACCTCTGCTCTGTTATCTGAGAGAGGTTCCATGGCTCTGGGACTGGAGTTGTTCCCTCCTCAGCTCTGTTTAATCTCTGCTCTCTCTGATCACTGCTCTGCTATTGATTAACTTCCTCTGTCTCTAATAATGGATTTTTTTAATGTCTGTTTAGTATTACATTGTCACTTCTGCCAACAATGTCTAAGTGAGGTTTTCATTGCTGCCTATCCCCTGACAATGCGCTCCCCTCTTACTAATTTTACCATCCCTCAGGATCTTTCACAATCAGGAATTGTTTCTCCCTGCACTTTAATTCATTTCTCTTTCGCTTCTGAGCTTGCAACGATCATCAAATTTGCACCACGTTTGTTCACTGTGATTCATTCTGTACACCCTGAACAATTCACTCTTTTTGTCACTCCATGGATACTGCCTTGTTTTTGACTAGTACAGGCTCAATGGGTCTGAGGGCCATTTTTTGTGCTAGAGACCTATAGGAATGTATGACCATGTCCGTCCTCCAGACTATCTCCAGCATTGTCTCTCTTTAGTTCAAATTTCCAGCAGGTGCAATATTTTGTGATTATTTTATTGCATGCCTTGTTCACAGATCAGAATCTAGAAACACAGACGGACTAAGTAAGGGATGAGCTGGAGTGTGGAGCTGGAGGAACACAACAGCCAGGCAGCATCAGAGGAGCAGGAAAGCTGACGTTTCGGGTCGGGACCTATCTTCATCTGACCACTGTGATTTTGACACTTTTTCTTGGCTGTGCTGTGATTTGCAAGATGCTGACAGGTAAGAGGTTCCAAGTAATTCACGCAGTGATGATGAAGGAATGGTGATGTATGTACAAATCAGCAACATCAGTTTTAAAGGAATACAGTGTACCAAGGTACTTTCACACAAAATGTCAGACAGCACCTGTTAACCCTGGGCCACATACAGAGATAATAGGGCAGGTGACTGAATGTTTGGCCAAATAATGAGGTGTAAAGGAGGAAAGTGAGGTAGTGAGGGTTCAAGAGAAAAATCCATAATGTGTATCCTTGGCAACTGAGGGAACAGCCAAATATTTCATCTCAGGTGAAATATTTCATCATGGTTGTGAACCGTCTGGTTTACCCTCAAACATTTGCCAAGGAGAGGGATGGAGTCAGTGGTAATGGTGTGCAGTTTGCAAAAGGGAATAAAAGTAATAGCTTACGTCTTCACAATATTTAAATAGATGGATTTTCTGCCCATCCATACAACATAGAACTGTACAGCACAGTACAGGCCCTTCAGCCCATGATGTTGTGCCGAACTTTTACCCTAAACCTAAGGTCTATCTCACCTACACCCCTACCTTCTACTATCATCGATACGCCTATCTAATAGGCGCTTAAATGCCCCTAATGAGGCCAACTCCACTACCCTCTTCGGCAATGCATCTCACGCCCCTACCACTCTGAGTAAAGAACCTACCTCTGACGTCTCCCCTATATCTACCTCCACTCACTTTAAAACTATGCCCCCTCATAATAGCTACTTCCACCCGAGAAAAAAGCTTCTGGCTGTCCACTCTATCTATACCTCAGACGTGTACAAAATGATCAATCAAGTCACCCCTCATCCTTCGTCGTTCTAAAGAGAATAGCCCTGGCTCTCTCAACCTTTCCTCGTAAGACCTTCCCTCCATTCCAGGCAACATCCTGGTAAATCTCCTCTGCACCTGTTTCAAAGCTTCCACATCTTTCCTGTAATGAGGCGACCAGAACTGGACACAATACTCCAGATGTGGCCGAACCAGGGTTTTATACAGCTGAAGCATAACTTCACAGCTCTTGAACTCAATCCCTCTATTAATGAAAGCTAACACACCATATGCCTTCTTAACAACTCTCTTTACCTGGGTCGCAGCTTTCAGGGAACTGTGGACATGAACCCCGAGATCCCTCTGCTCCTCCACACTGCCAAAAATCTTTCCGTTAACACTCTATTCTGCTTTCAAATTTGTCCTTCCAAAATGAATCACCTCATATTTTTCACAGTTAAACTCCACCTGCCACTTCTCAGCCCAGTTCTGCATCCTATCAATGTCCCTTTGTAACCTAGAACAGCCCTCCGCACTATCCACAACTCGACCCACCTTCATATTGTCTGCGAACTTACTAATCCACCCTTCCACTCCTTCATCCAAATCATTTACAAAAATCACAAATAGAAGAGGACCCAGAACAGATCCTTGTGGTACACCACTCGTAACTGAGCACCATGTTGAATATTTTCCATCTAATACCACCCTTTGTCTTCTAAGGGTCAGCCAGTTCTGAATCCAATCTGCCACATTTCCCCCTATCCCATGCCTCCTTACCTTCTGCATGAGCCTACCATGGGGAACCTTATCAAACACCTTACTTAAATCCATGTATACCACATCCACTGCTCTACCTTCATCCACGTGTTTGGTCACCTCTTCAAAGAATTCAATAAGATTTGTGAGGCATGATCTACCCCTCACAAATCGATGCTGACTATCACGAATCAAACTGCCTATCCAAGGGATCATAAATCCTATCTCTCAGAGCCCTTTCCAATAATTTGCCCACCACTGAAGTAAGACTAACTGGCCTGTAATTTCCGGGGTTATCCCTGTTCCTTTTTTTTTTTGAACAAAGGAGTGACGTTTGCCTCTCTCCAATCTTCTGGCACTATACCCGTGGATAGCAAGGATGCAAAGATCATCGCCAAAGGCCCTGCGATCTCTTCCCTCACTTCCCATAGAATCCTTAAATAAATCCCATCAGGTCCGGGGGACTTCTCTGTCTTCAAGTTCCTCAAAATTCCTAGTACATCTTACTTACCAACATCCACCTCTAGCCTACCAGCTTGTTTCACACTGTCCTCCCCTACAACTAGGTCCGTCTCAGTTGTGAATACCTAAAAAAAAGTATTTATTAAGGACCTCTCCTATCTCTTTCGGCTCCGTGCACAAATTCCCTTTACAATCCTTTTCTCTGGTCATTCTCTTATTCCTCACGTACGTGTAAAAAGCTTTGGGGTTTTCCTTGATCCTATCTGCCAAGGTTTTCTCATGCCCCCTTATAGCTCTCCTAAGCCCTTTCTTCAATCCTTCCTGACTAACTTGTATCCCTCTAGAGCCTTTGCCGATCCTTGTTTCCTAAACCTTATATAAGCATCCTTCTTCCTCTTAACTAGTCGTTCAACCTCTCTTGAGAACCAAGGTTCCATCGCTCGACCGCATCTTCCTTGCCTGCTAGGGACAAACATATCGAGCACACGCAGTATGCATTCCTTAAACAATCTCCACATTTCTATAGTCCTCTTCGCTGACAGCATCTGTTCCCATTTTATGTTACCTAGTACTTGCCTAACAGAATTATAATTACCCTTCCCCCAATTATAAACCTTACCCTGCTGTATGTACCTATCCTTTTTCATGACTATTGTAAAAGTAACAGAGTTATGATTGCTATCAGCAAAATGCTCTCCTACCAACAGGTCTGACACTTGGCCTGGTTCATTGCCAAGCACCAAATCCAAAGTGGCCTGTCCTCGTGTTGGTCTATCTACATACTGTGTCAGGAATCCTTCCTGAATGGACTGGACAAAATCTGTTCCATCTAAACTATTACAACTAAAACGTTTCCAATCAATATTTGGAAATTTGAAGTCACCCATGACTACAACCCTGTGACTTCTGCACCTTTCTAGTATCTGCCTCCCAATCTGCTCCTCCACTTCTCTGCAACTATTAAGGGGTCTGTAAAAAAAAAAAACAACCCCAACAAGGTGACTGCTCCTTTCTTGTTCCTACAGACTGACTCTGTAGACATATCATTCTCGAACTGGCTTTCAGAAGCTGCTATACTAGCCCTGACTAGCAATGTCACTCCCCCGCCTGTTTCACCGCCCTCCCTATTTCTTTTAAAGCATCTAAATCCCGTAACTTCCAACAACAATTCCTGTCCCTGAGTTACCCAAGTTTCTGTAATGGCCACAACATCGTAGTTCCAAGTACTGACCCGTGCTCTAAATTCATCCGCCTTATTTCTGATACTTCTAGCATTGAAGCATACACACTTCAAACCATCCCTGTGTCCACAATTTTGCTCCATCGACCGCATTTCTTTATTAACAACCTCACTCCCTGTTGTGTCTGTTGGAAGGCTGAATACCTCATCCTCTGAATTACAAATCCGGTTCCCCACCCCCTGCCAATCCGTAAACCATCCCATATAGCTCGAGCAAACCTCGCTCCCAGGATATTTGTGCCCTTCCGGTTCAGGTGCAACCCGTCCTTACTGTACAGGTCCCACCTTCCCCAGAATGTGCTCCAATTATCCACATAATGGAAGTCCTCCCTCCTACACCAGCCCTGTAGCCACATGTTTAGCTGCATTCTCTCCCTATTTCTTACCTTGTTATCATGTGGCACTGGTAGTAATCCAGAGATAACTACCCTGTTTGTCCTGGACTTCAGCTTCCAACCTAACTCCCTGTCCAGTACTGGATGTCAGGCAGGTCAGGATGGTGTGTGATTGGGAGGTGAATGTGTTCACGTCTGTGGTACTCCTGCTGTCCTGGGCCTTCTGGGTGGTGGAAGTTGAGGGATTGGGAGTTTCTGTTAAAATTCTGATCACATCAAAGTTATACCATATCCTTCTCCTTCACCTCCTGCCTGTCCCTTTCTCTTATTCTCCCATTGAGTCTTGGTAGGTCTGGACTGGTGTGGATGTTCTCCTCAAGTCATAGACCATATAAAATGCTTCATTCTCTGTCTCTCCCAAATCACTTTCTCTGTCCTTACCTCCTCGCACCGTCACTCCAATAAAAATTGGTGTTTTGTGTCAGACTAGAGCAAGTGGCAGGCTTCCTTCCCGGAAGGATGGTTGTGAATCGGTCGGATTTTTGTTACGATCCAGCCACTTTCGTGATAACTATCTCCCAGTGCCGGCCCCACACAAATTCTCAGATTTGATCAGCTCTGTTTCCGAACTAGCCTTAGTGCTTTTGTGCCTTCTCTCATACTCCTTTTTCCTGTTTTAAACAAATTCCACAGGATATTAGAAGGACAGGATTTGCATTTGTGCCATTCAAACCACATGTCACATCAGGATTTGACAGAGCCACTCAATTTGTCTTAACCTGAAAATCATTGGATTTTGACCATGGAAGGAAACAGCACCGTTCTCAGTGGGGAGAAACCATACACATGTTCTGTGTGTGGAAAATGCTTTGCTGATTCATCCAACCTGCTGAAACACCAGCGAGGTCACGCTGGAGAGAAGCCGTTCAACTGCTGTGAGTGTGGGAAGGGATTCGCTTGGTCATCCAGCCTGCTGAGACATCAACGTGGTCACACTAGGGAGAAACCATTCACCTGCTCTGAGTGTGGGAAAGGATTCACCAAGTCATCCAAACTTGTGCAACACCAGCAAATTCATGCTGGGGAGAAACCATTCACCTGCTCCAAATGTGGGAAAGGATTCACCACGTCATCCAACATGTTGAGACACCAACGAGTTCATACTGGCGAGAGACCATTCAGTTGCTCCGTGTGTAAAAAGGGATTCACTCGGTCAACCCATCTGCTGCAACACCAGCGAGTGCACACTGGGGAGAAACCATTCACCTGCTCTGTGTGTGGGCAGGAATTCACTCGGTCAACCCATCTGCTGAGACACCGGCGAGTTCACACTGGGGAGAAACCATTCACCTGCTCCGTGTGTCAGAAGGGATTCACTCAGTCAACCCATCTGCTGCAACACCAGCGAGTTCACACTGGAGAGAGACCATTCGCTTGCTCTGTGTGTGGGAAGGGATTCACTCAGTCAACCCATCTGCTGCAACACCAGCAAGTTCACACTGGAGAGAGACCATTCGCTTGCTCTGTGTGTGGGAAGCGATTCATTCGGTCAACCAGACTGTTAACACACCAGTGTGTTCACACTGGGTAGAAACTGTTTACTTGCTCCATGTGTGAGAAGGGATTCACTTGGTCATCCATCCTGTTAACACACCAGCAAATTCACAGCGAATCAGTTTTGAAAGATTTTGCTCTTACTCACACCAAGGAATGAACCTTGGTCATTGGGCTGTTTGTACTAAAGTTATTAAACCCTGCTGTATTAATGGGTCTGATAAAATTTGGATAAAATGTCAATACGATTTTTTTATCTGTTGGGTACTGTAAGGGTGGCGCATCTTTGTGAGACACGAAATGGCCAACAAGGGATAAGCAAAATTAAACAGCCTGCTCCAACATCTAAGTGAAACATAATGGTACCTTTGAATAGGACACTCCAAGGTCAACTAAGGGCCTTGCAAGCAACCATCGGAGACAGTTTGAAAAGAGGATGCCTAGGCGTAGACAAGTGATTGATTCCGACCTCATTAATGAAAGGATGTTGTCCCATTAGGTGAACAGCACCATTCAGAACAAAGGGGTGTAAATCTCAGCCCATCAACCAGCCAGCCTAACTCATTAAGCAACCGTGAAAAGTTATTTTATAGTAATTGGCTGTTTCTTTGAAGTTATTCACAATATTAAGAAATAGGTTCTAGTTAAAGATTCATCAGATAATAGGAGTAGATTTCAACATAAATATAGATACAAGTATAACCAAAAGTATAACAGAAGCATTAGGGGAGAAACATTCAAACATTGATGTGAAAGTTAATTAGTCTCAGGAAACACTTTCTCTCATCTCTAAAAAAGATGCCTCGTACACCTTGAACAAAACAGATTGATCGCAACTTACTAATTACAAAGTGCTAACAGTAGAAGTAGTTGCATAACTTCATACTTTATAACTAACTGTATAACAGAAATTAATACTACGGATCTTATAGCAGTTAGTTAAAACCAACTGTCTTTTGTAATTTTTATACACATGATTGGAACAGTGGAAAATATAAGATGAATAGCAGAATTTGATAGAGATAGCATATGGAATACAATGACTAACAGAATTCAACCAGTCCTTAGAGATAAGCAAGTCTGAGACAGACCAGGAGGAGTATAACCAGTAATTTTGGAATGCCAATTAACAAGATGCATAGAAAGATCCTAAGGCCTGGAGATTAACAATGTCTGTTAAACACCATGAGATCATGGGACCCTGGGGCTGTCCATAGAATGCCTATCATTGATTAGGTGTTTCACAGGCTTGAGTGTATGGAATCGGGGAGGACATTTGACCACGTAGTAACACAATGTATAAAAATGCTGTATCTCACTGTAAAAATCAGTGTGTTATTGATCTGTTTTCCAATCTGAGCCAAAGATTAAGGGAATAATGGTGGTCTCACATTGAGGCCAGATTCATGGAAGATCCTTTGACCCACTCCCTACATTAACTGGTTCTTGCTTGAATAAAAGTCCACCACTTGACTGAATCCTGCCTGCCTCCTGAGTCTTTGTTCCCAGTCGAGGAGTACACTTCCAAAGATTGGCACTGTGAGCAGGGTGCTCAGATTGAAGCCAGCATAGCTTGGGCCACTATTTGTTTGAAGATGTTTATTTACCACCCTTCTATTTAGTGTGGCACTTGGTGTGGGCTCTTCTGTAAGCCAGACTAAGAAATGAATTTTTTAAATGGGTTAAGCAGGAGCAGACAGGATCACAGGTGTTGTGGAATGGGGTGCCTGGCACAAACAGCACAAGATAAAGAGTGAGGCAGAGACCTCGGGCACAAAAGGCACATGTAAAAGAGCATAAGAGGTTAAAAATTCTTGGACAAAAATAATAAATAGAAGCAGAGACATTCAGAAGGGAGAAAGGATATCACTTCACCCAGGGAGCCGAACTAAATGCACTTACTGCCGCTCTGCAGTTAGGGAGAGGACAAAGGGTTAACATTTAGGTATGCCTTCGGTGTACGCCATGACTATGTGATGGCAAGGGCAAAACATGGTTATGTTACCTCGAATGGTAGTGTAAATCAGCACGAGACCCTAGTCAAAGACCTAGTGGCTGCAATTATTGAGCCGAAGGAGGCAGCAGTGATTAAAGTAAAAGCACACAAAGATTCAGACACCAGAGCAGAGTGGGAGCGACTACGTAGACAGTGCAGCAAAAGCAATGCTAGAACAGGAAGTGATAACAAGTGAGAGCAAGAAGCCAAAGACAATGAATAGAGCATTTTAAATTTAGAAGCAGCAGCTAGCTCAGATGAAAAAGCAGAATGGATTAAAGACAGGGCAGCATTAGGAGGAGGTGATATTTGGAGGAAAGAAGGTGGTGAAGCTTTCACATTCTGCTAACGAAGCTATGCAATGTTTACTATGGATAAGCACACGTAGGGAGGGATAAAAGGATACAGTTAATACCCAACTGTTGGTAGTGGAAAGGAATGGGAAGAGACAAAGCTGAATTTTGCCAGAGGTGAACCGACAGACAGAACCAGGACAGGGGATTAAAAGTTAAAATGAGCCATCAGCCCTGCCCACGGGGATCATGGGAATGCATTAAAATGGACCTTATAGGGCCACTCCCACAGAGTCAGAATAAGAAATTCTGTCTGGTCATGGTCAACCAGTTTACCAGATGGATAGAAGCTTTCCCCACAAAAGACCACCGCAACATTGGTGGCAAAAATATTGGTAGGTCAAATAACACCCAGGTGGGGGAGTTCCTTACAATTAGAATCAGCCAAGTGCTTGAAGGAATCATCTAAACTCTTGGGAATAATACAAAATTATCATATCCCCTATCACCCACAGAGCTCGAGTATGGTAGAGAGACTGAATGGAACGCTGTAAAATGCTCTGACCAAGCTAATGGTAGGAGAAAGGGTAATTCTGATGGCCCAGAGGGCAAAGCCCTCAAAGGCCACTGGACTTAACACCCTTTGAGCTTATGATAGGACGAACAATGACAATCCCCCAGGACCTAACCACAGCGGGGATGCAGAACTGACTAACAGCAAGGGACAAGCCTGGGATTACATGAAATCTCTCTGTAAGCATTTACAGACATTTCACGGACAGGCACTAGACTAGCAGCTTGTCAAGGACTGGGAGTCTGAGGGACAGAAATGCCAACCCCATGATTAAAGGTCCTGGTGAAAATAATCCCAAACAAGGGAGCCTTTATCCTCACCACCCCCTCCACCCCCCAAATGGGACAAACCTCATGAGATAATATCAACAGGTAGCAGGAACGCAAGTATTATTGAAAATAGAATTGGTAAATGGAAATATTCTAGCCCGCTAAGGGTATATAGGAGTTAATAGTATAACAGTCAGTCTCTCTGTCTCACTCTCTCACAATCTCTCTCGGCAGCTGGAATACATTACGTTGAGTGTGCATATATTATGTGGGTTTGTGAGAACTGTAATTAAGTATATTGCTGACATTAGCATTAGTATGAAAATGCTAATCCTCTGTGGGCTCCTCTCAATTTTGATCCCATCAGAGGCTGACAGGCACATGGCGGACTGAAACTTGGATGTTAATACATTTATATATATGTCATACGCTTATGCCAGTCATATTAATGTCTCCCGCTGCTGGGTTTATTTATACATCCCCATATATTCAAAGGGCGGTGTCCCACTGAGACCTATTCCTTTTAATGTATCTGAAGTGGCTGAATGGATCACTTGTTAGAATGAATCTGTAATGACTGCGGTTCACGCGGCTGGCACATCTACAATGAATGGGTTAATTTAGTGGACGTTAGCAGTATCTGAGATATTTGGGAATCAGCAGAGTACAGCTTTTCTACTTTTAAAGATTGGTACCAACCCCAGAACAGGTAGATAAATGACATCTCTCAGGCCCTTGCTAAGATGAATGCTGAGCTAGTTGCCATCCAAACCATAACATTACAGAACAGGATGGCCATTGATTGGCTACTAGTAGAAAAAGGAGGCACATGTGCACTCATTGGAAAGGAGTGTTGCACGTACATCCCTGACAACTCTGAGGTAGTTACTGATTTGACTGATCACATTCATAATGAAGTGATCAAACTCAAACAGGCTCCACCTTCGACCCTATGGAGTTGGGTTGCAGGGTGGCTGGGATCCCTCGAGATGTCTGTTGCCCAGGGAATAGTAATTATTTTCTTTTCTTTTATATTACTTGTATTATGTTGAAAAGTTGCATTACTACACTGATGAAGGAGATGACTGCAGAAGGGCTACCGACCAAGAAGGTGGCCATGCTACTTACTACAAAGAAAAAGCGATTTCTCATGGAACAATGAAAGAAAATGACCAGCTCATCACACAATGAGAAGAGGATCATGAATGTGATACCACCAAAAAAAGACTACTCATGAACTAATACTTTTGTTTACGAGCATAGAAACATTGTAATGGATTATTCAGGATTTTGCTATGGACTTATCATTAATGATGTCCTTATGACCATAATCTGGCCTAGGGCCAAAGGGGGAGGGGTGAGCTGTTGGAGCTGCCTATTTTTAAGAGACAAAAAATGGCCAGAATTTTTTAAAAAAGCCTGCTTTGCATTTAGACACAAGATAGTTGACCAACTGCTGTTAACAAACTGATTAAAACACAATTAAAAAGCCTAATTCAGCATTTAAGTGAAACAATAGTGCCTTTGAGATGGCGTTATTCCAAGGCAAAAGGGAGCATTTTCTGAACAACAAGTTTACAAGGAATGCAGAGACAGCCTTGATAAGGAACTATTCAAGGACGAACAATTTGAAGATTTGTAACAAACACAGACAAAATAATGAAATTATGGCTCATAAAAGAAGAGAAACTTTGAAGGACCATTAAACTGCAACAAGAAATTAACTCCAGTCTCATTAAGGAGAGGATGTTGTCCAATTAAGCCAACAGTGTTAGTTAAGCATCATGCTGCTATGACAACAGCAGCTAAAGTAAGTTTGCAGAAATTAGCTGTTTCTTTGAAACTATTAACAATTTTAAGAAATGGGTTCTAGTTAAAGATTCTTCAAATAATCACAGAGACAGATTTCAATGTATTTATCGACACACATATGTAATCAAAGCATAATAAAAGCACTAGGGAATTAATTAAAGAGATGCCTGTCATATATTGTCTCATTAGCTAAGAAGTGCCAACAGTAGAAGCAATTATAAAACTTTATAATATAAATTATTATTACAACTAACTTTTTTTTATATAAGGAGTGATAGAATTTGATAAGCATAGCAAATGGAAGACAATAAACAATAGAATTCAAGCAGTCCTTAGAGATAAGCAAGTCAGGGACATGTCTGAAGGAGTATGGCCAGTAATTTTGGAATGTGAATTAATAAGTTACATGGAAAGATCCCAAGGCCTAGAGATCACAATGACTGTCAAGCATCATGGAAACCAAGGCAACATAGTGTTGCCCATAGGACTGTCCATCATTGATCAGGTGTTTCATGGGATTGGTTGTCTAAAGAAAGGGGGAGGGCACAGTAGCCACATCATCTGTGATCGTTGTAACACAAAATGTATCAAAATACTTTTTTACTGTTATAACCAGAGCATGTCAATGACCTCTCTTCCGATCTGAGCCATAGAATAATGACTGGGTTCTCACATTGAGGCCAGATTCAGGAAAGACCTTTTGCCCTCTCCCTGCATTAACTGGTTGTTGCTCAAATAAAGTCTGCCATGTGCCTGAATCCTGAGTCTTTGTCCCCAATCGGGGAGATACGCTCCTACTGGAATCTAGAACCTGCAGCCTGTAAGGGTGTTGGAGACAGATACATTCATATCATTGAAGAATTATTTAGATGTACACTTGCAAAGCCAAGGTCCCATGGCTCTGAAAAGATTGCTGCAAAATTTGATGAGAATAGTTAGGTGGTTGTTCTTTTGAATGATACATACTGATTGCCCAAAGGGCTTTTCCAGTGCTGTAGTCCTTTATGATTCCTTTTCTCAGTTAGGAGGAGGAATTAGGTGGAACGAGTAAGTTCAGACTGGCAATGAGAGGGGATATTAATGAAAGGTCTGAAATATGGTGAGAATCTGACAATATAGCTCCTGAGAGGCTGTTTCACCCTGGCCGGAGCATCGTGAACTGAGATGATGTCTTCCTGATATTGGATCAGCTAGTTAGAACTGGGCTGACAAAGCATTTCTTCACTGAAAGAATTGTGTACTTTTGGAATGCTCCAATCGTAAATATTGCGTGTATTGAAGGCTGAGGTTTTGTTTTGGAGTTTCAGTGAATGGAAGACAATATGGATTGAATGGGAAATTAGGGTTTCTGCTTGTTCAGAAAATTTACAATCTCACATGAAACAATATTTCGATAAATTGGTGACAGCCTTGCTTTCTGGGTCTTTGACTCTACTCAAGTTTTTGTCACTCTTGTGGCTGGGTCAGTGTGTTTTCCTCTGTAGTTATCAGTACCGACACAGACTTAGTGCATTTTTAGCATCTGAAACTTTCATCATATTCCTTGTCACTTCAATTTAAAATGGTGCAGTCAGAAAAAAATCAGGGTGAAAAGATTCAAGAAAGGCTTTTAAATAAAATCAAAATGTTTGAGAAACTTATGGGGTGTGGTAGCAACAGGAGAAAGTGAAACAGTTAATGTTCTGATAACAGAATGGCTATTCTTCAGCATGTTAACAAATGCTGCTGGACCCGTTGGATTTCTCCAGCAATATTTCCATTTATTTCAGATCTCCAGTACTTGCAATTGTCTATTCTTATGACAAGATACTGTATCTTCCCATTCATGACCTACAGCAGCAGCATATATTTATATGTTCCCTTTATAAATATTTTAACACAAAATGACAATTGTACATTCAGGTATTGCTTGACTGGGAGCCAATAATTCGACGAGTGCAGGGGTGATACCGGAATGGAACTTGTTGCGAGTTAACACATGGCCAGCACAGTTTTGCATGACCTCAAGTTCACAGAGGGTAGAATGTACCCTTGCATGTTAGAACTGCCGTCAGCACCGTCCTGTTTCCAAAACCAACACTGCTCCTTTATCAAGTGACATCCATAATCCATCAAGCGTGAACTAATGAGGGTTTGAACAGCTGAAGAAAAACATACTTCCTTTTCCATAACAATTTATCTGACAGCTTGTAAAGAAAGGGGAATTGGATTGTATAAATTAACTGAGAAAATGAGGTAGTACTTGACCAGAATGAGTATTACTCCAATTTATTTTTCCATGTTGAAAGCTAATAGAAAAAAATGACACGTTCAAGTATTCATGTCATTATGTCAGAAAAGCTTTAATAAATTTGAAACAATGCACAGAGGTTGCAGTTAGTCCTACATCTCTACAGTACTTTTTCCTTTCTTTTATTAACTCAGTTTTCTAAAAAGAATTGGAGTATTAGTTAAAAATGACAAAGATTGGGCGAAAATCAAAGATAAAGAGAGATAGCAGAACATTAGCACTTTTTATTAGCAGACTTTAAAAATTAAAGTTTGCACAAATACAATAAGTTGAATTGCCTCGTAATGTGCGGTGACATTTACTGATTCAACGGTTCAATCAATTTACCAAACATATTCCTTAATGCCAGCTAAAAAAGGTCTTGAAATGAAGCATTTCCTTCCCAGGTTGACCTTCTGACAAGATGCCCATGAATCTTCTCAGTGCAGTGCTTCTGTATTGACATACTTATTATGTTTTCCTCGCACATTAAGTTGCTTGTTAAAAACCAGTCAAAAACATTATCAAAAGACCTGAATCTCGGAGTGAATGGAAGTTAAATGGATTGTTTCTTTTAAAGTTTAACTGAATGCAATAACTGACAGCTGTGTGGCATTTTCTGCACCTTTGCATGAAATGCAGTAATACTTCCTCACACAATTTGCTGCGACCCTAGAAATTTAACGTCTATCGTCAGTTTGTTTCCTGCTGTTAAAATACTTCAATGATAGAAATATAGTGCAGATCCCATACACTTGGCTGCTTAGAGATTTTAGATCCTTAACTGCAATCGTAATCAGATCATAATAAGTACTCGTTTGTTGCAGAACACAAGCTTTTAATATTGGTATAGACACCAGCATCGATGGAGAATGGGAATGAGCTGTTTCTGTCACCTTACAGAGATTATTGTACATGCTAGAGCATGCGTAGTGGATCAGAGACACGGAGTAAGATAACTCAATGGGGGCAAATGGAGCCAGTGGGGGAAGAGGGAAGGTTTCAAACACTTTATGTAGGTCTCAGATGGTGAATAAGAGGCACCACATCCCTGTTTGCACAGAATCAAATTTTGCCTGGGAACTAGGCCCGGATTTACAGCCGCCATCTTTATGAATGGTTAATTGGCTGTGGGGCCGCCATCCTTATGCTGGGCAATTGGCACCGTCATGTGCACCTTGAACAAAGATTTGAGTGATGTGAATGTATGTCACTGCAGCAGGCAGTGAATGTGGAAGGTGGTGGATGGGGTCAATATTGCCACTGCATCTTGTACATGTTAGTCCTGCTGCAATTTTGTACCGACAATAGGGAGACAACATAATCAACCAGCATGAAGTGCAGGAACCCATGAAGTTTGTCTCAACATTAGTGACAAGCAATCTAATCAGCAATAGCAAGAAATGCAGATTTTGGAGTCAGTCAATATAGTGAGGAGCTGGAG
>NC_063373.1:3244110-3284703 GCF_021869965.1 Rhincodon typus | reverse complement strand
GAATCCCATCCCACAATCAGAGCAGGTGAATGGCTTCTCTCTAGTGTGACTGCATTGGTGAATTTTCAGCTGGGAAGGGTAAATAAATCCCTTCTCACAATCTTCACATTTCCATAGTCTCTCCCTCGTGTGACTGCACTGGCATTTTGACATTGCAGATGAACCTTCACAGACTCTTCCACACACAGAGAATACATGTTTCTTCCTTGAGTGAATAGTGCTTTTTCTTTCAATGTTCAAAATCCTGAGATAATTAGGTTACGATAAACAGAGTGAATGTCAGATCTGGATGTGGTTTCATTTGAAATCTCTAATTGCAAATCAAACATTCAAACTGAAAATAAAAGTAGAGATCAAGAGAAACCAGAAGAACACACACATGTTGTGAAACTCAGAAATTAATGTGGTCAATTGTGGAGTCTACACTTGGGTAAACTGCTGAATTATCACAGAAACTGAACTGGTTCCTAAATGCCTGTAGGGAAGGGAAGCAGTCAGTGTTTGCACAAAACTACACAAGGAGATAGAGAAAACAAAAGGTGGAAGGTTGGTGGTGTGGATCTTGCAGATACTCCTGAATTGTAGGCTTTTACTTGTGAATTTTTATGTAGCAAAAGCTTAAAATTATTTTTGGAACTTTTATAGTCAAAAAAAAGCAAAGGAAAAAATGTGAAGTGGAGATTTTTTTTCCCTACATGGAGTTTGTGGGAGAGGTCTTTCTATGTATTTGTCGAGTGTCGACAGCTCTGAAGAGAGATTTTATTTTCTGTTTTTTCAAATATGAAAAGTCTCAAACAACGTGAAGAAAATAAATACCTGAAAAAGGAGAGATTGTTTTTCACACGGAGCTTGTTGGAGAGATCTGTCCATGTGTTTGTTTGACAGCTCTGGAGAGAGTTTTTCTCCCCTCTGTTTTCATAGACAAAACTCTGGAGATTTTCGTTTTCAACTGGTTGTTGTGTCTGTTTAAATAATGAGAGGGATTGGGGAATGGCATTTCTCTTCTCAGATGCAGAGACTTGAAAGCTGACTGATAGAACACTTGAGGAGGGGACTTTTTTTTTCCAGTTTATTGGAGTTTCAGTTAAATTTTTTTTTAAGTTTTTTTTTGCTTTGCACACTTAAGATCAAATTCTGTGGGTTAGGAAGGGCTTTTTTTTATATATATGCAAAGTTCTTTTATCAGCTTCTTTTTAGACTTAACTTCACTGATGACATACAGGAGACGCGTAGTGTGATGGTTAGTAGATTTAGAGAGGTGGTTACACGGCAAGATCAGTCAGATAAATGGGTAGATGTCAGAAAAGGTAAGAAGGTAGTTCAGAAGTCTTCTGTGGCTATGCCTCCCTCAAACAGACTCCGTTTTGGGTACTGTTGAAGAGGATGGCTCTCAGAAAAATTGAAGTGCAGTCACATCTTGGGCACTAGGAATGAATCTCATGTTAAGCAGGGTTTGTCAAGATTTAAAAGAATAATTGTGACAGGGGACTCTCTGATCAGGGGCACAGACAGGAGATTCCATGGCTGTGAGTGTGAATCTGGATAGTATGTTGCTTTCCTGGTGCGAGGGTCAAAGATGTTTCAAAACAATTGAAACATATTGTCGAAGAGGAGAGTGAGAAGCCAGAAGCTGTGGTACGCATTGGTAAAAATAGCACAGTTATAACAAGAGTTGAGGCTTTGCAGAGAGAATATGGGAGGTTAGGTAGAAGGTTAAAAAAGCAACACCTCAAAGGTATTTTAAAATCTCTGATTTCTCCCAGTGCCACGTCCTAGTGAGAGCAGTTAAATCAATGGCTGAAGGGATGGTGCAATGTGAAAGGATTCAGATGTTTGGATCATTGGGAGCACATCTGGGACAGAAAAGACCTGTACCCACGGAATGGGTTTCGCGAGTTCTATTTTGGGAGCCTTGTGACTAGTAGCGTGGGCGTGCACATGTGTGCAGTGGTTTCTAAGTAGCAGTGAAAATAGAAAGACAGATAAGGATGGTTCTGAATCAAAATAAAAAGCAAGTTAATTAAAAAGGCAGACAAGAGCAAATCAGAGAATGAGGTATCTCTGAAGAATTAAACTGCATTTATTTAAATACAAGGGTCTTACAGGTAAGGCTGATGTACTCAGAGCATGTGTGGGAACATGGGACTGGGACGAAATAACTATTCCAGAAACTTGGCTGAGGAAAGGACAGGACTAGCAGCTCAATGTTCCAAGTTTCATTTGCTTTGAAAGGACAGAAAGAAGGCGGAGTGACATTTTTGATAAAGAAAAACATTACTACTGTAATTGGAGAGGATATTTCTGAGGGATCATCTAGTGAAGCTATGTGGGTAGAGCTTAGAAATAAGGAAGATATGATCACCTTGATGAGATTATTTTCTAGGTACCCCCAATAATCAAAGGGAAATTGATGAGCAAATGCATACAGTGATCTCATATATATATAAAAGAATAATAGGGTTGTTATAGCAGGGATTTTAATTTTCCAAACATTGACTGGGACTGCCACAGTGTTAAGGGCCTGCAGGTGAGGAATTTGTTAAATGTGTTCAAAAATTTTTTCTTTATCAATATGTAAATGTTTTTTCTAGAGTAGGAGCAAAACCTGGCCTTCTTTTGGGAAATAAGGCAGGGCAAATTACTGATGTGTCAAGGGAACATTTTTGGACTTGTGAGCACACTCCTATTAGTTTCAAAATAGTTAAGGAAAAAGAGAGGCCTTCCATAAAAGTCAAATTTCTGAAAAGGAGTAAAGCAAATTTTAATTGTATGAGATAGGAACTTTCAAAAGTTAATTAGGGTAGACTGTTCACAGGTAAAGGGATGACTGACAAGTGGGATGCTTTCAAAAGTGTGATAATGAGAGTTCAGAGATATTATGTTTCTGTTTGAGTGAAGGGTAATCCTCGTCAGAGTAGGCAATAATGGACGAATAAAGATATTCAGGTTCTGGTCAAGAACAAGAAAAAGTCACATATCAGATATAGACAACTGGGATCAAATGAATCTCTTGAAGAGCATAAATGGTGAAGGGGCATTCTTAAGAGGGAAATCAGGAGGGCAAGCAGGGGATATGAGATATCCCTAATCTAATTTGTCAAGGCTAAGCCAAAAAGTATCTAGAAGTACATAAAGAGCAAAAGAGAAACTAGAGAGAACACAGGGCCCCTTAAAGCTCAATGAAGTTGACTATGTGTATAACCTCAGGAGATGGGAGAGATAATACATGAATATTTCATGTCAGTTTTTACTGTGGAGAAAGAAATAGAGGCGAGAGAACTCAAGGAAATAAACATTGCTGCTTTGAAAACATTTTTTGTTACAGAAAAGGAAGTGCTGGAGGTCTTAGAAAACATAATGGTGGATAAATCTCTGGGGAAGAAATTGGGGGGCCCTTAGTTTATCCATATACCACCATGGTAAGGTGCCAGAGGACTGGAGGGTGACTCATATTGTGCCTTTATTTAATAAAGGACCTAAGGAAATGCCTAGGAACAATTGACCTGTCAGTCTGACATGAGAGGCGGATAGTTGTTGGAGGTGATTCTGAACAATAGGACTTACATCCATTTGGAAAGGCAAGGACTGAAGAATAGTCAGCATGAGTTTTTGCGAGGGAAGGCATGTCTCACAAACTTGGTTGAGTTTTTTGAGCCACGAACGAAAATGATTAAAGAAGGCACAGTGTTAGAGATAACAAGGTGTAGAGCTAGATGAACAGAGCAGGCCAAGCACCAGCAGAGGAGCAGGAAAGCTGACGTTCTGGGTCTAGACCCTTCTTCAGAAATGACACATTTCCTTGTAGACAGAAATGTCTACAGTGGTAGACATTGTTTATACAGATGTTAGTAAAGCCTTTGTGATATTTTTGACATGGTAGACGAATTAGTAAAGTTAGATCACATGGGATTCAGGGAATGTGCCAATTGGATGCAAAATTGGCTGGACGGTAGGAGACAGAGGGTGGTGGTGGAGGGTTGTTTTTTGAACAGGAGGCCTCTGACCAGTGGTGCTCTACAGGGATTGGTACTGGGTCCACTTTTGTTTGCCATTTATATAAACGATTTGGATGAGAATTTAGGAGGCCTAGTTCGTAAGTTTGCAGATGACACCAAAATTGGTGGTATAGTGGACTGTGAAAAATGTAATCTAAAGTTACAAAGAGATCTTCAATTGGGTCAATGCACTGAGGAGTGGCAGATGAAGTTTAATTCGGATAAATGTGAAGCACTGCATTTTGGTAATACAAACAAGGTCAGGATTTTTACAATTAATAGTAGTGCCTTGGGTAGTGTTGTAGAACAGAGAGATCTAGGGGTTCAGGCATATACATCTTTAAAAATCATGTCACAGATAGACAGGGTGTTTAAGAAGGCAGTTTGTTGTGTAAATACTCCTCTCCAAATCACCCCGCCCCCACATGGTAGAAAGAGAAGCATGAGCACTGCTGCACATTGCCCCCAATAAAGATGGCAGTGGTAACACAGCGCCTTCTACCGCCTGTGGCCCGTAGCTGTTTTCCCGTTTGCTGCAAACGCAGGACCAAGAGTTTCTAATTCAGGTCTAGCAGCCTGCACCAAGTCTTCCTGAAATCTCCCAGTCCAGACTAACTCCATTTTTCCTGCCGGGGTCTGCTGCAACTCCCGCTTTTCCGTCTTGGCCCCTCGGACGCCGGAGACAGTGACACTGCGCCGGTCGCGTTATAGTCACGTGTCGTCCTGCTCGCTCCGCCCCTCATTCACACTCATTGGTTGGACGACCAGCAGCCACTGCTTGGCGTTTCAACCCCGTCCACCCTCCTCCTATTGGTGGGTGACGTGCCGTCAATCAGCCGGGCCCAATTGTGAGGTAAGTGGTGGTATTTCCTGTGCCTGATCTGGGCTGAGCTTCATCATTCGCAGTGAATGGAACAGTATTACAGAGCAAAGAGATAACAAGGTGTAGAGCTGGATGAACACAGCAGGCCAAGCAGCATCCGGGCCTAGACCCTTCTTCAGAAATGGGGGAGGGGAAGGGGGTTCTGAAATAAATAGGGAGAGAGGGGGAGGCGGATAGAAGATGGATAGAGGAGAAGATAGGTGGAGAGGAGACAGCCAGGTCAAAGAGGCGGGGATAGAGCCAGAAAAGGTGAGTGTAGGTGGGAAGGTAGGGAGGAGATAGGTCAGGCCAGGGAGGACGGACAGGTCAAGGGGGCGGGCTGAGGTTAGTAGGTAGGAGATGGGGGTGGGGCTTGAGGTGGGAGGAGGGGATAGGTGGGAGGAAGGACAGGTTACGGAGGCGGGGAGTTGAAATGGTTCGTGACTGGGAGGTGCAGTTGTTTAGTGCGAACCGAGCGTAGGTGTTCCGCAAAGTGGTCCCCAAGCCTCCGCTTGGTTTCCCCAATGTAGAGGAGGCCACAACGGGAACAGCGGATGCAGTGTACCACATTAGCAGATGTGCAGGGAACATCTGCTTGATGTGGAAAGTCTTCTTGGGGCCTGGGATGGGAACCATTTCAACTCCCCCTCCCATTCCGCAGACGACATGTCCATCCTGCACTTCCTGCAGTTCCACAACGATGCTACCCGAAGGTTGCAGGAACAGCAACTCATATTCTGCTTGGGAACCCTGCAGCCCAATGGTATCAATGTGGACTTCACAAGCTTCAAAATCTCCCCTCCCCCTACCACATCCCAAAACCAGCCCAGCTCATCCCCGCCTCCCTAACCTGTTCTTCCTCCCACCTATCCCCTCCTCCCACCTCAAGCCCCACCCCCATCTCCTAACTACTAACCTCATCCCGCCCCCTTGACCTGTCCATCCTCCCTGGACTGACCTATCTCCTCCCTACCTCCCCACCTATACTCACCTTTACTGGCTCCATCCCCACCTCTTTGACCTGTCTGTCTCCTCTCCACCTATCTTCTCCTCTATCCATCTTCTATCTGCCTCCCCCTCTCTCCCTATTTATTTCAGAACCCCCTTCCCCTCCCCCATTTCTGAAGAAGGGTCTCGGCCCAAAACGTCAGCCTTCCTGCTCCTCTGATGCTGCTTGGCCTGCTGTGTTCATCCAGCTCTACACCTTGTTATCTCAGATTCTCTAGCATCTGCAGTTCCTACTATCTCTGAAACGTATTACAGAGCACATAGGCTTGTGGTCATTCAGCATATTGAGGCTATACTCTCTCAGTTGAGAATTATTGCAAATCTATCCCAATTCCCCTGCGCTTTGCTGTAAACCTGCAAATCTTTTCATGAAAAGTTAAATTCCAAATCTGTTTTGAGAGTAACTGCTAAATCTGCATTCAGCTGACTTTCAGACCTTTTCAGATTCACATAATCTTCAGATTTTCACCCTGCATTATTTGCCAATTATATGAAAGCTGTGTGCTGTGATTACCAAACATTGTGATAATATTCACAATTTCTCATTTGGTAGGTCCGGGCCTCCAACTTGGCCCGGTACTGCCTCTTGGCCTCCCTGATGGCTTTGTGGAGGTCATATCTGGATTTTCTTCATTGGTCCGGGTCACCCAATTTGAATGCTGCACATCGTGTCTTCAGTAGCAAGTGGATTTCCTGGATCATCCAAGGTTTACGGTTGGAGTGACTTCTTTGGTACACACCTCTGCACATTTGCTAATGAATTTGATGATGGTGGTGGCATACTCTTTTAGATTTCCGCTGAACACTTGAAAACCACGTCCAAGCAGTCGCGAAAACAATCTTCCGCTGCCTCGGACCAGCACTGTCCATAATTTCATGTAGGATTCTCCCAATTCAGCTTTAGCTTGTAAACTGGGAGGAGGAACACAGCACTGTGGCCAGATTTTCTGAAGTGTGGGCAGGGGATTGAGCAGTAGGCATCTTTGATGGTTGTGTAGCAGTGGTCCAGAATGTTTGGTCCTCTGGTAAGACAAGAGATTTGTTGGTGGTATTTTGGCATCACCTGCTTGTGGTTGGCTTGGTTGAAGTCGCCGGCCACAATGAAGGCCTAAATGACATTACGGGATACAAAATGAAACTGTGCAAGATAGCAGGCAATGACACATCCCTCCCTGACATGCTGAACGCTTTCTATGCTCAGTTTGAACAGAATACCACCGGCATGGTGATGCATTCCCCAAGAGGCTGACACACGTGTCCCCTCTGTCACTGTTTCAGAAGTTAGATCAGTCTTCCTGTGAGTGAACCCAAGGAAAGCAAACAGGCCCGGACGGTATCCGCAGCCAAGCACTCAGATCCTGTGCGGACCAACTGGCGGGGATATTCACTGACATCTTCAACCTCTCCCTCCTACAAGCCAAAGTCTCACCTGCTTCAAGAAGACCACCATCATCCCTGTCCCTAAGAAAAAACATGCAATGTGCCTTAATGACTACCACACAATAGCTCTGACTTCAATAATCACAAAGTGCTTTGAGAGGCTGGTCATGGCCCACATCAACTCCTGTTGCCTAACCTGTCTCAATTCCCAACAGTATGCCTACTGACATAACAGATCCACAGTAAATGCCATATCCCTAGTCATGCACTCATCCCTGGAACATCTGGACAACAAAGACACCTATGTCAGACTCCTGCTTGTTGAATACAGGTCCACCTTCAACACCATTATCCCCTCCAGACTGATATCAAAACTGCATGACCTTGGTCTCGGCTCCACCCTCTGCAATTGGATCCTAGCTTTCTGACCCATAGGCTGCAATCAGTGAGGATAGGTAACTGCACCTCCACCACAATAACATTCAATACTGGAGTCCCCCTAGGATGCATCCTCAGCCCCCTACTGTACTCCCTATAGACCTACGACTGTGTTGCCAAATTCTGAATGAAAGCCATCTCCAAGTTTATTGATGACGGATACCTAACAACGAGACAAAATACAGAAGGGAGATAGATGGCTTGGTGACATGGTGCAATGAAAACAGCTGTCTCTCAACATCAGCAAAACTAAAGAACTGATCATCGACTTCAGAAAGAAAGGAAGAGAACACACCCCCATACATCAATTGAACTGAGGAGAGAGTGACGAGCATCAAGTTCCTCAGATTAACGATAATCAATGACCTATCCTGGACTTTCCACATAAATGGGACAGTCAATAAGGTACGACAACGCCTCTTCTTCCTCAGATGGTTCAGGAAATTTGGCATGTCCATAAATTCCTGCACCAACTTCTACAGATGAACCATTGAAAGCATACTCTCCAGGTGTGTAATAGCTTGGTATGGCAACTGCTTTGTCCAGGACCGTAAGAAACTGCAGAATGTGGAGTGCCCAGACCATCATGGAAGCCAATCTTCCATCAATGGACTCTATTTACATGGCTCGCTGCTGCAGAAAGATGGCCAACATCATCAGAGACCCATCACACTCTTGTAATGATATCCTACAACCTCTTTCATCAGACAGAAGATACAGAATCCTGCATATACGCACAAGCAGTTTTAGGAACACCTTCTTTCCAGCCATTATAACACTGTTGAATGGACTCTAGCCTCAAATAATGTAACCTGCAATGTAACGTCTAAGTCTTTTTGATCTGTACATCTTTTGTTTGCTGTGATCTGCCTGTACTGCTTGTAAACAAAGCTTTTCACTGTATTTGGTACATGTGACAATAAAATCAAATTGATCGAAATGAAATAGACTGGAAACTAATCTACACCACGATTAAATCACTGCTTAACCTTCTCAACTCTAAGGAGAATTATCTGAGCTTCTGCTATCTCTCCAAAAAACAGAAAACCATCTTAATTTTAACTTATTCATGGAGTGGCTCTTTGCTGTCCAGACCAGTGTTTCTTGTCTGTCTTTATTTGACTTGGACAAAGTCATGGCAAACCCCCCTTTCGAACTGAGCAGTGCATGTGCTGTCAGTACATCACAGTCCTGTTTGAATGCTAATCTCCATCAGTCTCACAAACCTTCCTATCACTGTAATCCCTATCCAGCCTCAGAACTAGACATGGTTAGTACGTTTGCAAATGGCACCAAAATTGGAGGTGTAATGCAGAGTGAAGAAGGTTATCTCAGATTAGAACAGGACCTCGATCAGATGGGCCAGTGGGCTGAGTACTGGGAGATAGAGAAATAGTGTGCCAGGGGAACAGCGTGTTGACACCGCCTGGGGTTAGCAGCCTGGGGTATGGGGATTGACTGGTATATTTCCAATATAGAAATTGAGAAGTCATGTTGAGGTTGCAGAGGACATTGGTGTGGCTTCTTCTGTAGTACTGTGTCTAGCTCTGATCGCCCTGTTATAGGAAGGACTTTACTAATCTGGAGAAAGTTCAGAAGAGATTTAACAGGATCTTGCTGGGTATGAAAGTTTTAAGTTATATAAGAAGAGGCTGGACAGGCTGGAACTTTTTTCATTGCCCTGTAAGAAGTTGAGAGATAACCTTTTTGAGGTTCATAAAATCAGAAGAGGAACAGATAAAATTAATGGTCGATGTCTTTTCCCTAGGATGGGCGATTTCAAGACTAGGGGCATAATTTTAAGGTGAGAGGAGAAAGATTTAAATGAAAGATACCAAGAGCACGTTTTAAAACAGAGAGTGGCTTTTGTGTGGAATGAACTGCCAGATGAAGTGATGAATACAGTTTCAGTTACTACGTTTAAAAAAAATTTGGATAAGTACATGAATCGGAAATGTTTGGAAGTATATGGGCCAGGCACAGGCAGGTGGGACTAATTTAGTTTGGGATTATGGTCAGCATGGACTGGTTGAACTGAAGGGTCTGTTTCCATGTTGTAAGATTCTACTCTTCCCAGACCGCTCCAGCGGTACCTTTACCCACCATGCCCCATTAATCAATCTCCTGATGTTTCCAAACACTTGCACAGCCACGCTGGGGAAACCTTACAATATGAGGATTTGGAATTCCTCTGACTCTAAACCCAGTTGTAGACGAGATTCTGTTTTATGTCTAGGAGCTCAGAACCATTGGAGATAATAACTGTGACGCACTTCTTACACACTGCAAGATGAACTCACACTGGGGCTTTACTATCAGTAAAGAGAAATAAGAAAGACCAAAGTGACATTTGTCCCTCTCAGTGTGACCTGAAGGATGTGTCCAGGCTGAACTTCTGTTGCTGCTATACAATCCTCACCCAAGATTGTCCTTTCTGAGGTCCAGGTGATATTAAACGCTCAGGGAAGAAATACAACAATCTACACTGGCATGTTTGAAGCAAAGCAGATTTATTTGACATTTCTCCAGTATGTTAAGCTCCAGTCCAATTTGTGAGATTATTAACATCATCAAAAACAAACTCCAATGGTCAGAATAAAAACAAATCTGATGCTTATATGACAGATAGAGGCCATTTGGCCCATCATGCTTTTATTGGCTGAAATAGAACTATCCCGGCTGATCCCATTCTGCAGAAATTAATCCATAGTCCTTGATTTTTGTTAGGGTGAAAGTTAAGGCTCATAGATGTAGGGAATGCTGGGTGACTAGAAAAAATTGAGGTGTTGGTCAAGAAAAAAAAGGAAGCATATCTCAGGTATAGACAGCAGTGATCAAGTGAATCCCTAGAAGAATATAAAGGCAGTAGAAGTATACTTAAGAGGAAAGTCAGGAGGGCAAAAAGGGGACATGAGGTAACTATGGCAGTTAGGTTTAGGGAGAATCCAAGAGGATTTTATAAATACATGAAGGATGAAAGGGTACCTGGGGAGAGAACAGAGCCCCTTAAAGATCAGCAAGTCTGCCTCTGTGTGGAAACGCAGGTGATGGGGGAAGACAGTAAACAAGTATTTTGCATCAGCGTTTACTGTGGAGAAGGATATGGAAGATATGGAACTTGGGATAATAAATAGCAACATCTTGAAATATGTCCATATTACAGAGGAGGTGGTGCCGATGGCTTAAAATGTAAAAAAGTGGATAAACCCCCATGTCCTAATCAGGTGTACCATAGAACCTTTTGGGAAGCTAGGCAAGTGATTCCTGGGCCCCTTGCTGAAACATTTGTATCTTCAATAGCCACAGGTGAGGTGACAGAAATCTGGGGGTTGGTCGTGGTGCCACTATTTAAGAAAGGAGGTAAGGAAAAGCCAGAGAACTATAGACCGTTGAGCCTGACAGTGGTGGTGGGCAAGTTGTTGGAGGGAATCCTGAGGGAAAGGCAAGGACTGATTAGGGATAGTCGACATGGCTTTGTGCGTGGGAAATCATGTCTCACTAACTTGATTAAGTTTTTCAAAGAAGTAACAAAGAGGATTAATGAGGGCAGAGTGGTGGATGTGTTCGAAATGGACTTCAGCAAAGCTTCCTCATGGTAGGCAGCTTAGCAAGGTTAGATCATATGGAATACAGACAGAACTAGCCATTTGGATACAGAACTGGCTTGAAGGTAGAAGGCAGAAAGTGGTAGTGGAGGGTTGCTTTTCAGACTGGAAACCCATTGCCAATGGTGTGCTACAAGGATTGGTGCTGGGTCAACTGTTTTTCCTCATTTATATAACTAATTTGGATGTGAGCATGGGAGTTATAGTTTGTAAGTTTGCAGATGACAAAAAACTTGGATGTACAGTGGACAGCGAAGGAGGTTACCTCAGAAGATGAAGGGATCTTGATCAGGTGGGCTAATGGGCCGAGGAGTGGCAGATGGAGTTTAATTTAGATAAATGTGAGCTGCTGCATTTTGGAGCAAATCAGGGCAGGACCTATACACTTGATGATAATGTCCTGGGGAGTGTTGCTAAACAAAGAGACCTTGAAGTGCAGGCTCATAGTTCCTCGAAAGTGGAGTCACAGGTACACAGAATAATGAAGGAGGTGTTTGGTATGCTTGCCTTTATTGGCCAGTGCATTGAACATAGGTGTGGGAAGGTCATGTTGCGGCTGCACAGGGCATTGATTAGGCTAATTTTGGAAGACTGTGTGCAAATCTGGTCTCACTGCTATAGAAAGGATCTTGTGAAAGGGTTCAGAAAAGAATTACAAGGATGTTTCTGATATTATAACATTTGTGCTATTGGGACATGTTGAATAGGCTGGGGCTTATTTCCCTGGAGTATCAGATACTGAGGTGTGACCTTACAAAAGTTTAGAAAATCATGAGGGGCATCGGTAGGATAAATACACAAGGTCTTTTCCTCAGGATGGACGGGGGGAGTGGGGTGGAGGGGGAGGGGAGGTGGGGGCGGGGGGCGCGGTGGTGGTGGTGCGGAAGGGTCCAAAACTAGACGGCATAAGTTTAAGGTGAGAGGTGAATGATTTAAAAGGTATCTAATGGGCAACATTTTTATCACAGAGGGTGGTGCATGTATGGAATGAGCTGCCAAAAGAAGTGGTGGAGTCTGGTACAAAAACAATATTTAAAAGACATCTAGATGGGCATATAGGTGAGAATAGTTGAGAGGGATATGGGCCAAATGCTGGCAAATGGGACTAGATTTATCTAGGATACCTGGTCGGCATGGATGAGTTGGACTGAAGGGTCTGTTTCCGCCCTTTACCTTTCTATCACTTTGTGACTCTGTGTTCTGGTATTCCATGTGCATCCATGTCTTTTTCTTCAATGTGATGAAGGATTGTGACTCTACCACTCTATCAGACAGAGTTTCAGTTCTCTACTATCTCTGGGTGAAATTGCTTCTCCCCTCCCCCTCTTTCTGTGAATCACTTTCAATCTAAAATCTCCAGTCACTGATCTATCTGTTAAAGAGTAGCTCCTTAGTATCCACTCTATCTGGACTCTTCATCATTTCATCACTTGAATTAAATCTCATCTCAGCCTCCTCTTTTCCACAGAAAACAACCCCAGCCTATCCAACCTTTTGTCACAGCTGCAATTCTGTAATCCTGGAAACATCAAAATCAGTCTCCTTTGTACCCTCTCTGATGTGATCACATCTATCTTGGAATGTGGGGACCAGAACTAGTGTAGTACTTTACCAGTGGTCAAACTGGTATTCCTGACAGTTCTGGAGTCTCCTCCCTGTTACGTTATTCATTCACGGAATGAGGGTGTCGCTGGCTAGACAGCATTAATTACCCATCCCTAATTGCCCAGAGGGCACTTTAGAGTCAACCCCGTTTCTTTGGGTCTGGGGGTCACATGTAGGCCAGATCAGGTAAGGATGGCAGTTTCCTTCCTTACAGGACATTTGTGAACCAGATGGGTTTTTACGACAATTGATTCATGATCATCATTAGATTCTTAATTCCAGATATTTTATTGAATTCAAATTCTACCATCTGCTGTGGTGGGATTCGAACCTAAGTTCCCAGAATGTTATCTGGGTCTCTGGATTAACAGTCCAGCCACTATACCACTAGGCCATTGCCTCCCCTTTGTTCTCATCGTTTTCCCACATTGAACTGGATGTGCACTCCGTGGTACTGGGATACCCTACCGTGTGTTTATTTCTTAACTAAACCAAAATAAACTTCAGATTAAACCAAACAGACGTTCATCAACTACTCACCAGTCAAATTCTCCCATTATACAGAAGACATCTTACTTTTCAGGGAGTTCATCAAAATATTTTGCTTACATTCTTATTATCTAAACACAGATTTTAATTTGTTGAATAAAATTCAGATTTCTTCATTATTACAATCCCTTTTAGTTTAGCTTTATCTTTATCAGCTCTATTTTGTGAATTGAACACTGACGTAATGATAGAAATATCAAATTGACTTCAGTTTTATGATATTTAATCTAGTCTCAATTTCTTACTGATTAATAGGTGAACAGTACTGCCCTCAGTACTCCAGTTGTGCTCTAACCTGTGCTTTCCAAAGTTCCAGCATTATCTCCTAGCTCTGATATTAGAGGCACAACCAAATATCTCACTGACCTCCTTATCTACATGTCCAGCCACCTTCGACGATCTGTGGATATGAGTCCGAGGCCTCACTGTTCCTCCAGACTTCTCAGCATTCAACTAATTATTGTGAATTTCCTTGCCCTGGTGGTCCCTGATGTCCAGGTTCATTATCCCCAGAATGAATTCCATTGGCCATGTTTCTGCCTTTGTGAGTAGTCCATTGACATCACACAGTTTGCACCTTTCTTCCTCATTGGCCAACTATTGACAAACGTCATCATGGCCCTGCATTGAAGTCTGAATCCTTGATATATACACCACAAAACCGTGGACTCCCATTGGAAATGGGCAGCCCGGCAAGATTCAGTCCTGGGTGTAGTTAACAGTAGTAATAACAGCAGAATCCAACTGCTGCTCTCACAGGTGAAGTTGCTGGTGTTTCAGGAGGTTGTGTGACTGAGAAAATCTTTTCCCACATAAGGAGCAGATGGTAGGTCCCTCACCAGTGTGAATTTGTTGATGTTTCATCAGATTCTGCTAACTTTTGAACCTCATCTCACAGTCGGAGTAATGAAAAGGTCTCGTATCAGCGTGAATAAGTTGGTGTGTGGTGAGGTGGGATGACTGAGTGAATCTCTTGCGTCACAGTGAGCAGGTGTGTGGTCTCTCCCCAGTGTGCACTCACTGGTGGATCAGAAGATCAGATGAATCAACAAATTCCAGTTTGCAGCCAGTACAGGAGAATGGCCTCTCCCCAGTACGAACTTGTTGGTATATCCTGCAACAGGAGACTAAATTGAAAGACTTGAAATATGAAGTAAACAAACAAGTTATTCAGTCCAGTCAGTCTGCTGTTTTATTTGTTCACTCCTATTTCATTCATCACATTTCACATCTTCTAAATTATTTTTCGAAACCCTTTTCCCTCTCAGACACATTTTTATGTGCACTATTTTTCCTGCACTATTTGCTGTGAATTCCACATTTTAATCACTCTCTGAGTGAAGAAAATTTATGTGGAAACATTCTCTACATATTGACCCTGTCCAAAACATTAATCATTTTAAACTGCTCTGTCAGGTCACTGCTCAGCCTTCCTTAAAGTCCCCAATCTGCTCAATCTTTCCCAAAGGCTGTATTATTTTAATTATAAACCATCTGTGTCAGTACAGGATGGAGATTGTGAAGAGACAAATATTTCTCTGGGTTGCAGTTTGCAAATCCTGGAAAAGGAATTTATAAAAACCCATCTCTGTTAGTCCAGCTCACTGCCCCTGCTCTCCACAAATGCGGGACTGGGAGCTTATTTGCCGGCCTTTGCGACCACACACCCTGTCACCAGAGGGAGCCACCCCATCCAGGCCCCGGCTCCATTTCTCCCTCCACCCGCGACCAAACTCACAAACTCGCACTGCGCATGCTCTGAACATTGCGCCTGCGCCACCGCGCCCCCTCTGATGTGGACTGGCGTGTATCACCGCCGCGCAGAATTAATCGGTAAAGGCACCGGCAATGACTTTCTTAAAACCTGTTTTGTGACTTGTTTTGCTTTTACCATTAGAGATGGGTCAGAGATTCAAATACTAAAGCAAAGAAGCATGTGAACAGAAACTCAGCTAAATCTGTTCTGACGAATGGTCACCGGACCCGAAACATTAACTCTGATTTTCTCTTCGCCGATGCTGCCAGAACTGTTGAGCTTTTCCAGCAACTTCTGATTTTGTTCAGAACTAACCTGGTTCTGACAAATGGTCACTAGCCCTGAAACGTTAATTCTACTCCACAGGTGCTGCCAGGCCTGTTGTGTTTACCTACCAGTTACTGCTTTTGTTTCAGATTTCGAACATCCACTGCTTTTTTCTTATTTTTCTCATGTTAAAACGTTTGGGACAAATTATATTATCTGCCAACTCCGCAGCTTATTTTCTGACTCCAAGAAATCGATAAACTCACATTCCTGGACCAGGAATCGAGCCTAGGTCGTAGCGGTAAGGGCACTAAATCCTAACCGCCAGACCACCAGGGGAGATGTTAGTAGCTGTCTTATCTTTTCTCACTGACACTGCTTTCGACTTCTCATTTGCGATCATTTTGGCTACAGATCAGTTTCTCCTTGTCATCGAGGATTTAAAGCGTTGAAAAAGACCCTTTGGTCCATCGTGTCTTCTGTCAATGAGAACCGTTGCCAAGTGCTGGGATAGGAAATGCACTTGAAACAGTCCCAAAAGCTTTGGGGCCGCACGGTGGCTCAGTGGTTAGCACTGCTGTCTCACAGCACCAGGGACCCGGATTCAATTCCACCCTCGGGTGACTCTCTGTGTGGAGTTTGCACATTCTCCCCGTGTCTGCGTGGGTTTCTTCCTGGTGCTCCGGTTTCCTCCCACAGTCCAAAGATGTGCAGGCTAGGTGGATTGGCCATGCGATTTTGCCCATTGTGTTCAAGGATGTGTAGATTAGCTGGGTTATAGGGGAATGGGTTTGGGGGGATGCTCTGAGGGTCGGTGTGGACTTGTTGGGCTGAAGGGCCTGTTTCCACACTGTACGGATTCTAAGAACTCTACAAGCTGCTCATGTGCAGCTTTCGATTTCTAAAACCCGCTGTCCCAATCCTGGGACTCTGACAAGACGGTGACTGGCAGACCTTCCTCACTAAACACGACTGTCAATTTTTCCACCAAGGGTGGAAAAGCAGTCAGGTGCACGCAAGCCAGGTAGGATTCGAACCTACAATTCAGGCGCGTTTCCAAATGTCACAGCTTGTCGAGTTGCGACATTAATAGGCGGAAATGGGATTCACAAAGTGAACAAGCAGCAAATATAACCGCCGTCACTGCTTCACTTCAATGGTCCCCACTCTGCAAAGTGGTGAATTTCACAGGCAAAGGAAAAACATTGGTTTTCGGGTCGCTGCTTCATTGTCACCTCTTTCTGTACTGGAACTTTCCATTGTTTTATTCACAGTCACTGCGCTGTTTTATGACCCACTCCAGTGAAATGTACTTTCATACTATGAGCCACAGTTTCTTTGAGTCAAAACCCTGAACACGTTCAGTGACAAACCTCTGGTCATTGCTAGCTGGGGATCTGGAATCAGACCAGTTGAACGACACCTTTATTGGTACCGCCCCTTCACTGCAGCTCAGCGCCTCAAAACCAGCCCCTATTCACGACAGCCTGTTTTGTACCTTACTGCAGTACATCTACTGAACAACATCAGATTTTCATACCTCACTGGTGTTCCCTGGTTAGGATTTAGAGTTTGCATGACCCCAGCCTAGATATAATTCCCAGTCAGGAAATGAAGATTTATTTCTCTTCTTGTCAATTATCTGAATGAAAACGAATTCCTGGTTGCGCACACAACACACACCCTGAATCTCCCAGAATCATTCCATCTAGAAGGGCAAGGGCAGCAAATACACAGGAAAACTATCGCCACAAATCCCCCTCAGAGCAACTCATCATTCTGAGTCGGAAATATATCGCCGTTCCTTCAGTGTCACTGTGTCTAATTCCTGGAACTCCGTCACTAACGGCATCATGGCAGAACAGGCGTGCCAAGGAGATCAAGGGTTCAAGAAAGTGACTCATCACCTCCACCCCTGCAGTAATTAGGGATTGGCAGTGAATCCTATCCCAGTGAGTGACGTCCATATCCCAGCAGCCTGTTTTTAAACGTTGCGGTTTCTGACTGGGCACCTGCAATTGGTTGGGAACAAGTTCAGAAGCGGAGCGGGGAGTGAATTAAAGTGAAAGACAATGATGACTGGGAGGCATTGGCAGAAAGTGAGTGTGGAGCTGCTGGTGCAAGGCGCAGTGTTGGCGCTAATGGATCGGACTTTACTGCCCACAGTTTACATTGGCTCACACATCACTCCTGTTCAATTCACCACAATACCCTTTTCCTCTTGTAAGGCTCCGTCTGTGTGTATTAACGTGGTTAATAGGTCTCGAGAGGATGAACCCATTCCCATTATACAATTAGTTTAGGAAGTGAAAACATCAGTTTTAAACCAAGGTAAGAGGAGATTGTTTCTTCCTATGCGTTTTCAGTGGAGACTGCACTGTCCTTTTTTTTTTCAAAAGCGAGAATTCTCACATAGCAACATTGAAACAGAAAAACAACCACAGTTGCTGTGAACCAATGGTTTTAAATTGAATATATGGATGGGGGAAAAGCATGATGTAGACAGAATATCCAATGGCGCCTCTGTCTTACATTGCGGATTCCTCCTTTAAAGTTTTCTCATACGCCATGTTGTTGATCCAACCTGGTGCTGTTGAAGGAGACAACTGAGCATGTTTCCTGTGTTTGACTTAAGCATGTTAGGATTTGGTGCTCCCACTCCTGTTACCTGGCATTGCCCGCATTCAGGAATGCTGTTTCTTCCCATTTTATGAATTCTAACATGTGATGGCTGGAACCCAATAAGAGAGAGAGATTTTGATAAATATTCACTGATTCGACAGATAAATCGATAATTTCCCCCAGCATTATAATATAGAAATGCATAACTAACCCAGTTCCGATAAACAGTCACTGGCCCTGAAACGTTAACTCTGCTTCTCTGCACAAATGCTGCCAGGCCTATTTAGTTTCTTCATCAATTCATGTTGTTGTTTCTGATTTCCATCACCCGCAATTCTTTGTTTTATGCTAAACTGAATAAAGTTTGGGGACAAAATATAATGTCTGCCAGCTCCACAGCTTATTTTCTGCTTCTGAAAGTCAGTCAGAAATACTGCCCTCACGATATATTACCAGAATCGATCAGCTCAGTTTCCCCTAATTTGGCGTCGAATGTGGGTCGCCGTGGTGAGAGCGCCGAATCGTTTGGGATAATTTTGACTGCAGATCAGTTTCTCCCTGTCATCAAGTTTTTACAGTGTGGAGATGGACCCTTCTGCCTATCGTGTCAGTGTGGGTCATCAACATCCATCTATTCTGGTCCCAGTTTCCAGCCTTGTGTGTTGTGATGTTTCAAATGCTCGTGACAATGGGATCATCCCACGATAATGACAAAATGGGACAGAATATCAAAATCGTCAAACAGTGTTCACATCCCCATGGGGAACTGATGCTCATTTTCATCCACAGAGGGAGACACACAGAGACATCTCCCGAGGGTGACACAGGCCTCAGGATTATACCCGTTTCAGGTACTTCACTTCAGCTCCCCGTTCACAGACACAAGTTTCTCCGACGAAAGGTAGCTTTAGGTGGAACACGAGCGACTTCTCCAAAAACTCAGAACCGTTGTTGGGAGCTCGGACATAAAATGGACAGTGAGGTGAAATAGTCCCACAAGTTGCTCAGGTGCACCTTTCAATTTCCAAAACCTACTGACTCAATCACTGCGGCTCCTGACAATCTGACAAGATTTTACCTGGCACACATATCTCAGTAAAAACACTGACATACGGCAAATTCTAAACACTTTCATATCGCATCTCTTTCTGCCTCTGTCCCTGTCTTAACTCCTGCTCCCTCTGACCGTCCAACTCCTAGCTTAATGAGCTGATTGATACAAACGCAGGCAAATAGTGAAGACAATTTTTACTTGGACGGCAGGGCCAAGAAATGTAAGACACGAGAAGCGATGGGTTTGCACACGGCCGGGTAAACAGACACCGGGATTTCATCTTCCCAATTCTCCCACATACCGACTCCAGGACGGTGCACAATGCCAATTATCCTCAGTCACGATGTCCCAATAGATAATGTGTCTGATAGATCAGGGAAGTATCGATTGGACTTTTTCCTGGCTCGGTTGCATTTTACAAACACTGTCCTTTAACTTTAAAAAAGTCCGCACCTGATCAGAGAGGAATACAGTCCTGGAAAGGGCACTTCGGCCCATTAAGTCTCTGCCGGTCAAACACGAGCCCACGACTGTTCGAACCTCATTTCCCAACGCCAGACTCAAAGCCTTAAATACGTTGACATCACAAGTGCTTAACTAAATGTTTCTTCACAGTTGCGAGGGTTTCTGCCTGTTCCACCCTAACCATCAGTGAGTCAGAAAGTTCCCACCATTTGCGTTCTGGGTGAAATAGTTTCCTCCCCACTTCATGTGATTCGCCTCACAAATACGAAGAGGGGAAGCAGATCCCCTTACTATCTGCCCTCTACTGCAGTCGGCAAGATTCATTCCCCGGGATGGGGTTTGAAATCCTGATGTTCAGGGACGAGAATCCTTTCAATGTCGCAGATCAATTCATTCACCGGGAACATCAATTTCCCAGCCTCTTATAGGAGGGGAATGCGCCTTGAATGTCGCTGCTCAGGCGGACAGTTCAAACTTCACTCTTCTCTGATTCCGGTTCCTTAAGACTAAAGATTCACAAAGCTGGCGACCGGCTTTCTGTTGTGTTTCCTTCATATTACCTCGCTTTCCTCGTCTCTGTCGTAGATATTCCCTTCCCTCTAACGTGATAGATACGAAATGATTGCATTCCTGTCTTCCATTTTCTCAAAATTTTAGATGGTTGTTTTTATAAAGTCACTATCACTGAAACTGCTTTCGCCACGTTTTGAGGTTCCTCGTATCCAGGTTACAACAACTACCGTGCAATCTCCCAGTTCCGCCACGGTTCTTTTCCAGACAAATAAACGGGAAGCAGCGGGGAGGTTGGGGCGGGGGGCGGTGGGAAAGTGGTCACATGAAATCACTGAGACTGGGGGACAGTGTGAGTGATATTCCATCGGGACTGAAGTTACTGATGTTCATCATTGACAGAAATAATTTGGTTATGGTTCACGGAAGTATAATTTCCACATCCGGGTATGACACTAACATGGCTGGGTGTGGGCCATCATTAACTATGAGGGATATGGTGATAAAACACAATAGTTTAAAAACACATTTTCTGAGAGGGTTTATTAATTTCCTTGTGGAGACTTTTGTTGTGGATTAACTCCGCGGGGAATAAGGAAATGCTGGACACAGAGAGGGAAAGATTGGCCACAGAGAGGGAAGTTAAAGATTGGATAAAAACCGAAACAACGGCGGAGCTGTAAATCAGAAACAGAAACAGAGGTTATTGGAAAAGCTCAGAAGGTCTGGCAGCATCTGTGAAGAAAAATAACTTTTCGGATCCGGTGACCAGTCAGTAGTTATGAGGAGATTAGCTTTTACAGAATCAATTTTCAGACATAAATCGCAGCAATGTGGGGAACACTGATGTTGGCCGCGTCTTCCATGAATACTTGCAATAAAAAGTGTCAACATATTGCACAAAAACGAAATGTTCTGAAGAAGAGACCTATCGGACCCAAAATGTTGACTTCGTCTCTATAACAACAGATACTTACATATCTGCTCAGTTATCACTTTAACATTTCTCAACGACTCCGACGTTACTACTAACATTTCCTGATCCAACTTCACTACTTCTGTTGATACCGAAACAGTCTCCGCAGAAACCATCAAAATTTGCTATGATTGACTTTTCAACTCACCACAGCGGGGTATTGAGTAAAGTTTTCAATAAGCAATAATCGCGCTTCAGTTAAACCTCATAAGGTACAATCCTACCGCAGCACAAGGCGATAAGAGTTTACCCCAAGGAAAGCAGGTTTATCGGCCTCATACCGTTCACACTTACGGTGGGGGAACCATTCATCGATTCCAAAGCATGTTGCTTGATTATCTGGAGTGGAGTTGATCAATAATCAACTATTTGCTGAAATTCAGCGGGGAAATTAAAATATTATTTCTCAGCCATAATGCTGAAATGTACCTGTTGGATTCTGGGATGTGAATATATGCTAATATTAGTGGTACAAAAACAAAGTTGCTCTAAATGCTCCGCAATTATGACAGCAACTGTGAAGTAAAAATCAGAGTTAACGTTTCGGATCCGGTGACCTTTCCTTGAACTGATGGTGGCTGGGAAAACGTCAGTTAATATGCAGAAAAAAAGGGAGGGCTGGTGTAGGGAGTAAACGATGGGATAGATCTTAAAGAGAGAGAAGAACAGTTGGACAGACAAAGAGTTGATAACGATCAGGTTGGGAGGGTGAATAGTTGTTAATGCGGACTATTAGTGACTAACAAACAGGTGGTGTGTAGTGGCAGGCTATGTGATAACAGGGCCTGGTGTGTGGCGTAAGGGGCTGGGACATGGGAGAGTTTAGTTCCTAAAATTATTGAACTCAATATTGAATCCGGAGGGCTGCAGAGTCCCCAAGTGGAAAAAGAGGTGTTGTTCTTCAGGGGAAGATGCCGTGGGTCTGCTTATCCTGACTTTGTTATTATGCCTGCCGATAAGGGTGGTGCTGTTGTAGTCTGGCGTACTGATCTCTACCTTGCAGAGTCTGAGCGCCAGCTCTCAGATACCTCCTCCTATCTTCCCCTGGGCCATGACCCCACCATGACGCATCAGGCCATTGTATCTACTGCGGTAAGTTATCTAATTTCACCTGGTAATCTCTTCCCCTCTGCTTCCAAGCTGGTAGACCCCCAGCCCCGCACAGCTCCCTTCAACCTCCTCCCAAAAATCCACAACAGGACTGTCCGGGCAGACCCATTGTTTCAGCCTGCCCCACGGAACTCATCTCTTCCGACCTTGACTCATTCTTTTCTCCCCTGGTCCAATCCATGCCCATGTATATCCATGATTTCTCTGACGCCTTACATCGGTTTCAAAACTTCCAGTTTGCAAGTTCCAGTTGCCTCCTCTTTACCATGGGCGTGCAATCCCTTTACACGTCTATTCCCCACCAGGAGGGTCTTAGGGCTTTCTGCTTCTTCCTGGAGAAAAGACCTGAACCATCCCCACACACCACCACCATCCTCTGCTTGGCCAAGTTCGTCCTCACCCTCAACAACATCTCCCTTGTCCTTACCTACCATACCCCCAGCATCCACATCCAGAAGATCATCAGACGCCATTTCCGGCACCTCCAGCGAGATGCCACCACCAGACACATATCTCCCTCTCCTCCCTTGTCACATTCCGCAGGGCCTGCTCCCTCCGGGAAACCCTGGTCCATACTTCCCTCACCCCCCAACAGCCTGACGACACCATCCCCTCCAACCGGCGATTGTGCAACACCTGCCTATTTACCTCCTCCCTCCCCAGTGTCCAAGGGCCCAAGCATACCTTCCAGGTGAAGCAACACTTCACCTGCACATCCCAGAAGCTAGTCTACTGCATTCGCTGCTCACAATGTGGTCTCCTCTACATTGAGGAAATGAAGCGTAGACTTGGTGACCGCTTCACAGAACATCGATGTTTTGCTCACAAAAAAGACACTGAACTACCAGTTGCCCGCCACTTAAACGCACAACCCTGTTCCCTGGCCAACATATGTCTCTGGCTTGCTGCAGTGTTCCAGTGAAGCTCAGCGCAAGCTGGAAGAACAACCTCTCATTTTACACTTGGGGACTCAATATTGAGTTCAATAATTTTAGGGCCTGAACTCTCCCATGTCCCAGCCCCTTACGCCACACACCAGGCCCTGTTATCACACAGCCTGCCATTACACACCACAAGTTAGTTAGTCACTAATAGTTTCCATTAACAACCATTCACCCTCCCAGCCTGATCGTTATCAACTCTTTGTCTGTCCAACTGCTCTTCTCTCTTTTTAGGCTATATCCTATCGTTTACTCCCTACACCACCCCCTCCCTTTTTTCTGCATATAAACTGACGTTTTCCCAGCCACCATCAGTTCTAAGGAAAGGTCACCGGATCCGAAACGTTAACTCTGATTTTTACTTCGCAGTTGCTGTCATAATTGCGGAGCATTTAGAGCAACTTTGTTTTTGTACCACTAATATTAGCATACATCCACATCCCAGAATCCAACAGGTACATTTCAGCATTATGGCTGAGAAATAATATTTTAATTTCCCCGCTGAATTTCAGCAAATAATTGATTATTGATCAACTCCACTCCAGATAATCAAGCAACATGCTTTGGAATCGATGGCTCCCCCACCGTAAGTGTGAACGGTATGAGGCCGATAAACCTGCTTTCCTTGGGCTAAGCTCTTACAGGTTTGCGCAGTGGCAGGATTGTACCTTATGAGGTTTAACTGAAGCGCGATTATTGCTTATTGAAAATTTTAGCCATTACCTGGCTGTGGTGACTTGCAATGAAGTCAATCATAACAATTTTTGATGGTTTCTGTGGAGACTGTTTTTGTGCTAACAGCCGTAGTGAAGTTAATACTAAAATAGGAGTCTTTCGGAAATATTGAAGTGAAAGCTGAAGCAGCTGCTTTGAAGCATACGTAAAACTGTCAGTATCAGTGGCGGTACAATCAGAGTCAAGTTTTTTGGGTCCGATAGGGCTCTTCTTCAGAACGTTTCGTTTTTGTGCAATATGTTGACACTTTTTATTGCAAGTATTCATGGAAGACGCGGTCAACGTCAGTGTTCCCCACATTGCTGCGATGCATGTGTGAAAATTGATTCTGTAAAAGCTGATGTCCTGATATTCACTCACTGTCAGAACGGGTCACCGGACCCGAAACTTTAACTCTTTTTTTTCTTCACAGATGCTGCCAGATCCGCTGAGCTTTTCCAACAACTTCTGTTTTTGTTCCGGATTTGCAGCATCCGCAGATGTTTCGGCTTTCGTTTAATATTAATGGTGCCACCTTGCGGAATAAACCGGTGCCTGCAGGGAACAGTTCACCGACATCCCGATGGTCAATAATTAATTTCGCCCGCTCTAACTATCCTCGCATTAGTGTTGATGTAGCCACGGGTCATTCCCTTTCAAATCATTGCCCAATTTCCACTTTTGAAAATTGTGAGTTAAGAAACGGAATCATGGAAGAGGGTCTGAAATTTTTGCACTGTCTGTGCACAACGTCCCCCAGCCAACATCACCAAAAGTTCCAATGCCAAATCTTAAATAAAATCTTGTAATAAATATATTCACTTTGGAAATTGACGTTACCATGGTTTTTTTTTATTTAAAGATGCTTAACCTGATATAACCCATCCTAATTTATGTAAGTGGACATTTATAATCTCATGCTCCTTGCTGTAGATCCTATCACAGAATCTGCTGCAGGAAAGAGAGAAAGTTCTGCTGCTGCTAAGCAAAGACCAGATTAGGTCACACCAGGACGACTGGGCTGTTGAAGTTGAATTCCTGTAAATGGGCAATGTCCACACCTTATCCTGTGATGTTTGAATTCTCTCCCGATTCTTCATTCCTGGGGACAGTGAGCAAATTAACGGGAAACGGAGGAAAGATGTCAATATCACACTCTCTGTTCTCTCTCACTGCAAATCCAAAATCTGAACATTAGTCATCGTTAAATGCACTTCTCTCAGGCAGAAAGGTGGACAGAACCCAACAAATCGAACGGAACAATATTATAGATGCAAACCCTGTTCAATCTGTCCTCGAAATTTGGTTACAATTACAGGAAGAGTTGATTTTCTATAATTGTTTGTTCACTACCGACAGATTTCATTGTTATAAAATGAGGGATTACGGATCTCCCCGGAAAAACGGGATATCGGCGTCAGTTCATCAGTTCACTGACTGACAAAGAAAACTTCGTTGGAGCCACTATTAGCAGTGTCTCAATGGTTAGACTAATAGAATTCTAAAGGAGATATTAATCCAGGAATAATTCAGTGGAAATCCTGAGCGTCGGGCTTATAATTTCAACTGTAACTTTCCATCTAATTAAGTCATGATCCTGAATTTGAACAAGTATGTATTCCTTCAGTGCCACTGGGTCAAAATCCTGATAGGCCCTTGCTTACAACACTGTGATTGTGCCTTCATTCGAAGGGGTTTAATGGTTCAGGATGCAGATCGCCTTCGCCTTCTCTAAGGCAATTTGGGTTCACGATAAGATTTCATCTCCCTCAAAAGTCATCAGAGGGAGGCAAGGAATCCACTGATCTTTATGCAACATACACCGAGATGTGAACCTTTGGCAAAAAATCAATCAGTTTTCGTCGCAGGTGAAGAATGTTCATTTCCAGACGAGCCAACAAGGAGAAATGACGTGTGACTGAGACTTTCGTTGGTGACTTTGACTCATTAATCCACCTCTACTGATTGTGTTCATTTGGTTAGTGTTCTTCAGATCTGAGTTACATTCAACTTTCTGGTTGATACTTTAAAGCAAGTCTGCATTATCCTGGACCAGTAAATCTATTACTCGTCATTGTAGAACTGTTGCCATGTATCTGCAGGGGCAGCACTCAATAACCCGCAAAATGTTTGACGTTATTCAGGTTACTCTAGTGTTCGTTATTTGAATCACGCGGCAGATTATTGTTTCTCTCACCGACTGCTGAAGATTTTGTTCAACGTAACTGGTTGCTACATCTTCTATACCAACTCTTCGCTGTAACTTTGAGACATCTCAAATGTCACAGAATAAATTATTTGCTTTCCATTCACTAAACTGACAGCTTTAGTTTATTTCAATTATATATTGGTAACAAATAAAGCTATTTATTCAAGTGAAAAGTATTGAATATCACTGTGATTTTGGGAACCATTTCAGCTCTACCCCTGATCTCACTGTTTGCCTAATACATTGTCGTGTTCAGTCACGCTCTGAAAGTTTTTGTTAGAATCTCCGTGAGGGTCAGTGCGCAAATACACCGCGGAACCTGTCAGTTTTGTTTTCAACACTTGCAGCTTGATTGTCCGGTTCACATGATCAAGCTCAGAGGATAACCGGTCTCCTTGAAATCTCTCTGTGTTCTCGATTAATTGGTTTCTCCGTTGCAGAAACTCCATGGAGCCACACGAATATTAACGGTAACAGAATAAGTTAGGAATGCAGTTTTGTTTAGCTGTGTAATTACAGGATAACTAGACATTATCCCCTTACTCACTGTGGTTGAAGTCGGTACCTGTGGAACTGAATCTCCTCGACAAAGTCTTGTAAGAGCCAGGATAATCAGAAAATTACAGAAAACACTTCATTATTATTATCGGCCTCAGTTTTGCTGTCACCTTGAACAATAACCTGAGAAATAAGACAGATTAAATAAAACGTCCTTTAATAAACAGGTCACACCTTCTAACGAAGTCATTTTCTATTTCTTCTCCGGAACTTGAAGGGAAAACTACAAACGGCCTATGAGTTTAAAACTCTCGCCTCTATCAATGTATCTCAGTGGCATCATTCCTACTTTGAATTCCCAGCCTCGCTGTTTTACTATCATTCACGCCGGGAAGTTTGTTAAGCAACCTCACCAAACCCCAAACAATGCTGGGTGTTGGGTCAAGTTTGGCTCCGGATGATAATTGTTGTTTGCAGAGAATGTATTGCTGCCTCTGTGTTGATGGAGCTGCTCGAGTAATTGTATTTGCTGCTGATGCTCTGAAACAGGAGAGTTTCTCAAGTTACAAAACTAACAGTTAGAACAACTGTTCTGAGGAATAATCGCAGTCTCGGGGCGACTTTGTTGCAGAGTGATCACAGTGTTAAGAGCTGAACTGGTCGAAGCTGAAGTAATTTCAGTCAAGAATTGGCAAGCGGTTGAGCAATTTCTGTATCTCTGCCTATTGGTTCATTGTTGACAAAGACATTAGGTGACAGCCAATGAGTTTCGAGCTCCTTTGTTCTTCTCTTCAAGCTCCATTGAACTCCAATTCATATGGCGGCGGGGGAAAGGAACATAATGAATTTATTCAAAAGACAAGGGGTCTTGGAAGAGATGACACCAATGTTAACGTTTATCAGTTTTATTTGTCTGTAGACAAAGTCAGAGAAGAAACACAGATCGTGATGTCCGAGTATCAGAACTGGATTTCCCCAGTTAGCAGAGCTCCTCTTTGACTTTGAGACCTCCCTTCAGCCCATGCAGAGGTTCAGTAGGTCTGAGGGATTTGGACACAGTGAATAGATCAATAAACAAATACATTTTCAATTACTTAAACGGTAGAGGGTAATGTTGCATTTGCTGCATTTTCAGAAAAGATCCATAGCAACCGAAATTTCTTTAATTTTACTTTGTGGCATAACAAATGTAACTATGGCATCTATACCGGATACGTTACAGCACCCGAAGAAGACGGTTCATTGCCGCATTTTCAAAGAATATTAGAAACACATGCCAGAATTGTTGGCAGCGCCCAAAAACTATAAATAAGAATTATAGAAAATATATCATAGTACGGTTTCTCTCCAATTCTGAATGGCAATGGCGAGATAACAGAGATACACAATCACAGAAATCCTGACGGAACAGAATATACATTTCCAAATTTACAGATGAGGCAGAAATAAATGTGAAGGCAAGTGTTGAGGATGACACAAAGAGTCTGCAAGAAGAGAAAGATATAGCGTTTAAGTGAGTGGAACTGCAGCGTCCTCTGGTGGGATACCTAGGAACGCTGCACCACTAAGAAATGAACAACTGGGTCGATGGGATAATATCAAATAATCAGCTTTTAAGATTCGCTGTTGAAATAATTAGATTGTGTAACTATTAATGAAACGTGAATGGCGTTAAATTAAAGGACACTTTATTTCCTTCGTGGTTAATTGATGAGTTAATCTGATTTAATATTTAACATCTGGTGCATCATGTTCAAAGTCGGTGGAGTTGTGGATAGTGCGGAAGGATGTTGCAGGTTACAGAGGGACATAGATAAGCTACAGAGCTGGGCTGAGAGGTGGCAAATGGAGTTTAATGCGGAAAAGTGTGTGGTGATTCACTTTGGAAGGAGTAACAGGAATACAGAGTACTGGGCTAATGGTAAGATTCTTGGTAGTGTGGATGAGCAGAAAGCTGTCGGTGTCCATGTGCATAGATCACTGAAAGTTGCCACCCAGGTTGATAGCGTTGTTAAGAAGGCGTACAGTATGTTAGGTTTTATTGGTAGAGGGATTGAGTTTCGGAGCCATGAGGTCATGTTGCAGCTGTACAAAACTCTGGTGCGGCCGCACTTGGAGTATTGCGTACAGTTCTGGTCACCGCATTATAGGAAGGATGTGGAAGCATTGGAAAGGGTGCAGAGGAGATTTACCAGGATGTTGCCTGGTATGGAGGGAAGGTCTTATGAGGAAAGGCTGAGGGTTTTGAGGCTGTTTTCGTTAGAGAGAAGAAGGTTAAGAGGTGACTTGATAGAGACATACAAGATGATCAGAGGATTAGATAGGGTGGACAGTGAGAGCCTTTTTCCTCGGATGGTGATGGCTAGCACGAGAGGACATAGCTTTAAATTGAGGGGTGATAGATATAAGACAGATGTCAGAGGTAGGTTCTTTACTCAGAGAATAGTCAGGGCGTGGAATGACCTGCCTGCAAAAATAGTAGACTCGCCCACTTTAAGGGCATTTAAATGGTCATTGGATAAACATATGGATAATAATGGAATAGTTTAGGTTAGATGGGCTTCAGATTGGTTTCACAGGTCGGCGCAACATCGAGGGCCGAAGGGCCTGTACTGCGCTGTAATGTTCTATGTTCTATGTTCTATGTTTTTCACTTACTACCTTTTCTCTTTCAATTTTTTCTCACCATTCTATACTCTGCAGTTATTATTCCCACGATTCTGCTCCTGCTCTTTTATTTTTCTTCACTGATGTTGGCCTGCGTTTTGCTCTTGCTTTATCTCCGCCCTGAGTTCCAATTCCCTTCACTTCTTAAACTCTTTACATCTTGCTCTTCTACATTATCTTTATTTTTGTCCTCATTCTCCTTAACCTCGAGTTAATAGAGCACTGAATTCGTAACTTTGATACTTCAAACTCAGCGCAGTGGAATTCCCACGTGGTGCAGTTTTTTTTAGGAGAGACTCTCCCGCTGTTTGTAACACTGCGCCCTCATCGGCGCAGAGATAGGTGGCAGTGTCGTTAATTCTGGCGCCTCCTACGTGTAGGCCACTGTGTTTGTCGTCTTCCAGTGCTGACGTTTTAGAAGGGGTGGAGAGCGTCAGGCTGTTTTTCTTCTCCTTACCCCGCCCCCAACTTTTAATTTCTCAATCGTCGCCGGAAGTAATGGAGAATGGAGGAAGCGAGCCCGAGGTCAGGTCGGCGCTTTGGTACTTTGAAGACCATGCATGGAGAAAGAGGCCAGTCCTGGAGGTGGACCGCGGGACGGAGCCCGGCGCGGGAGACAGTCCCTGCCCAGGCCAGCCTGGGAGAAGAGTCCTGGTGGCGAAGTCATGAGCCGGAGCCGGGCGCGGGACACTGTCTCAGTCCAAGCCGGCCCAGAGAGATATGGTGGGTCCCAGGCCGGAGACCAGAGTGACGAGATAACAAGACCTCGAGTTCTGAGGCTTGGCGGGCACAGACTCAGTGAAAGGACTGTTTTTTGAGCATTTTTTTAATCAAAGATACTCATTCTTATCCTGGACTTCTAGTAATTCGAATGCTTCTTAAACTTTTGTGTTCCTATGCTATGCTTTTGTTTAATCTTTCAATTCTGTAAGGAAGTATCTGTAACCTAAGACAGCGCTTAAGCTGCGATATTACAAACTTTCAATTCGCCCTTGTGCAAGTGACAATTTTGTTGTTATATTTTATTCGTTAAGCAGATGATGCTTGGTTCAAATCCCGCAGGCGCCTGAATATGTATTGACAATTCCTCGTCTAAACTCCTCTTAATGTCATGTTGTTGAGCCAACTCCGTGCTGTGGAAGGAGACAACGATTGACGAAGGTACTTCCTGTGTTTGAGCTAAATCTGCTATTATTCACAGTCCTGTGGCCCAGGTTTAGACCTCATCAGGGAATGTTGGTTCTTGTTACTTTGTGAAACATAACAGTTAATTCACTCTGGAGTTCCTTTCCTCTGTTTCACGAAGACACGTTCTCCTCTTCCTTTATTCTCACTCTTTCAAACATAGTTCTAGAGGAATAACGGGGAGAGGCAGGATTAGTTGCAGAGTGACCGGAGAATATAATGATAATAGCACAGACAGGACGAGCTGATCACCCTGTTTGTCTACTGTGACCGTTCATTAATATTGCATCAATAGTAAAGACGACACTATAAATCCTGTAATTGTGGTGGAATTATTTTCCTAATGGTTTGGAAATTCTATTTAGAATTGTCAAGATTCACGAAACTTTGAGGGAAGAAATGTCTCCTCACCTCAGGCCTAATTGACAGACACATTATCGAGAGCATGTGAGCCAGTTCTAGACATTCCATCCGGGGGGCGGGTGAGGGGAGGTGCGGTGGGGGGGGGGGGGGGGGGGCAAGCAGAGGCCTCTCAGCAACTCCACTCTTCAAATGTCTCCTAATTTCAGACTTTTGAAAGAAAGAGATGGGAAACGAGATAGATGGAATCGCAGTTTGCATCTCAATGATATTTGCACTGTTACGTTTTAATCTCAAACAACACAACGAATGTGACTGAAGTTTGATATTGTAAAACGCTTCATACCCGTTTGGGGAACTGATCCTCATTTCACCCACAGAAAGAGACATACAGACGCGTTACACGAGAGTGTCAGAGGCCTCAGGATTATACTGGCTCACTATATTTCACGTGAACTCTCCGGCCCCACACGGTTAAAGTAGGATATAAATACAGTGGTCAGACGATACATCATCGATGGATGGAATTGAACGTTGATAACTGTGAAGCGATGCACTTTGAAAGAAGTAGCACGACAAGAGAAAACTCGTGAATGTTAGGCCACTAGGAAGATCAGTGTAAAAGAAAGATTTTAGCCTGCTTACCGAGAAGCACTGAAGGTGGCTGGGCGGGTTGCAATTAAAGCGTTTAAAAAGACGCACAGTGCACTTGCCTTACTAAGTCGAGGCGAATGTGAGAAGATCAAGGAGGTTATTTTGGAGCTGTAGAGGACTTTTGTTCGGCAAAAGCCGGAATGTTATGTGCAGTTCTCATCACCACCCTACATGGAGGACGTAAAGGCACTGGAGGGGATATAGATAAGTTTCACTACTTCAGAATACATGAACCTCAGCTAGCAGCAAAACAGCAAGATGAACTCTCCTTAATGTCAGTATACTCACACACATACCTAACATGTGGAACCTCATGAAGGGCCTTACTACAATCCATGCAGACTACGTCTACTGCCCTGCCCTCATCAACCTTCTTGGTCACTTCATCAAAGAACTGTAACAAATTTGTGAGGCATGATGTCCCATGCACAACGCCATTCTGACTACTCCTAATCAACTTTGTCTTTTCAAATGCATGCATATCTTATCCCTCAGAATATTCTTAAGTATCTGCTCTGTAAGGTTAGATCGCATGGAATCCAGGGAGAGCCAGATAATTGGATTCACAATTGGCTTGATGGTAGGAAGCAGAGAGTATTGGTGGAAGGATGTTTGTCGGAGTTATATTAATGATTTTCATGAGAACGTACAAGGCATAATTCGTAAGTTTGTGGATGACACTAAAATAGGCAGATCCCAGTTGCCTGTACCTCAGCCAATCTGATCAAAGCCTGAATATTTCCTGTCATCCAGGTTTCCTATCTCCTGCCAACCGGGCCCTTCACCCTCACGGGACGGTATAGACATTGAACTCTAGCTATCACACATTTAAAGGCCTCCCACTTGCCAGAGGTCCCTTTGCCTGAAAAAAAAACTACTCCAATTAATCATTGCAAGCTCCTGTCTAATTCCATCAAAATTCACCTTGACCCAGCTTAGAACTTAAACCAGTGGACCAGTATTTTTTACCTTCGCCACGACTATTTTAATTGAACGATGGTCACCGATCCCAAAGTGCTCCCCCAACGTCATCTCAGTCACCTGCCCTGCTCTATTTCCGAAGAGTAGGTCGAGTTTTGCCCCTTCCCCAGTAAGACCCTCTATACACTGCTTGAGGAAACTTTCCTGAACGCATTTAATAAATTCCACCTCATCTAAGCCCTCAACATTATGGTAGTCCCAGTGCAAATTATGAAAATTAAAACCCACCACTATGACAAACTTATTTCTCCTACAAGTCTCCGTATTATCCCTGCACATTTGTTTGTATAATTCCCATTGACTATTTGGGGGCCTATATGACAACCCAATCACATCACCACCCCCATCTTATTTCTTAGCTCAACCTACAAAGCAACACTAGATGATCCCTCAGTTGTTTCATCTCTAACTACTGCTGTGATACTCCTCTTAATCAAAAATGTAACTCCTCCTCCCCTTTTTCCTCCGCCTCTGTCCCACCTAAAACACCTGTACCCTGGCACATAAAGCTGCCATCCTGTCCCTCCCTTAGCAATGTTTTTGTAATATCCCAGCCACACGTACCTATCCACGCCCTAAGTTCATCAGCCTTACCTGTCAGTCCTGTTGCCTTGAAATATATGCACTTTAATCCAACAGTCATTCCTCTCTCCCTATCCTGTTCTGGCCTGACAACTTGCTATTTCTGATTACTGTATCTCCTTCCATCCTCGCACTTGCCTCCCTCTTGTTGAGAATCCCACCGCCCTGCCAATCGAGTTTAAACCATCCCTTGAAGCACTGGAAAATCTGTCCGCCAGGATTTTGCCCCACCCCCACTCCCTCCAGTTCAGGTTCAACCCGTCCCGCTTGAATAGGTCATCTCTGCGTCAAAAAAAAAAATCCCAATGATGCAGGAATCTGAATCCCTGTCCTCTGTTCCAATTCGTTACCAACACATTCATCTGCCGTACCTTTTGTTCTTTCCCTCATTAGCACGTGGCACTAGAAGTAAACCGGAGAATACCACCATCGAGGTCCTAGTTTTTAATTTCTTTCTTAGCTGTCTATAATCACTCCGCAGGACCTCATCTCTACTTCTACCGATGTCATTTGCGGCAACATGCACAATGTCTTCTGGCTGCTCACCCTCCCTCTTGAGAACGTTCTGCAGCCATTCCAAGACATCCTGGAACCTGGCACCCGAGAAGCAACAACCCATCCTGGATTCCCGTTTGTGGTCACAGAATTTCGTGTCTGCCCCCTTAACTACTGAGTCTCACATCACTAATATTCTGTTTACCTTAAGCCTTTTCCGCTGTGCACAGAATCAGTCGTAGTAGAACTTGAGAAGACATGTCTCCACATTATCTTTCAAGTGCGGTGGTGAGGGCTATTTTGAAGTAAGTATTAGAGTATTAATTGTTGCCACATTTTTGTCTGGACAAGTTCCTCTGAAAAGAGATGAATGAAAATACATGACGAAGAATTGTAGCAATTTGCTCAAAGGTTGACTTTCATCTAACGCTAAATAATTTTGTCTGCTTTCACTCAGTTACTTCGAAAAATGTGGGATCTCCAGCAGAAGCCGCTGAGCTCGAACAACAATGGAATTGCGTTCTACGTAGATGAACATTGGATACCTGAGTCCTGTTCTGGCCCACACCCACAATTCATTCTCCAATATATCGATGATATCATTGGTGCAGCTTCCCTCTCTCGTCTGGAATTGGAAAACTTCATCAATTTCGCCTCCAATTTCCACCCTGCCCTCATTTTCACCTTGTCTAACTATGACTGCTCCCTTCCCTTCCTCGACATTTCTGTTTCCATTTCTGGGTATAGACTGGCCACTAATATCCACTACAAACCAACTGACTCCCACAGCTACCTGGACTATACATCCTCACACCCTGCTTCCTGTAAAGACTCCGTCCCATTCTCTCAGTTCCTCCATCTCCGTCGCATATATTTAGATGAGGCCAACTTCGACAAGGGAGCCTCCATCATGTCCAACATCTTCCTCAACCGAGGATTTCCCAGCTCCGTTGTCGACAGGACCCTCAATCAGGTCCGACCCATCTCCCGCACTTCTGCCCTCACCCCTTCTCTTCCCTCCCGCAGCAGTGGTAGAGTTCCTCTTACCCTCACCTACCATCCCACCAGCACCCGCATCCAGAAGATCATCAGACGCCATTTTCGCCACCTTCAGCGAGATGCCACCACCAGGCAAATATTCCTCTGCCACCGCCCCCTTGTCAGCCTTCTGCAGGGTCCGTTCCTCCGAGACATCCTGGTCCATACCTCCTTCACCCCCAACACATCCCCACAGCCCCTATAAACAGCAAAGGTGAAACATCTGCCCATTTACGTCCTCCCTCCCCAGTTTCCAAGGACCAAACATATCTTCCAGGTGAAGCAACACTTCAACTGCACTTCCGGAATCTAGTCTACTGCAGTCGCTGCTCACAGTGTGGTCTTCTCTACATTAGGCAAATGAAGCGTAGACTTGGCGACCGCATTGCAGAACATCTACGTTCAGCTCGCAAAAAAGAACCTGAACTACCTGTTGCCTGCCACTTAAACGCGCCACCTTGCTCTCTGGCCAACATCTCTGTCTCTGGCTTGCTACAGTGTTCCAGTGAAGCCCAACACAAGCTGGGAGAACAACACCTCATTTTCCGCTTGGGGACCCTACAGCCCTCCAGACTCAATACTGAGTTCAATAATTTTAGGGCCTAAACTTTCCCATGTCCCAGCCCCCTACACCACACACCAGGCCTTGTTACCACATCGTCTGCCAGTACACACCCCCTGTTGTTAGTCATCAACAGTCCCCATTAACAACTATTCAGCCTCCCAGCCTGATCGTTAGCAAATCCTTTGTCTGTTCAACTGTCTTCCTCTGTCTTTGTGCCCTAACCTATCGTTTACTCACTACAGAACCCACCTCCGTACTTTCTGCATATAAACTGATGTTTTCCCAGCCACTATCAGTTCTGAGGAAAGATCACCGGACCTGAAACGTTAACTCTGTTTTTGCCTTCATAGATGCTGCCATACCTGCTGAGCATTTCCAGCAACTTTGTTTTTATTGCTGATTAGCTGTTGACATTTTCATAGTAGTTGCAATGGCGGTGCAATTCCACCACATGGCAGTGTGGGTTGATAGGAAATACTTGAACTGGCATATTCAAACCTGTTATGAAACACCGCTGGAACAATTGAGACTTGAATCCCAGTTTTCTTAACAGGATTATTACCACTGCAGCATAACAGCACAAGATATTGTTGGAAAACATGACATGAAACAGGTATCACCGTTACTTTAATCAAATAGTGCCTTTATCATCCATAGATGTAGAATCCATGTAGGTGGAGGTAAGAAATTAAAAGGGGGAAAATGGTGCTGATGGAAGAAATTGATAGGACATTGGGAATTTTCATTCAGCGCAACAGACAATATTCAGAAGATAATGAAGCACAGAAAAATAACAGTCCTTTAATCATTGGCAAATTTAATCTTCACATCGATTGACAAAGTCAGTTGGCAAAGGTAGTCATGAATAATATTTCACAACATGTAATTGGGACAGGTTCCTCGAGAAATGTAAGACCCTAAGACCATAAGACATAGGAGCAGAAATTAGGCCATTCGGCCCATCGAGTCTGCTCCGCCATTCAATCATGACTGGGAAGTTCCTCAACCCCATTCTCCTGCTTTCTCCCCGTATCCCTTCATCTCCTTGATAATCAATAACCTATCTATCTCAGTCTTAAATGCACTCAATGACCTGGCCTCCACAGCCTTCTGTGGCAGTGAATTCCATAGTTGCATCACCCTCTGGCTGAAGAAGTTTCTCCTTATCTCCGTTCTAAAAGGTCTCGTGATGTTACAAATATGTTGTGCAGCCAACCAGGCATTTTGATATGTTGGATCTGGTAATGTTTAAATAGGCAGGTTCAATAAATGATAACAGACTCAAAGATTCCTTCGGAACCACTGGCTGTTGCAAAGCACAATTTAGCAACAAATTGAAAGAAATGAAAACATAAAGTGTGGCAAGTATCATTGATAAGCAGAGTATTCGGAAAGTTTAAAGGACTAAGAAAAGGAAGGAAAAAACTAAAACTAATGAGGATGGAGAAGGTAAACATTGGAAGTAAGATTACAGCTGATATCAAAAAGGGACAGCAAGAGCTTCCTTAAATATATAGAAAGTAAGGAAAGGGCTGAAGTGAACATAAACCCCTTCTGAATGCAGCTGAGGAATTAAAAAAGAAACTGGGAAAATGAAACGACAGGCAAGTTAAATAAGTATTCTGCATCTGCCTTTACGGGAGAAGACAAGTAGCATTCCAAAATTCCTAAATAATAAAGGGCAAGAAAGGCGAGTGAAGAAGAAACACGGAAAGTAATAGGACTAAGTACCACTACTTTGGAACTGATGAGATACAACCGAAGTCAGTAAAATAATTAATGATAAAACTGTTAGATGCGCTGGTACTAACTTTCCAACAGTCATTAGATTTTGGAAAAGTCCCAGAAGGTTGGGAAAATGACATGGTAACACCTTTATTCAAAAAATGGAAAGATACAAAAAAGGGTGACAGTGACCACATTGTTTAACATCAGTTATTAGACAAATGGTAGCATCTGTCATAAAGGATGTAACAGCAGAGCATTTAAAAATAATTATATGATCAAGAGAAGTAAGAATGGCTTTACAAAAGAGAAATCTTGACTGATAAAGTTGGTAGAATTATTTGAAAAATTAAAAAGTAGAATCAGCAGGAAGCCGTGATTTTAATATATTTAGATCTTCATAGGCGTTTGCTTAGGTACTATGCATAAGAATACTAAATAAGGTAAGAGCCCATGGCTTTGGAGGTAGAATATTAGCTCGTAGCGGGCTTTGTCCAAATCATAGTTGAAAGCGTGTGAGATTAAGAGTTTTATTGTACAGGATGTCAAGCTGTAACTAATGAAGTGCCACATGAATCAGTGCTGGGTCCAGAGTTGTTTGCGAAATACGTTAATGACTTAGATGAGCAAAATGAATGTATTGTAAGCAATAGTGGTGAGTATGACATAGAAACTTTGCAGAAGGACATAAACAGGACAAGAGAGAGTTCTAAAAACTTGGCATATTAATGCAACGTGGGTAAAATAAATGAAAAGAGATGGAAAAAGTGAAGCTATGCACATTGTTAGGAAAAAATAGAGCGTTTAGTATTTAAGCAGAGATTGAATTCAGAAATCTACAGAACCGATTTGGGAGTCCGTGTCCTTTAATTGAAGCATTTAATTCCAGTCGTTAATAAAAAAAAGTTGTCAATAATGTTGGTCTTTGCTCCAAATCTAATAAACTATTGAGAATAGAAATAGGAGGATATAGCAGAAAGATGCGTGGCTGAAGAGCTAGTGCAGAGGACTGGATTAACATTTTTTGACAATTGGGAACTCTTCAGAGCTAGAAGTGACATGTATAAGAGGGGCGCATTCCATATGAATTGGAAGGGAACCAATATCCTCGTGAGCAAATTTGCTATTGCTACCTGGAAGGTTTTAAACTAGTGAAGGCGCCTGATTGCGGGAACCAAAGTGGTAGTCAGCAAAGAGAAAATGCTGAGGCTGGAACAGTTGATAAGGTGAACACGTCTAATAGTCAAGGCAGACAACAGCTTGGCATAGAATAATTTAAGACTGACAAATTGAACTGTGTTTACTTCAAGGCCTGACAGGTAAGGCAGATGAACTTAGGGCATGTTCTTGGACATGGGACTGGGATATCATAGCTATTACAGAAACTTGGTTCGGGGATGGGCATCTTAATGTTCCGCAGTATAGATTCGATAGGAAAGATAGAAAGGGAGGAAAGAGAGGAGGGGCGTGGTGTTTTTGGTTCTGGAAAACATCACAGCGGTAAGTCGGTGAAGATATTCCTGCGAGACCATCGTGTGAAGTTATATGGGTAGAGCATAGACATAAGCAATGTTGTGATTTATTATAGGCCTTCCAATAGACAGTGAAAAATTCAAGAGGAACTATGCATAGAGATCCCAGCTATCTGTAAGAAAGCTAGAATAATGGTAGAGGATTTTAACTTTCCAAACAGAGAATGACACTATCAGAGTGTTAAGGGCTTGGATGGGGAGGAATGAGTTTACTGCTTATAAGAAAACTTTCTTATTCAATATGTGGATGTACCTAACAGATAAGGAGTAATGCTTGATCTTCTGTTTGGAAATAAGGCAGAGCAAGTGACGGACGTATCCGTAGGGGAGCAATTTGGGACAAGTGATCATAATTCTGTAAGTTTTAAAGTAGGTACGGAAAAGAATAGAACTGATCAAAAAGTCAAAGGTCTAATGTGGAGTCAGGTCAATTTTGACGTATTAGACAGGAACTTTGAAAATTTGATGGACGGAGGCTATTTACAGGTAAAGGGATGGTTTGAAAGTGGACGGGTTTTAAGAATGAGATAATGAAAGTTCAGAGACAGAATATTTTTGTTTGTGTGAAGACCAGGGCTGGTAGGTGTAGGGACTGCTGGATGACGAGAGTAATTGAGAAAAAGAAGGAGGCATATCCCAAATATAGGCAGCTAAGATAGAGTGAATTTCCAGAAGAGTATAAGGGCAGTAGGAGTATGCTTTAAGAAGGAAATGGAGGCGGGTGGGGGGTGGGGGGTTGTTGTAATAACAGGCCATACAGTAGTTTTGGCAAATAGAGTTAAAGAGATACCAAAGCGATTTTTTAATTACATTAAGAGCAAGAGTAAATAGGGAGAAAATATGTCCCTTAAAGATCAATGTGCACGTCGATGTGAATATTGGTGAGATACTAAACGAATATGTTTCAACAGTAATTATTGTGGAGGGGGACATGGAAGCTAGGAAACTTGGAGAAATAAAAAAAAACCTACGTCTTGAAACCAAGCGGAGGCTTGCAGACCGCTTTGTGGAACACCTATGCTTGGTTCACAACAAACGACTGCACCTCCCAGTCGCGAACCACTTCAATTCCCCCACCCACTCCTTGAATGACATGTCCATCCTGGGCCTCCTCCAGTGCCACAAAAATGCCACCCGAAGTATGCAGGAACAGCACCTCATATTTCGCTTGGGAACCCTACAGCCCAATGGTACCAATGTGGACTTGACAAGCTTCAAAATCTCCACACACCCGACCTCATCCCAAAACCAGCCCAGCTCGTCCCCACTCCCGACCTCATCACAAAACCAGCCCAGCACGTGCTCGCCTCCTTGACCTGTCCGTCTTTTCTCTCTTCTATCCGCTCCTCTCACCTCAACCCTCACCCCAACTCCTACCTACCAGCCTCATCCCCGCCACCTTGACCTTTCTGTCTTCCCTTGACTGACCAACCCCCATCCTACCTCCCCACCTACACTCACCTTTACTGGCTCCATCCCTGTCTCCTTGACCAGTCCGTCTCCTCTCCACCTTTCTGCTCCTTTATCCACCTTCCATCCACCTTCCCCCTCTCTCTGTATTTATTTCGAAACCCCTTCCCCTCCCCCATTTCTGAAGAAGGGTACAGACCCGAAACGTCTGCTTTCCTGCTCCTCCGATGCTGCTTGGCCTGCTGTATTCATCCAGCTCTACACCTTGTTATCTCATGTCTCGAAAAGATTTCATATTACAGAAGTGGAGGTGATGGAGATCAGAAAACGTTAAAAGGAGATAAAACACTGGGACCTCATCAGCTGTTTCGCCAAAATTTGTGGAAATACACAAAAGAGATTTCTGGGCTTCTTGATGAGATATTCATATTATCGATAAGCCAGGAGTGAGATGCTGGATGACTGGAAATTGGCTAATATGATGCCATTACTTAAGAAAGGCTGTAAGGAAAAGCCAGGGATCTGTAGACTGGTCAGCCTTAAGTCAGTGACAACAAGGTGCAGGGCTGGATGAACACAGCAGGCCAAGCAGCATCATAGGAGCAGAGAGGCTGACGTTTCGGGCCTAGACCCTTCATCAGAAAAGGGGGAGGGGAAGGGGGTTTTGAAATAAATAGGGAGAGAGTGGGAGGCGGATAGAAGAGGGATAGAGGAGAGGATAGGTGGAGAGGAAACAAACAGGTCGAAGAGGCGGGGATGGGGCCAGGAAAGGTGAGTGTAGGTAGGGAGTTAGGAAGGGGATAGGTCAGTCCAGGGAGGACGGACAGGTCAAGGT
>NC_063373.1:3217072-3243710 GCF_021869965.1 Rhincodon typus | reverse complement strand
ACCATTGGGCTGCAGGGTTCCCAAGCGGAATATGAGTTGCTGTTCCTGCAACCTTCGGGTGGCATCGTTGTGGCACTGCAGGAGGCCCAGGATGGACATGTCGTCTGAGGAATGGGTGTGGTGGGTAGCTTATTGGAGGGAATTCTGAGGTTCAGGATTTACATTAATTTGGAAAGGCAAGGACTGATTAGGGCTAGTCAGCATAGTTTTGTGCGTGGTAATCCTTGTCTCACAAACTCGATTGAGATTTTTTTTTGATGAAGTGACCAAAACCATTGATGCGTGCAAAGCAGTGAATATTATTCACTTTGAGTTCAGTAAAGTCATTGACAAGGTTCCATATGGTAGACTAATTACTGAAGTTAGATCACATAGGATACAGGGTGAGACTGCCAATTGGATACAAAATTGGCTTAATGTCAGGAGACAAGGAGCGGTGGTGGAGGGATGCGTTTCAGACTGGAGGCCTGATGATAACGGTGTTCCACAGGGATTGGTGCTGGGTCCACTTTTGCTTGACATTTATATAAATAATTTACATGAGACTGTAGAAGGCATAGTTAATAAATTTGCGAATAACACAAAAATTGGTGGTTTAGTGAACAGTGAAGAAGGCTATCCTCGATTGCAAAAGGAATTTTGAATAATTGAATGAATGGGTTGAGGAGTGGCAAATTGAATATAATTTAAAATAAACAAGGGCAGTACTATTACAATTAGAAACAGGGCTTTTGGTAATAGAACAAAGAACAAAGAAAATTACAGCACAGGAACAGGACCTTGGGCCCTCTAAACCTGCACCGACATGTTGCCCGTCACAACTAAAATCCCCTACCTTTCCGGGCACCATATCCCTTCATTCCTATCCTATTCATGTATTTGTCAAGACGCCCTTTAAAAGTCACTATCGTATCTGCTTCCACTACCTCCACCGGCAGAGAGTTCCAAGCACTGACCACTCTCTGTGTAAAAAATTTCCCTCGTACATCACCTTTAAACATTGCCCCTTAAACCTATGGCCCCGAGTAACTGACTCTTCCACCCTGGGAAAAAGCTTCTCACTATCCACTCTGTCCATGTCCTTCATAATCTGCTAGATCTCTATCAGGTCGCCCCTCAACCTCCATCGTTCCAGTGAGAACAACCCAAGTTTCTCGAACCTCTTCTTATAGCCAATGTCCTCCATACCAGGCAACATTTTGGTAAATCTTTTCTGTTCCCTCTCCAAAGTCATCACATCCTTCTGGTAGTATGGTGACCATATTTGAACACAATATTCCAAATGCAGCCTAACTAAGATTCTATAAAGCTGCAACATAACCTGCCAATTTTTAAACTCAATGCCCTGGCAGATGAAGGCAAGCATGCCATCTGCCTATTTGACGACCTTATCCACCTGCGCTGCCACTTTCAGTGACCTCTGCACCTGTACACCCAGATCCCTCTGCCTATCAATACTCTTAAGAGTTCTGCCACTTATTGGAAACTTTCCAACTGGATTAGACCTTCCAAAATGCATTATCTCACACTTTTCCAGATTAAACTCCATCTGCCATCTCATTGCCAAAGTCACCAACCGATCTATATCCAGCTGTATCCTTTGACGGTCTTCATCGTTATCCACAATTCCTACAACCTTTGTGTCATTGGCAATCTAGTCAGACCAATTACATTTCCTTCCCAATCATTTATATATATATATTACAGCCAGCAAATGTCCCAATACTGATCCCTACGGAACGCCACTCGTCACAGCCCTCCATTCAGAAGTGCACCCTTCCACTGCTACCCTCTGTCTTCTATGAGCGAGAAGTATTTTTTTATCCATCTTGCACACTCACCTCTGATTCCGTGCAACTTTACCTTCTCTATCAGTCTGCCATGAGGGACCTTGTCAAATACCTTACTGAAGTCCATGTAGACAACATCCACTGCCGTACCCTCATCGATCATCTTCGTCACTTCCTCAAAAAACTCAACCATGTTAGTGAGACACGGCCTCCCCTTCATAAAACCATGTTATCTCTCGCTAATACACCCACTGATTTCCAAGTGGGAGTAAATCCTGTCTTGAAGAATCATCTCCAATAATTTTCCTACCACCGACGTAAGGCTCACAGGCCTGTAATGAATTGGATTATCCTTGCTACCGTCCTTGAACAAAGGAATAACATTGGCTATTCTCCAGTCCTCTGGGAACCCACACCCACCGCCCACCCCCCCACCCCCACGCCTGTAGCCAGTGAGGATATGAAGATTTCCCTCAAGGACCCAACAATTTTCTCCCTTGCCTCTCTCAGTATTTTAGGGTATATCCTATCAGGCCCTGGGGACTGGTCTACTTTAATGTTTTTCAAGAACCCCATACGTCCTCCCTTTTGATCTCAACATGACCCAAACTCTCTACACATGCTTCCCCAGACTCGTCATTCACCAAGCCCTTCTCTACGGTGAATATTAACGAAAAGTACTCATTTAATACCTTGCCCACTTTCTCTGGCTCCACACGTAAGTCCCTTTCCCTGTCCTTGAAAGGGCCAACCCTATGCCTGGCTACCGTCTTGCTCTTTATGTGTGCATAAAAAGCCTTGGGATTTTCCTTAATCTTGTTCGCCAATGACTTTTCATGACCCCTTTTAGCCCTCCCAATTCATTGCTTAAGTTTCTTTCGACTTTCCTCGTATTCCACTCTTGCTTCGTGTGTTCCCAGCCTTGTAGGCTAGATAAATGCTTCCTCTTTCTTTTTGATTAGGCTCACAATATCTCTCGTTATCCAAGGTTTCCTAAAGTTGCCATATATATCCTTCATCCTTACAGAAACGTGCCGGTCCTGAGTTTCCAGCAGCTTACACTTGAAAGCCTCCCACATACCATAGTTGATTTGCCCTCAATCTGTCTCCAATCTACATTCTTCAGTTCCTGCCTAATATTGTTGTAATTAGTCTTTCCCCAAATTAGCACCTTCACCTGACAAGTACACTTACTTTTACGCATCAGTACCATACAGCTTACTGCATTGCGATCACAGTACCCGAGATGTTTCCCTACTGAGACGTCGACCGCCTGGCCAGGCTCATTCTCCAATATTAGGTCCAGTAAGGCCCCTTTCCTAGTTGGACTATCTACATACTGTTTCAAGAAACCCTCTTGGATGTTCCTTACAAACTCTGTCCCATCCGTGCTCCAAGCACTCAGTCAATTCCAGCAAATATATGGGAAGTTAATATCACCCACAACAGCAAACCTGTTACTTTTACATTTGGCCAAAATCTGCCGACATATCTGTTCTTCTATCTCCCGCTGGCTGTTGGCAGGCCTATAGTAAAACCCATACATTGTGATTGCACCCTTCCTGTTCCTGAGCTCTACCCATACTGCCTCACTGGATGAGCCATCCGAGGTGTCATCCCACAGTACAGCTGTGATATTCTCCTTAACAAGTAGTGCAAACCCCTCACCCCTTTTACATCGCCCTCTCTCCCGCCTGAAGCATCTGTATCCTGGAACGTTAAGCTGCCAACCCTGTCCCTCCCTTAACTAAGTTGCTATAACAGCAACAACATCATAGTCCCAAGTCCTATGTTCATCTGACTTACCTGTTACACTTCTTGCGTTGAAAAAATGCACTTCAGTCCATCAGACCCACTTTGATCAGCAACCATACTCTACCTGCTCTTCTTCTGATTCTTACTGGCCCTATTTTCTAGTTCCCTTTCAATCAATTCACCTTTGCTTTGGTTACCACATCCCTGCCAAGCTAGTTTAAATCCTCCTGAGTGACACCAGCAAACCTCCCAGCCAGAATATTTGTGCCCCTCCAGTTTAGTTGCAATCCGCTCTTCTTGTACAAGCCCCACCTACCCCAGAAGAGTTCCCAATGGTCCAGTTATCTGAAAGCCACCTTCCTACAACATCTGTTTAGCCACGGGTCGAGCTGTACTAACCTCCTGTTTCTAGCCTCACTGGCACGTGGCACAGGGAGCAATCCTGAGGTTACAACCTTGGAGGTCCCACTCTTTAAGTTTCTACTTAGCTCGCTGAACTGCTGGTGCAGTACCTAACCTTTCATCTTACCTATGTCGTTAGAACTGGCACTTGACTACAGGTCCTCCACAAACCATTCCTGGAAGCAGTGACTGCGATGGCGCAGATACACCCAAGTCAGACAATCAACATCACCAGTCTGCTGCCCTCTTCCAGGTACTCACCTTCACTTGGGCACCGAGGGTGTCTTGATGAAGTCCACCTTCTGGAAGTAGTGACTGCACTGATGCAGATCTTCACCACGTCAGCCAATCAGCGTCACCATTTTATACTGGAACTTAGGAGTTTGAGAGTTGATCTTTTGGAGTTTTTTTTTAAATCATGAGGGGTACAAATGATATAACTTTTTCCGAGAGTGGGAGATTTCAAGACCAGGGAGCATATTTTTAAAGTGAGAGGCGAAAGATTGAGAAAAAAATGACGGTTAATTTTATTATACAAGAGAGTAATTTGTGTTTGGAATGGATTTCTAGATGAAGTAGTGTATAAGGATACAGTTACAATGATTAAAACACATTTCGGTAAGTACATGAATAAGAAATGCTTGGAGACCTACGAGCCAAACGGAGGCAGGTGGGACTAGTTTCGTTTAGGATTACAGTCGGCATGGATTGTTTTGGAAATTAGGGCCTGTTTCCATGATGTATGATCCTATGATTCTGTCAATCTGGGTGCTGCGGATGGTGTTTATTTTACGTAAATGTGAGATATTGTATTTTGATAAGCAAACCAGGTTAGGACGTATGCAGTTAGTTGTTGGACCCTGGGGTGTGTTGCCGTAGGAAGAGACCGGGGATGCAGGTGCATAGTCCATTGAAAGTGGAGACGCTTTTAGACAGTGTGTTGTAAAAAGAATTTGGCACGCTTGCCTTCGATGATCAGAACATTGAGTTTAGGAGTTGGGATGTCATGCTGTGGTTGTTCAGGACATTGGTGAGGCCACTTTTGGAATACTGCTTACAATTCTGGTCTCCCTTCTTTAGGAAGGATGTTGTTAAACTTGTGAGACCGTCGAAAAAATTGACATGAATGATTCCGCAACGAGAGAATTTGAACTAAAGGGAGAAGCTAAGTAGTCTGAGGCTTGTTTCTCTGCAATGTCAGAGGCTGAGGGTGACTTTATAGAGATTTATAAAATCATGAGTGTCATTGCTCGGGTGAATACCAAAGATCTTTCTTCCTCGGGTGTGAGACCCCAATACCAGAGTACACAGATTTAAGTTGAGAGGGGAAAGGTTTAGAAAGGGCATGAGGTTTAATGTTATCATGCGGAAGGTAATGTGTATATGGAACGAGCTGCCAGAGGAAGTTGTGGTGGAGTGTACAATTGCAACATTTAAAAAGCACTTGGATGGATATATTAACCGGAAGAATTTAGAGGAATATGGGCCAAATGCTGCAAAATGAGACCAGGCCAGATTGAAATTTCTGGTCAGTGTGGATAAGTTGGACTGAAGGGTTTGTTTCTATGCATTAGGACTCTATGTCTCTATGAGTTTTGTTAAAACTATACAGTTACTATGTCACCAATCAGCTGGAATACTGTGAAATCTTCTGGGCGTTGTATTGAAATAAAAATGTACAGAAACGCGAGATTATCCATATGAAGTTCCATAGGTGATCCCGAGGATGGAGAGATTGTTCTTTGAGTAGAAAGTTAGTCGTATAAGCCTGTACCCACTAGAATATAGGGGGTTGAGCGGTGACATGTTCAAACATATATTATTTTTGGGAACTTTGTGGGTTAAATGCGTAAATGTTGTTTCCCCATGTTAAAGAGTTTAGAAGCGGAGGGCATAACTTCTAAATTAGGAGTCACAAATTTAAGGCCGAAGAATATTTCTTCTCACACAATGTAATGAATTCGTGGAATTCTTTTTTTTTAATCACAGAAGACTGTCGAAGTTGGTCAATAAGTATTTTCTAGGGTGAAATAGACAGAAATTGAATTTGTAATGGAATCAATACTTATAGGAAAAAGTCTGAAAAGTGGGGGTGCAGATTATCTGTTCAACTTTAATGAGATTGAATGGAAGAGTAAACTGCATCGGCTGAATAGCCTACTTCCGGTTCACTTCTATGGTCTTAGTATAACTGACCTTTGCTCTAAGTTAGTCATCTCAGATTTACAGTCGGCCTCATTTAAATTTCCCCTCAGTTTCATGTTTTTCTTGACTAACCCAGCCGCTTGAATTCCTCCTTCTCGTGAAAAAAAGGTCTTGATAACATCATTTGTAGATTTCTTCTCTACCTTTCTGGTTTGATCCCGTCCTTTCGCTAAAGTGATAAATAAATCTATAAGCCCTCAATTCTGTTGAATACTTATCAAACACAATCAAGACAGCTACGCAGCAGTTTAAAGTATACCTCTATACAAACACAACAGAAGTCGGTATAGGGTAATTTTTCTTTTCTTTTCATTCTGCTACCCAACATTCTGAAACCAGGAAGACAATGGGAGGAATTAAAGCCCGCCTTACACTGTTACATCAGACATTTTTCTGTAATTGTAAAGCTCAAATTATGTGCAGAATAAACCTTCATCTGCATTGTTCTATTGAACAAAATAATGTCAAAAACAGTGTGGTTCAGATGCAGAGTAGGGCTTCGCACAACATTCCCTAAAAGAAAAGAAGCTCTCCTAGGGCATGTTTCACAGAGTTTCGATGCAGTGTAAACCGCCCTCTTCACTTTAATATTAAACATTCCATGAGATATCGAGTAAAGTTGAATTATATTCACAATATTCATTACACTGAGCCATTAAACATTCCTCAGCCTTGAACAAAACTTGAGAGATGCAACCAAAAGCCCTTTCAACAGCATCACAGTGAAGCCTCACAGCCTCGATAAGGTACAGCTCACGATTCAAGTCCTTCCAGATAACTGAATACTGAGAGATAAATTTTGGATTAAACCTTGCTCAACTGACTGAAATCTGTCTGGAAAGACGCAGATGAATTGGGTCGACAGAATATGTTTGTTAAGCATTTTGGAGAGGCAAAACACGGCGTCAGATATTTAAGAAAAGGAGAAAGCAGGAGTGGGAGACAGAAACAGAGAATGAAAAAGAGAGACACAGAAAAAGATATATTGCGTGTGCCAATATATCTCGCAACTAGAGATTTCTTTTGTTAAATGTGAAAATGTGCATCACTGTGATTCGACAATCACACAAGCAACATAAAAATGACCTAACACTAAGTAGTTTTGGAATCCGTTGAGTTATTTGCATTTCTTTTTTCACTATTGGTGTTCTGTGCTTGTGGGGAAAGGTAGATTCCATTTTTGTAGTTCTAAAATCTATTCTGAGAGTGCTATTTCTGTGTTTATTTACATAAAAGCTTCATTGGTTTCGAAGAAGAGTTGATGGCAACACAACCAGATGAACGAAGTTATTTATTGATGAATCTCAAATCAAAACAATTTATTTTAAGAATGGTGACAGTTGGCAGAAATGAATACAAACTTCCTGAACATCAATTGCAACAATTATTATTTATTTCAAAAGATAAAGTAAATTTTAAATTTTAATTTAGGCTACAAACTCAGTTCTGGACGTTCTGCAGCATAATCAATGAAACATCTCTGTAACTGCATTTACTATGAATTTCCTATTGATGTATACTTCAATCCATTTAGATTGGAATGCATGCAAGGGCTCAACATAGCTCAAAGTGCGCTTCAGCATATTCATATAAAATAATTGAAACCACATCAGGAACCACCACAGCAATTTCAATTAATCAACATAGGTGTAGTGAGGTTCAGTCACTCTTGTATTTTTGTTTATTCATTCATGAAATGTCGATGTTGCTGGCTTGGGCAGCAATGAGTCCCTATCACCAATCACCCATTAAATGGCTTGCCAGGGCGACTCCTGAAGGCAGCCAACTACATTGTTGTGGGTCTGGAGTCCCTTGTAGGCCAGACCTGTTAAGGACGAAAGATTTCCTTTCTAATGTACATCAATGAATCAGCTGCTTTTGTTTGCTTTCTGGCTACCGACTGTGGTTGGATTGTTGCCATTAGGCTTTTATTTCATGCAGCTTTCTTCGAATTCAATTTTCACTGTTGGCAAATGGTAGGATTCGAACGCTTGTCTGCAAAACATCAAAATTGTTTTCGGGAATGCTGGTCCAGTAATATTATTACTGCTATCATCATGTCAGAAATGCGGTGAACATGTACAGAAAGCTACCACAAATAGAAATGTATTCTTCCACAAATAAAATGCAGAAATTGTATTTAATCGCCTGTCTAAAAACTATACCTGATTCTCTCTCTGTAGAACCTGACTCATCTGTTGCGTATTTCCAGCATCTCTATTCTATTCTTGTTTCAGACCTCCAAGCTCCAACAAACATCGCGCTTCTTGAATTCTTGGTTAAAATTTGAACACGCTAATTATGTATCCCAAGAATATGGTCATCGTCTACTTTTTCGAAACCCTGCAATGTTGCTAAACCAATTATGGGTTATCTTTCTGGAGAAGCTTTAATATAACTGATTGGTTTCTTAGTCAGGTTCGGAGCAGTGAACGAACAAACACCTCACTGTTAAACAAGCAGACCAGACCAGTTAAGAAGGCCAGACTTCGTCCTCTGAAGGACAATACTGAACATGTGAGATGATCCAAAATCTTGGCAAGTCCATCATTATCGTTAATTATTTTTGCATTTTCATTTCAGATCCTTTTATTAATTGAAAATTAAACGTTAGTCTCACAAGGATTGCGTGGTGATCGCTCTTATTGATACTATCATTGACAGATGCATCTGAAGCTGGCCGATTGGTAAGGATGAAATCATGTATGTATTTTCCCTTTTTTTCGTTCTTTCACTAACTGAAGCAGACTCAGATCAATCAGTTGTGTTGCTGCCAAGGTACACTAGCGGTGCACATTGAAACACACACGGAATACATTTTGCATCCTTGTCACCTTCAGTTCTTCCCCAAAGTATTGTTCAACGTGTTGGAGCACTGATTTGTAGCCGAGGAAAGATAGTCCATAGTAATCAAAAGGTGGTTTTCTTGCCCATAATAAACCTGAATGAGGCTTCAAGGGGTCCAGAGTCAATTTTGAGGACTCCCAGGTCTGTAAACCCTCCCCACTGCATACCACCCTGCTGCCACCTCTGCTGAGTCTGCCCTAATGTTGGGACACAGCATTTTTAGGGATGGTGGTGTTTGGGTTATTGTCTTTAAGCTATGAATACCTGAGGATGTTGCTTGACAAGTCTGTGAGAAATATCTTCAAAGTGTGCCACTAACCCGGTATTGTTTGTAAGGAGGACTTTGCGGGTTCGACATGGCTTTTTCTGCCAATGTCTCTTCTACTGCCTTGAGCAATGCCAGGTGGCCCATCTACGTCCATTCCTTCGTTAAGACTTCGTAGCAGTTGATACAACAGAATGGTTTGCTAGGGTATTTGAAAGTCCACCACATTCCTTTGGGCCTGGAGTCGTATTTAGGCCAGGCCTGGTGAGTATGGTAATTCTTCCTTCCCTGAATAACATGATTGGTGGGATCGGCTGACAATTTGTAATGGCTTAATGGTAGATTCTAAGTTCGAAATATATGTTTTAAATTACAATTGCACAGTTCACTGTAGTAGGATTCGAAGGCGAGTCCCCAGAACATTTGCTGATTTTGCTGAATTAATAGGCTAGCGATAATACCTTCAGACCATCACTTCCCCCGATGAAGTGGATGTAAACATCAAAATACTTCGGATTTCGCAGATTGCAACGCTACATCGTGTATTTTCTTGACTTGATAGTCCTTTAAAATGCTTCACTTCACGGGCTTCAGAATTATATTCTATATTCCATTGTTCTGCACTTCAGGCGAGGCTATTCATATGATACTGGAGTCTAAGGCTTTCCTCCTGACTGATTGCAATACCAGATGTTTTTCGCGTCATCTGTGAACTTACTGATCAAAATACCTAAATTCATGACTAGATCATTAATATGCCCTACAAACAGCAAAGGATCCAGCGCCAAAATCTTGCAATACCTCACTGGGCACAATGCTTCTTCTCAAAGACTACTTTTGGCTGTTTCCCTCTGTCTTACACCACCATGAAAACGTTAGATACGATTTCCCAAATTGTGCTGAATCACATGAATTCTTAATTGATTCAAAATTCAAGATCTTGACTGTATCCTTCTTGAAATCAACGTGGATTACATCCATTTCCTACCCTCTACAACACAAGTAGTCACCTCCTTGGAAGATGGCATCAAATGCCACATTTGATATGATATCACGCCCAACAAAGCCATGCTGAATTTTATTGTTTAAATGAAAGATTTCAATTTTTTTAATGGAAGCTATCTCTGAGATTTGTTTTACCCATAATTTCCTGAACACAGACACAAGCCTCAATAGCCTCTAATATTGCTTCTAGGATGATCCTTAAAACAATTCTTGAATAATTGTTGAATCGTCATGCTAGCTGTCCAACAATGCTCTGGCATTTGCGAACTATGCATAGATGATTTGAAAATTAATATCAGGGCCCTTACAAGCAATCCACTTGCTTAGTATCCTGGACTTGTAACTTATCTAATTTCATGCCCATAAAATGATTAATGCTTCTCATGCCTTAAGAAATTTCTTAAAGTACCACTGCTTTCTTCTCAGATTTATACTTCCATATCGTTCGTTGTCGTGATGTAAATTCCTAGACCAAAGCATAAGCAAAGTCGTCCAGCTCTACCATAGTTGTCTACTCAGTTTCTGCTTGCTTTCAAATCTTTCCTTCATTAAGCTCTTGTTCCTTACCTTCTCATAAAATGCGTTTTGACTTTTCCTATATTATAACCTTTTTTTTAGCATTCCCATTTTTTCACTTTCGAAATTTATTTTGAAGCAATCCTTTGTACGTTCCACATGTCTTCAGGGCTTCTGGGAAACCGATCCTTCAGTGTTGATCATAAATTGAGATTCTTCCTTTGTCTAATCCTTTACATTCCTCCATGTATAATAACCTTTGGAATTTTTTCTACCAGTCTTCACCTTTAAGGAATATTTTGGGTCTACAAATTCAGTATTTCTCATTGGAAAAATAAACGAGCAGTACTCTGATGTCGGTTTTCACTCGGATAGATTCCCCCATACCACTTTCGATAGATCCAGTCTCAACAGAATGAAATTGGCCCTGTCCCAATTCAGAAACTTTATTTCTCGTTCATCTTTGTCATTTTTCATGGACATATGATATCTTACGGAAGTTGTGTTCACTGCTAATAAATCCTACAACGTGCTCAGCATGTTTTCCCTAAACTGAGGCCTGACATTGCAGGACTTCGTAGAAATTGCTAAATTCGGGCTAAAATGAAGATCTACCTCCTGGACACATTTTAAGAATTCGGCCCCCTGTGGACACTTCACATTGTGACTATCCCTGTTAATATTCACAAAGGCAAAATCCATTGCCACGATTATGCTGTTGTTTTTACACTTCCTTGAAATGCTACATATCTGCCTTTGTTTTTAATCTCTCTTTGACTGTTCGGAGTGCATAAAACATTTCCAGCAATCTTCTGTGAAGGTATTGACTCTCAACGGCCTCCTGGAATGACCCAGCTAGCCACTCAACTCAAGGAGAATTAAGGATGTTTAACAAATGCTCGCCATGCCAGCGACAATTACGTCCCATTACACATTTATATCTTTCAAGGCAGTTGAATTTCTGAATACACAAGCCATCCCAGACTTCATTGAAGAAGTGGCAATTTTTGAGTTGGTGGTTCGCTGCAGAAAATCTGTCTTAAAATTAAATCTGATTTCAAGTGAGGTTTTGCTGTGTTAATCGTGGCTCGTTCATGAGTAAACCTAACGTTTGACTTAATATCACAACTTATCTTTCAGAATCTGCTTCACTTATTAATACAATAGACATTGCCCAGTTAACTGAAATATGCCTCAGTTAACTGTAATAGGTAGACAGAGGCAGACAATGAGAGTGCTAGATGAAAAATTGGGTATTAATGTAAATCAACACATACAAAGACAAAGAACCCAATCTATTCCACACTATGACCCTGTTCAGTTACTTAATCCACATCCCCGTCTGCATCCTACAATCCTTCATGCGCTTGCTTAACAAGAATCTATCTACCACTGCCTTAAAAAGGTAATAAAAAATACTGCTTCAAGTTATTTTTAGTCAAGAGAGTTCCAAAGACTGAAATGAATAGATATTCTTTTGTCTTAAGATGGCAAATCTTGATTTTTCAAATGTGAACACTTATCCTTAAAAAGCAAAAGTCTTTTCTCAAATTGCCATGTCCAGATGAATCACGATCGTATATGTTTGAATGAAGAACCCTCCATTTGTTCAAATTTAGGTGTGTACAAGCCAAACGAGTCCAAACGCTGCTCGTTAAAGAATCCATTCATTTCACGCAGAAGTCTAACAAATCCTCACTGAATTTCTATCAATGCATTTCCATCCTTCATTGCGTTAGAACCAATACATTTCCACGAATACTGATGTGATCTCATTCAATTCACTGTGTACATATGTCATGATCTTTGTACTCGTTTATTCATCTCCCCTCGATTTAAACCATAAGAGTCTGTTAGTTTTCCAAGGGAATTGCAGTTCTTACATTTTCACTTTTTTGCGATTATAGCACAAAGACATTCTGACGTCTCGGCATCACTGATTTCTACCTTACTCTTCCTGAAAAAGTAGACAGATTTATATCTTAGCGATGATGCTCCATTTTTTTAAGATCCTTTCCCATTCACCTAACTGATATCGATCTATTTATAGCCTCCTCGTGTCCTCCTCACAACGAACATTCCCATCTATCAATGTGTTATCAGCATACTATTAACTATTCTTTTCTGCCCTTTTTGACAAGTTATTTAAAGAAACTGATATGTTGAGGCCATAATATAGATCGCTTGTCACACAGCTCTTTGAATCTTGGCAATCAGAAAAGTACTAAACCATGCTTGCTCTTAGGTTCTGATAAACTAGCTATATTCTATCCATTCCAATGTATCACCACTTAACTATGAACTTTCACGTTCCACAACAAACATTGATGTAACATTTTATTCAATGTGCTTTAGGAAGACTTTGAAATGTTAGCCATTATTGCAAGACGATTTGAGTACTGGAGTAGTGAAGCTGTGCCTAATTGAATAGGGGCTTGATTGGACCAGAAATGGTATACAGCGTACAGTTTAGGTCTCCTTGTCTCTGAAACAATATTATTACCATACAGAGACAGCCGAGAAAATTTGACCAGACTTTGATCAGTCATAATCGTAGTGAATCATGGGACAAGCTCAGTGATCTGAATGACCTCTCTACTTCCCATGTTTCCATGATTTCTGGATATCTAAGTATTACTTCTCCTTTATCAACTGCACATGTTAATTCGTCAAAAAATTACAATGAACTCTAGGTACAATTTTCCTATTACAAAATAATATTGATTCTGCCTGATTACCTTATAGTTTTTACGTGCTCTGGTATACTTCCTTTTATTATAGTTTCTCACATATTCCTTATGCCAGATGCAAAGCTAAATGGCAACAAGTTCTCTGCTTTCTGTATCTCCCTTTTTTAGTAAAAAAAAGTTTCACATTTTTCCAATCGACTGATCGAAATGTAACACTCTATCCATTCCAATATATCACCACTTAACTATGAACTTCCGCGGAATCTCGGGAACGTTAGAAAATGAAAACCAAAACATGAAATATGTCACGAGCCATTTCTGTTAATACCTTACCATGAAGTTCACCACAACCCCGGGATATCAACAAGGAGTTCCAGCTATTTGATTCAGACACTTCACGAACGGTAATAATTTTATTGCTGTCTTTCCTCATGTGTTACTGATATCCTCCATTGCGAGGGGTGTAGTAAATTTCGTGTTCAATTAATTGCCCATCTCCTCATAGTTACCGGTTTCACTGACTCAATTTCCGCAGTAGTAACGTAGTTATTGCTAACTACATGTTTTAAACTGTATCAATATAATTTCGAACTGTCTATGTAATCCTCCAAAGTAAATTTCACATTTACTGTGACACTTGCTGACTTGTTAAATTTTAATCTTCAAATTTTCCATTTTCTGCCCGATCTTCGGACCTAACACATATTTGTGTACAATAATACAGTATTACTTTCAGTTTTGTACGATTATTTTATTTTTAAAGACGGATTGTGACTCTCTCCCTTGGGTTTTGTTTTCTGATTTTACAGAAATTATGCAAGTGGTATATTCCGGAAAATCACCTTAAATGTCTGTCACTGCACCGTTATTAATTATTTCTTTAAATGATTTCACAACTCACTTTAAACAGTACTGCTTTCATGCCTTCATAACTGTCCTTATTTAATTTAATAAAACCAGCCTTAAGCCCATTCTTTGTGACATCCGAACAAACACAAAATTCATAAGTTGTTCGCTACTACCTGAGACCGTATCCAATACAATCTCATGGCATGGTACCAGATCCATTAAACCACTTAACGTCTCCTCTTTCTCTCAGAAGTTTATCTAATACACTTACTGAAATAGGCATGACTGTGTCCTTCAGCTCAAAAGCAACAATATCTAAAACATCTTCTTGATATCTTACATCAATGGAAAAAAGAGAACAGCAAAATATCACCAGAGGGAAATTCAAAGGCAGAAAGACCTATTGACTGATGCGACCTCTACTCGCTTTTTACCAGAGATAGCGGCGAATTTCCATAAAGATTTCTATTTTTAGAAACAGAGTTTTGTGAGTGAAAGTATTCATTATCTGTTAGCTTCTTTCTTCCAGCGGTAACACTCAATTTATCTCTCTCTCAGTTAACATAGCATAGTTTAAATAATCTTGGGTGTTTTATGTTTCATTCCAGAAACGGGAAAGGGATTTTACACAATGTTGAGAAAAGAAACAGCAATCTGTAGGTTTGCTCTTGAGGTTGTCAGAGCGCGTTCACCCTCACAGGCAGGAAGACTGTTTGTGCTGATAATCTGAAAGTGACGCCTGTTATGTCATTCTCAGCTGACACGCAACTTGCTGTTTCTCTGTGCCCGCAGTAAGCCACACATCTCACTTCTGATCAGAAAATAAATCTAAGTGACACAATCTGGAGGAAACATCTTCCAAGCTGTTCTATATCTTCACACAAAGTATGTGGGTAATCATATGATCACGTTGAAGTGCCATTTACAAATCAACCCACTGACGTCTGTTTCAAGGTTTCATACCAAGACGTCGTTTGATGACTCTCTGGACAATGTACTAAGCTCATTCCGTTCGCTAAAGCCTGGAACACATAGACTGCAGCGTTTCATGTGTTTGAGCTTTTTAACTTATTTTGTTACTCTCTCTTTCGATTTAAAATTCCTTTTATCAGATTTAGATTTTGTCTACGCTATCCATCATCTCCCCATCCCAATGCATTCTGTTTGATCTATTTCCCAGATTTTGATAAACTAAACAAAGGCAAACAATACACTCTTTTGTACAGACAGTTTCGTCGGTGTTGTCAGATAAAACGAATTAATATAATGGAGAGAGCACCTTTTTCTGTCTCCTACACTGACGGTCATTGAATTCAAATAAATCACATTGTATAGTTTCATAATTTGCAAATCTGCTCTTTTTGAATTTGCTTGTTCTAAAGATTGACTATTGCCCTGATTCTTTCAGAAACCATAACTACTTAAAAAAATTCCTACTTTGAACAAAGTTTCAAATATTATTAAAGCTTGTGACCTTGACATTTTTCTCTGGTGAGCTTCTGGTGTTTAATCTTTTTAGGCATAATTTGTTTCAAACAGAAGATTTAACATTGGTTTCTCCGAGTTACCAGCTGTGGGCCTTGCGTGTCTATAAATATTGCAAGCTGTTGATAAGAATCAGAATACACAGATTGTTTTCAGTTCCTGTGTCAGATGTTCCTTTGTCATCTTCGATTTCATAACCTTCTCGAACCCACGAAGTTTTCCCTCCAGTTGGAAAACAAAGCAAGTCTGAGTCAGATGGCATCAGCTCTCAGCACGTCATCCATAAGGCTTCCAATCTGCTTGGTCTATGTTAGCCCTCTGACACTTAATGCTACAATGTGCTCGGCCTTAAACCGTCATACGTTTCTTGCCTCTTGGTTTCCTTTTGGAATCGAACATATATTAGGCTCACTGACTCACTTTATATAACATCAGTGAAAATTTTTGTAACTCCAGGTATCTCTGCTCACTTGGTCAGGAGATATGGAGTCCTTCCACAACTCTGAGGAGAGAAAGTCTGCTTTATTAAGTAGCGGACTGATATTTCAATCCTGCAATTCTCTGCAGAAAATCCGTCCATTGCTGAATTAAGAAACGGCAAAGAGTCGATCTGTCTTTCATGCCCTTCACCTTTCCTGAGCATGAAAACGGATGCAAGGCAAATCAAATCAGAGTTAATTATATTACATCCTGCCCCTTAACCATTTACCCACATTGTGCAATCGAGTCTCTCGACTGAATAAAACCACCTCAGGTTAACAATGTCTCCAACTTCTTTTTAATGATCTGATCTGTTTTCAGCTTTCAGTGCCCTTCTACAAAGGCTACCGAGCACACTGGTGGAAAAATGAAATGTCTGCGATCGAATGTATTCTCTGTTTAAATTAGATGTCGCCAATGTTGATGAAGGGTCAGTGTGTTGTTTCCTTCACTTCACTTAGGTGCGTTATTAAATTAACTCCATCTCCTTTAAGTTGAAATGGCATTTGACCCTGTTATTCGCCTTTCAGCAAGGTTACACCATTGGACCCTGAGTCACACACATTACTGTATCAGGCAGAATCTGGAATTTAGTGCATTAGATACAAAAATTGTTATAATCAGACTGTATTCTAAGATATGTTAAATCATTCATTGAGGTCTCTCTCTCTCCCTCTCTGATGTTGTTGCAGCAAACGTCATTTTCGTTCCAATCAACTTCACTGTCACGTATGTTCACTCTTATTGCATAAGAATCTATATCAAACCTTCAATTCAAACATGGACAACAAACGACAATTATGATTATTGGAAAATTTCGCCTTGTCAGATTTAACAGGAAACGCGTTTGCGGCTAAAACAAAATTTGACTTTGCCTCTGTTACTGCTCCACAAAGACATGTTTCAGTTATAATTCAATGCAGTATGCATTCGATTATGATTGAGTAATGACTAGTTCATTCTAAAAGTATCTGTGGGCCTTACTCTTTCATTCCTAGTCTACTCTCTGTCTCTTTTTTATTTCTTTTCTGCAATAGTAATTTCGTGATATTGCTGAACTAGCAAGTATCTGTAGCTAATGAAGGTTAGATCCTGCCTCTGTTCTCAGTATAGTAGCCAATATCTCCATTTATGTTAATCGGGACCTATTCACTTTGAATAGACAATTCTCTGCATCTTCGTTTATGTTTCACCAGATACTATTGTTATGAGAGTATTGGCCAAGACTTTTCTTCTTACAGTACGTCAGAGCCTGATTCATTTAACTAACGGTTGCAAAGAACATTTAATGACAGTTAAACCAATCATTCAGAAAAAAATGTAGGACGATGTTGGTTGACGTTCCGAATGTAACAGTTCTTACCTATACAAATAATGTAATTTACCTTATTTGCAACAGTTTTTTTTTTCATTTTATATAAATGTAAAATCGACCGAATAATGAAGGGGGTTTTGATCTCATGTCAGGTAAAGGAACAGTCTTGCGTTTGCAGTCAGTTGGACAGTTGCAATCACACATTCGAGAAATAGAATGGAAGTTTCTGTGAGATGCTGAGATGACTGTTTGTCAATTTTTGTTCGTTCTTCTTGGTGGGATGCAATGAACTTTCCGGTTGATCAGTGGAAACGACTGTGATCAATCTGCAAACGAAATGACAATAAGATATACAGGTAGCAGAAGAGAATCCCCACGGTGTGGAAACAGGCCATTCGGCTCACCGACCCTCCAAAAATCATTCCACTACCCGATCAGCCTGCATGTTCCATGGCTAACCTACATATCCCTGATCACGATAGACAATTTAGCACGGCTAATCCACCTAACTTGCGCATCTTTGAATTATAGAAGGACACCGGAAGACCCAGTGGAAACCCAGAGAGGCATGGGGAGAATGCAAAATCCAAATAGAAAGTCGACCCAGGGTAGAATCGAAGTCGGGCCCCTACTGCTATGAGGACGCAGTACTAACCATTGAGCCACTGTGCCGCCCCTTACACTCTAGGATGTTTATTAATACCTATTAACACATTTAAACAATTTTCAATTGAAAAATTTAGCCCATTTTGCATTTCAATACATTCCCTGAAAACAGAGTAGGATTGTTATCAGTGAAAAAAAAAATGAAGGCAAATAAGGATCGAAAACGATTGTCTTTCTCCAAGCAGGGTTATTAGAAAACAGGAGATTAAAAATCAATCAACATAAATTAACTAAGACTGATTTGTTAGATATTTACTGAATCTATTTCAATATAAGCAGCAACAGGGTATTTTGACATTTTCTGACAGAGTGGAGGGATTCAGGTCCTGAAACAGCACCTCCAGTGATATACGCTGCTACAAGACCAAGTCTAGTCATTACTGAGACAAAGTACAGCGCATTTTAGATGTCTTGAATAAAATAAATAAATGAACTATCTTATCAGTAAGGACAATGGCAGGGTTTATTAGTTATAAACAGAATAAAAGAACCAATATTTTAGTATAGAATAGAACAGTAAGTAATGGTGTACTGGAATATAAACACAGACATGAACTTCTGAAATATAAAGAAGTGATCTGGGTGCAATATCGATCAAGGTCCAGTGCAGCAATCATTGAGGTAAGGTTTTGGAGCATATCAATCGGGGCACGTTCTAATGAAATAACATCTGGGAAACGATTGTGTTGAAGAAAACGGACACAGGATTTGTGCAGGTCTCTTTTTTCTAATAATCCAAATGGTACAGCGCAATAAAAAGTGTGGCAAAGAAAAAGGCAGCAGTTGGTGAAATATTGTCTAGTTTGCTATACATGTCGACAAGAGTAATAACTGAAGAAGAAGCAAATCACTGCAGATTCTGGAATCGGCACTGACTACAACAAAGTCTGAAGAGTCATCTAGACTCTAAACATCAGTTTGCTCTCTTTCCATGAATGCTAACTGAAGTAGAACATCGTATAACAAGCATGATGCAGTATTGCACATATCTCGGAATGTTATACTAATATTTCGGCCATGACGTTATTCAGAACAGCCTTTTAAGGATGCCTATTATAATAGAAAGAATATATTTTTCAATGCCCCATGCGCTGGGACTGAGCATATAACAGAAACAAATGAGAAATGACTTGCTTCAATATGATCAAAGACATGGAACAAGAAAGGAGCAGTCAATTTGTTGGCTTTTTTTTTACAGACCCCCTAATAGATGCAGAGAAGTGGAGGTGAGGATTGGGAGGCAAACACTGGAAAGGTGCAGAAGTCACAGAGTTGTAGTTACGGGTGAGTTCAACTTTCCAAATATTGATTGGAAACTTTTTAGTTGTAATAGTTTAGATGGAGCGGATGTTTTTCCAGTGCTTTCAGGAAGTATTCCTGACACAGTATGTAGATAGACCAACACAAGGAGAGGCCACTTTGGATTTGGAGCTTAGCAATGAATCAGGCCAAGTGTTAAACCTGTTGGTAGGAGACCATTTTGGCGGTAGCGATCATAACTCTGTTACTTTTACAATAGTTATGGAAAAGGATAGGTACATACAACAGGGTAAGGTTTTTAATTGGGGGGAGGGTAATTATAATTCTGTTAGGCAAGAACTAGGTAACATAAAATGGGAACAGATGTTGTCAGGGAAGAGCTCTATGGAAATGTGGAGATTGTTTAAGGAATGCATACTGCGTGTTCTTGATATGTTTGTCTCGAGCAGGCAGTGAAGATGCGGTTGAGTGAGGGAGCCTTGGTTCTCAAGAGAGGTCGAGCGACTAGTTAAGAGGAAGAAGGATGCTTATATAAGGATCGGAAAAGGCTCTGGAGGGATACAAGTTAGCCAGTAAGGAGCTAAAGAAAGGACTTAGGACAGCTACAAGGGGGCATGAGAAAGCCTTGGCAGATAGGATCAAGGAAAACCCCAAGGCTTTTTACACGCACGTGAGGAATAAGAGAATGACCAGAGAAAGGGTAGGGCCGATAAAGGATTGTAAAGGGACTTTGTGCACGGAGCCCAAAGAGATAGGAGAGGTCCTTAGTGAATACTTTTCTTCGGTATTCACAACTGAGAGGGACCTAGTTGTAGGGGAGGACAGTGTGAAACCGGCTGGTAGGCTAAAGGAGGTGGATGTTAGTAAGGAAGATGCACTAGGAATTTTGAGGAACTTGAAGATAGATAAGTCGCCCTGGCCTGATGGGATTTATCCAAGGTTTCTATGGAAGGTGAGGGAAGAGATCGCAGGGCCTTTGGCGATGATCTTTTCGCCCTCACTGTCCACCGGTATAGTGCTGGAAGATTGGAGAATGGCAAACGTCATTCCCTTGTTCAAAAAAGGGAATAGGGATAACTCCAGAAATTACAGGCCAATTAGGCTTACTTCAGTGGTGGGCAAATTATTGGAAAGAGCTCTGAGAGATAGGATTTATGATCACCTGGACAGGCACAGTTTGATTCATGATAGTCAACATGGATTTGTGAGGGGTAGATCATGCCTCATAAACCTTATTAAATTCCTTGAAGAGGTGACCAAACACGTGGATGAAGGTAGAGCAGTGGATGTGGTATACATAGATTTAAGTAAGACGTTTGATAAGGCTCCCCATGGTAGGCTCATGCAGAAAGTAAGGAGGCATGGGATAGGGGGAAATGTGGCAGATTGGATTCAGAATTGGCTGACCCTTAGAAGACAAAGGGTGATAGTGGACGGAAAATATTCAACATGGTGCTCAGTTACGAGTGGTGTACCACAAAGACCTGTTCTGGGTCCTCTTCTATTTGTGATTTTTGTGAATGATTTGGATGTAGGAGGGGAATGGTGGAATCGTAAGTTCGCGGACGATATGAAGGTGGGTCGAATTGTGAATAGTGTGGAGGGCTGTTCTAGGTTACAAATGGACATTGATAGATGAAGAACTGGGCTGAGAAGTGGCAGATGGAGTTTAACCCTGAAAAGTGTGAGGTGATTCATTTTGGAAGGACAAATTTGAAAGCAGAATACAGTGTTAACGGAAAGATTCGTGGCAGTGTGGAGGAGCAGAGGGATCTTGGGGTTCATGTCCACAGTTCCCTGAAAGCTGCCAACAAGGTGGAGAGAGTTGTTAAGAAGCTGTATGGTGTGTTTGCTTTCAATAATCGAGGGATTGAGTTCAAGAGCCGTAAAGGTATGCTCCATCTGTATAAAACCCTGGTTCGGCCAATTCTCGAGCATTGTGCCTAGTTCTGGTCACCTCTTTACAGGAAAGATGTGGAAGCGTTGGAAAAGGTGCAGGAAAATATACATTTACTCGGATGTTGCCTGGAATGGAGGGCAGGTCTTACGAGGAAAGGTTGAGAGAGCTAGGGCTTTTCTCTTTCGAACGACGAAGCATGAGACGTGACTTGATAGAGGTGTACAAAATGATCAGAGGTATAGATCGAGTGGACAGCAAGAGGCTTTTTTCCTAGGGTGGAGGTAGCTATTACGAGGGGGCATAGTTTTAAAGTGAATGGAGGTAGATATAGGGGAGACGTCAGAGATAGGTTCTTTACTCAGAGCGTGGTAGAGGCGTGGAATGCATTGCCGGAGACGTTGGTGGAATCGGCGTCATTCGGGGCATTTAAGCGGCTATTAGATAGGCATATGGATGATATTGTTAGGTAGGGGTGCAGGTTAGATAGACCTTAGAATTAGGGTAAAAATTCAGCACAATATCGCGGGCTGAAGGGCCTGTACTGTGCTGCACTGTTCTATGCTCTGTGTTCTATGTTCTATGACTTGGTGGAACATGAAAAGAGACGGACCCTAGATTAATACTAACAGAGACTAGGCATGCAGGGAAGAAAAACAGACCATGTCTGCGTTAAGAGATGTAAAAAAGAATAACAGTTTCACCGCCATCGACAGGATAAGCATTGCTGTCGCCTATGATGTGAAAACCTCCATGTCAATTACTTCTTGTGATATTAACGCTGGATTAATAGAATCACAGAATGCTTTGAACACATAATAAAATCATTCGACCGTTATTGTCTGTTCTAATTCGCTGTAGAGTCAATCACTTTGCTTTTCAGTCAACACTGTTTTCTTGAAATATTCGGTCATGCTGTCTGCAAAATACACTCAAATAGTGCATTCCAGAACCTAGCCACGTACTGTGTTGTGAAGTTTTTCTTTGTCATGTCACCATAACTTCTTTTGCCAATTACTTTCTTTCAGTGTCCTCTACTTCCAGTTCTTTGTAATTAAGGGAACATTTTCCCCTTAATTCTCTGAACAAACCCCTCATTATTTTGAATGTACCTATCCATCGTCTCTCAAACATTTCTGTTCCAAAGAAAACTGCCCCAATTTCTACAACATGTTTGTATAATGAAGTCTCCTTGACTGTAACGACAAACCTGATTTTTTTTTTGTATGGACTATATCACGCCTTCACATTCTGCCCAAAACAAATCGTTACATTTGTAATCCTAGCCATTGTTCTAGAGAGGTTTCAAATGCCTTCCTTGCTTTTGTGTGATATTACATGGTATTATTTTACACCTTCTTCTCCATTGTATCTCTACATTCTTCTTGCCAAAATAATCATGTCAAAAGTTTGTGTGCTAACGCTCCTGTGTCACTGGCCGGCTCATTCCACGACCCTCAATAGCTTCTCATGAAATTTTGAACCATCTTCTTCCTGGTTTACAATGGTTGCTAGTTTCATGTTATAGCAAATTGTGACGTTGTGCAATGTACACCAATGTTTTAATAAAAAATATGTGAAAGCCATCACAAGTTCTCAGTGGTTAGCACTGCTGCCTCACAGCACCAGGGACCCAGATTCGATTCCAGCATCGGGCGACTGTCTGTGTGGAGTTTGCACATTCTCCCCGTGTCTGCGTGGGTTTCCTCCGGATGCTCTGGTTTCCTCCCATAGTCCAAAGACGTGCAGACAAGGTGGATTGGCCATGCTAAATTGCCCATAGTGACCGGGGATGTTCAGGTTAGGTGAGTTAGGCATGGGAAATTAGGGGAATGGGTCTGGGTGGAATGGTCTTCGGAGGGGCGGTGTCGACTTGTTGGGCCGAATGGCCTGTTTCCACACTGTGGGGATTTATGATTCTGTGAATTCGAAACTCTGTCACCTGCAAAATATCATTATGTACCTTCCTGGAATCAAAAACAATAACTGTCCCCTTTGATCCATAATTTCTAAAATTTGCTCGGATCTCCAATGAGAAGGATGTGCTCGAATAACTTTTGAAATGCATAGGGATCACATAAATCGGATTAGATCAATATCTTGTGTAGTATTCCACAAAAAAAGACAAGCAAGTTGCACGAATTGCTCTGAGCAAGTTTACGATGGATTATAGTATTCAACAAAGTCTACCAATGACGTGAGACCTCGTGTCTCTTCTATACAATGTTCTGAATTTTAAGTTGGGTCTATTTGCAGATGAACCTGGTTGATTGGTGTCAACGTAAGGTGTCTCCAACTTTGTTAATGTATTTTGTGCATCCTATCTGAATCAAGGCATACTGCCCTGGGCATCGTCTCGGGAACATTAGACTATTAATTTGAGTGTGGGGTGGAGTTTATTGATATGTGATATCATTTAAACGAAGGCTTGGGACATTTCCAGTATAAATCAGGTGAATTAGTGCCACCGAATTAGTCAACGCAGAAAGTATACATTTAGAGTAATAGAAAGTTTTCACGACAGAGACAGATCACTTTGCCCAGCGGGTCTTGCCACCTGAAAACAGAGCATTCCAGCCTACACCCACGTTATAGCTTATAGTCTGTAACCCTGCGGGTTACCGCCCTTGAAATATATATCCAAATATATTTGAAATGCTTTGAGTGTTCTTGCTTTTACTACCCTTTCAGGGCATGAACTATTTGCGTCTTCCCGGTCACTGCTGACAATCACTTACATCTAAACACCCTATTTGCTGAGACTCCCCCCCAAGCTAAACAATTTTTACCATTTGTTTTATACACTCTGCAACAGCTGTATGCTTCCCAAGAAAGATAAAATATCTTCTCAACCTCCTGTGTTCCAACATGAATAGTTCAAGCCAAGTTAGAAATTCTTGATGGCTCTATCTTCCATTCCGAGCAGGATCCTTGTGTGTGTGTCTATGTGTGTGTGTGTGTGTGTGTGTGTGTGTGTATGTGTGTGTGTTCACGGGTATACCTGGATCGGGATCTGAATTTATCCCAGTTGCGATTGTTCCGTTTTTCATTGATGTTAACTGATATCACATCAACTGCTCCTTCACCAGGAACTGTGGAAACGACTCTTCGTTCCCGAGTATTCATGTAAAAATATGATAAACATAGTGCAAAGATAATGAGCAGTCATTACAGTTATAAAATTGTGCAGGGTCTAATCAATTGTCAACAAACACATGATCTTCAATGCTATAATCGTCGGATGAAAAGGGAAGTAGGGGCATTCTCTGCTTGTCATGAACAGGTGGTGCAGCCCTGGCGAGCTGAACGGCCGTTTATAAACTTTGTTTCTCGAGTCATTTAATTATTCTTGAATTACTTATCAAAGTTTAGCTGACATGGAAGTTAATGCTCGTACGTTCCCCAGACATGCCAGCGGTAACAGCCTTCATTCAGCCAAGATCTGTAACGCGAGTTAAGAAAGTTTAAAACATATACCATTTTTTGCCATATTATTGACAACCAGGTTTTCACAAAGAGGAAAAATAAAGAGAGGCGGCAGGGAGGGTGTTCACTGTTCCCTGGCGTTTCCTTGCGTTTATGAGCAACAGGTGTATCTGCGAAGCATATTCAGTGCGATAATGCCGGTATTTCAATCGACACCGTGTACACAACTATCTCCCATAATTCAACACTGACATGGTCATCTATTTTTGTGATGGTGTTTGAAGCAAAATAAAATTGAAAAATACAGCAGGGACAACTCCCTTTCAATTCTTTGAAATAGTGTTAAGGGATGCGATCAGTGAAACTGGGATGGCAGAAGGAGCTTTAGTTTAACTTCACAAGAGAATGTGAGGGAACAGAGCAACCGTTGGAAACCCAGATAATCACTGTCATTACATATATGCATCAAGAGGACATAAATAATTTGAGCTCTAGACATTCAACGGCTGAACTGTAGCTGCGGATGTATTGATAATTCAGATTGTCTCTGCTTCTCCTTGGAACTGCATTTGTACTTTCTTCCCCATGTGAACGTGGCCTTGAAAACATCACGAGATTAGATCTATTTTTCTGCGAATTCCACGATAAAAATCAAAACATACAATAAATCACCCATAATTTTAAAGTATTTAAAATGAATTATGAGAAGAAAACGGTTTATCACCTTTAACAAAAGATTGATTATTATCAAACCATGGATTGGAGATCAAAGATTAGGATTCATCAAACAATTTGGACTGGTGGTAATGTTGGCAATTATTAATCGAGCTAGAGACACAAATTAGATACAAGCAACCAATGGTCTTAGAAAATGGAGAGATATGGAACTCTGAGTAGACTGAAACCACGCATGATAAAGGAAATTCTAATTTCTTACTGATAATTGGAATCACGAAAATATGGAGAAGAGTCAGTTGACTTGTAATATGGCGGACTGTGGAATATTGATGGATCCGGAAATGTGTTTTTACTCCTATTTCGGACCGTCTATACATTGTTGGAGAAAAAAATTATTGCTAATATATGCCCTTTGAGGACAAACTGAAACTGCACACACTAGTTTAATAATCACAGCATCTCTTCAGTATGGAAGCAGACCATTCGACCCGCCTTGTCCACATCGACCCTCCAAAGATCATCAAACCAGATCCACTCCCCTGACGTATTGCTATAAGACACAGGAGGGCTGAGTTACAAGGAGAGGCTAGATAGACTGGAACGTTCTTCCCACTGGAGTGTACGAGATTGAGGGATGAACTTATAGAGATTTATAAAATCATGAGTGGTATATTTAAGGCGAATGGCAGACGTCTTTTCCGTAGAGTTGGGGATTTCGATTCGAGGGTACATTTTTTTCAGTTGAGAGGAGAAAGATTATAAAGATACATGAAAGGCTACTTTTTAAACACAAAAATGGTTCTTATGTGGAATGAACCTCGAGAGGAAATGTTGGAGGTGGGTACAGTTGCAACTTTCAAAAGACGTTTGAATAAATACATGAATAAGAAATGTTTGGAAGGATATCGGTCAAGTGCAGACATGTAGGAATAGTGTAGTTTGGAATTTTGTTCGGTCTGGACTGTTTGGACTCAAGGATCTGCTTCCGTGCTGTATCACCCTATGATTATCTATCTATCTATCTATCTATCTATCTATCTATCTATCTATCTATCTATCTATCTATCTATCTATCTATCTATCTATCTATCTATCTATCTATCTATC
>NC_063373.1:3144645-3217062 GCF_021869965.1 Rhincodon typus | reverse complement strand
ATCTATCTATCTATCTATCTATCTATCTATCTATCTATCTATCTATCGATCTAGCTATCTCAATATTATATAGTGTTGTAGTGAACTTCGAGTGAACTGTTGATGTTTAGACATTGTCTGACATTCTGCAAATGTTTCCTTTCTCGAGAGAAGGGATTAGTTTTCCAAGTTACACAACCGAAAAATAAAATTTTATCCGGCATTGTTGCTGAGTCGATTTGTTTACGTGGAGGCAATGGTTATGGTTTGAATTTGGCTTTCCACCGAGCAGTCAACAGTGAGGAAAAGTATCTTTGATCTACTGCAGAAACTCAGATGTTTCCGATAAATGAAACTGGGATATCGAAGACCATTTCTCCATTCGGCTTAATTGCTGCTGACTATTGTGCCTGGCAGATTAAAGGGACGAATTATATAAAGCAAAATCTAAATAAGTAAACTACATTTTCCCATTTACCCACAAAGGGCACCTTTCACTTGGCATCTCTTCTTTAAACAAAAGATCAGTGAATGCAGCATTCACAGTGTGACAATCAGAAAAAAAAATGACTGGTCATTAGTAACTTCTATTACTTCCAACCAAAGGTCATTATAGTTAGTTAAGCCTTTTTATTAAGTAGTTTTTAAAGCTCATGAAAATGAGTTACTGGATCCAAACTCACATTGCAGTTATATTTGTTATCGTCTCAAAGTAAATTAACAAAATTGAATTGGCTCGAACTCGCATGGCTTGTTGAGCCATTCTCTGATTAGTGGGCCCTTATACATGGCTAGCACTGGTGGAGTGTAACGTTTATTTTTTTCTGATTTCTATTAGTTAACAGTCCCTGTCATAGCCACCAATGAACAGACAATTATGCTGTTTGTGATCTACATTCGTGGCAATTATTATTCTCGTAGTCTGTAACTTACCAGACACTCCTGAACTACCCACACAGTTATCCGTAATGATTCGGATGTTGAGTATTTTATTGTTTTAGTTATCATCTGGTCTGTTGTAGCTCCCTTTCAAAAATTTACCGAAGTGTTATGTTTCACTATCAACTCACTGCTTATTTCTCAGGAACACAGCTTTCCTTTACTATGCATTTCAAAAGACTATCTTAGGGTTGGAGCAATTTGAAAAAGACCCAAGGAGAGATATTCTGCAACGTAAGGAGGTTCTTCTTCTCTCCGCATCCAAGTTGGTTAGCGATATGCATTCACATTCTGAACGTAATAACTTTGGGCATGCTTTATACTAGTTTGCCTAGCATTGAATTTAGAAATACCGATTATAAATTTTATGTTATTTTGCAGTGTGAGAGAGAATTGGAGCGTCTGCAAAAATAAAGTCAGTAATTTTGTTGGCTGATAATATTGTTGAACTTTTTTTTAGCTTTTCTGCTTATTATTGAATATAGAAATGAAGGGGCTGAATTTCCAATTGAATATTCTAAAGGTAATCACTCTGGACACGCTCCCTATTAAGTTGCCTAACTTGAATTTAGAAAAGTGTCGTATGAACTGTATGTTATTTGTAGTATGACAAAGACTTAAAAGTGTTCCAGGAATAACAAGGTCAGTTATTTTATTGGCTGATAATATCATTGAGCTATTTTTTTTAAAGTTTTATCTGCTTATGAATGAATGTAGAAATAAAAGGAGTTGACTTCCAATTGGTTTTATTTAAATTGCTTTGCACAAAATATTTGAAACTATCACCTGAACTGAACCTCAAGCTGTTCGATTTTACGTTCTCCATTAAAAGTGTGGGAACACTTCCAATCAAGCTATTCAACGAAACAAGTAGCTCAAAAAAAAACCTCATACAAATGCATGAACCCATGTAGTAGGGCTGTCGAAGATGATACGAGGGTCCAGTCTCAGACTCCAACAGGAAACCAGCAGGCGTAACCCGTAAGCCTGCCCTTTCTGTCGAGCGTATAAATTCTGGTCCCTGGGCCGTAATTGAATACTCCTAATTCTGGTTTGCGAAGAGAGATCTTGACAGAACCGTTCTCCACAAGTTACCAGAATGATTATGTCGACTATTTTTCTCAGTTTGCTGCTGACTTTCTTATCATGTGAGTGTTTATTCTTTAAGTCTGTCTTTGTTTCTGTCTCATTGTTTCTCTACCTCAGCAATTTAAAAGACTCAGCCATCATTGCTTCAGCGTTAATGCTCATGTTTTGTTTTTCATTTTCAAGGTGTCCAATCGGAGATTATTTTGACTCAAAAAGTGGCGGAAACCGGCCATCCTGGAGGCACCCTAAGACTGACCTGTAAAACCAGCGGGTTCAATCTTGGCAACGACTGGATGATCTGGATCCGACAAGTTCCCGGACAGGGCCTGGAGTGGCTGCTTGCATACAAAAGTTCGTCGAGCAATAACTATGCCCCAGGGTTTAAAGATCGATTTACTGCGTCCAAAGACACTTCAAACAACATCTTCGCGTTGGACATGAAGAGCCTGAAGATCGAAGACACCGCCATCTATTACTGTGCAAGAGGCCACAGGGAGAGGAACCAGAGCTGGACCTGTTCAAAAACAGCTCAAGGGGACATTTTAGACTTCATTGTAAACTGACGGTCCGTCAGAGTTTTATATGTAATTATATCAACCCAATCTGAACTAGTCCTCAAGCTTCTCACAGTTTATATACCAGTAAAACTGACTTACAAGCCGATGTAATGAGGTAATGTTTTGGGCATATTGTGTTTAATGCTAACACTTCCATCAATTAAAGGCTTCGACATAATCTTAGCTCTAATTCATCTGACAGCTCGTGAAATCTCTGTCAATTGTGCTATGTAAACTATAGCTTTAATACTAATCACGATCAGTACTAAATGTCTATTTCACATGAAAATTGAGATAGCATATAGAACAGAGAATGAGTGCAGTTTCTGTACGGGTCTTCATCACAGTGCTCCTACAACGGATTGGCACTGAATTTCTGATCAATACAAAAACCCAGTCAGCCTCATTGTTTGAAATTGTTCAGTGTTTACTTTTACAAACCATCTAAACTTGTAGTCTCTATTATTTATGTGCACTATCATGCAAATATCACAGCTTCATTTGTAAAAGTAGTGATAATTATTGATGCACTAGTTAATAATTTTAAGAATCAGTTCATTTGTTACTCTGTGAACGATAAAACATTACAATCATTTATCAAGAATGATCAGTATCCACCAGCACAATTATAATGTGATGAAGATTTATCGTGACTTAAGTTTGTGTGTGTTTAGGAATGTTCAAATAATGGTAGAATTTTGCTTGTTTTGTGCAGTGCCAGGTACTGTGTGACCCAGTCCAGAGAAAGTAACACTGTGACTATCTTGATTACTGGGGACAAGGGACCATGGTGACGGTGACTGCAGGTAAGAGCCTTGAACTTTCTTATTAATTGTATTTTAATTTTCTATTCATGTAAGTAATTCATGACTTAAATTGAACTCGGATTCTGTGCTGAGCTTAGTTTTGTTCCGATTTTTTTAACGGAAAACTGATTAGAGACTTCAGTTAAGTCTCTGCAAATAAATAAAGTGCTGGTGGGGGATTCTGTTGTTTGGTGTATTTTTTTTTATCAAACGGGCATTCTGTGTGGTTGGGTTACTTGAAACACCGAAAGTCTCTTCATCAGTAAGCTATAAATAATGTTTAATATCAGTGTCACCCACTATCTGCGAGTTTTATTATCGACAACAAACGTTAAGAATTTAATGACGTCCGAAATATTACCAAAAATGATCAAAATATGCTAAAATATTGATAGTCATTCCTTGAATATATTCCAACAATATGTAATGCTATTACCATACTTTCATTTTGTGGTTTAGTTTATTAATGTTGTTGATGACAAGCACGGTAGATTCTCTCTTGAAATTTTCTTGCCTTGCTACACTTCATGTTATTGATTTGAGTTGATCAGTTTGTGATTTTCATTCATTTCAAACCATTGATTTGAGCTGATCGGATGCTGAATTTGTTTTACTGGAAAATGTTGAATTGAGTTGTTTGGATTCTGACTTTGTTTCACTTGATGCTGTTGAACTGAATTGATTGGCTTCTGGCTTTGTTTTATTTAATTCTGTTGAATTGAGTTGATTGGATTCTGATCCTCTTTCATTTGATGCTGTTGTTTTGCGTTAATGAGATTCTGATTTTTTATTACTTGATTCTGTTGAATTGAATTGATTGGATTCTTATTAAATTTTTTGGAAATCGAAGTGCATTTTCAAAAGGTTTCAAGCTTTCAGTAACTGGTGCTTTACTTCTGTTGAGGAGATTGTCTAAGTGGATTATTTTTAATTACTAATATTTGTGAAGTTCTTTTCTTTCCCCCCATTCTTTCTGCATCTGCTAAAGTCATGGGGCATTTTTTATGATTGATTGAAAACATTATATCCATTTGTAACTGTCAGAATGCTACCTTAAGGCAGAAACACGGAAGGTTTGAGAAATGAAAACAAAAACACGACATTTTAGTGCTTTGATTTAAAAAGAAGAACTTCAATTCTAATTGTAAACGAGATAAAGTTTATTTTTATTGGCCTCATTTAAAATATAATTTGAGACTAAAATCTTAAACTGCCTAATTGATCAGATTTCATAACTGAGACTAGACGTATGAGAACATACAAACGTAATGTGGTAATACTTATCCATTGAACTAATTTCATTTTGATCGTGAAGTGATTCATCAATATATGCCTCCAACTGCTCTATTGTGCACTGCACAAGATTGTCATGAACAGAAAAGTTGTACGGGTTGGAAGTAATTTGAATTGTTGCTAAAAACTTGCTAAGCTTTAACTGTTGTTAAATAAGTCACATTACACAGAAGACAGCTGTTATGACTTCTTATTCCTATTTAATTTAATGAATAGCTTGTTTGGTGACGAGTTTTGGTGGATTCCAATTTGAGTTTTTCTTGGACGCTGCATTTTGGTTCTGTTGAAAATGTTTGCAGAGCTAGTGCTGCTGAAAACACAGCATTGTTCCTCAGTTTGGTGATTTGGTGATGTTTGTTCTGTTGAGAATAGTGTGCGTTTGGGCGATATTAAATTTGTTAGATTTATGAAGCTCTTTCTGTTTTCTACACTGGTTTTGTGCTGTTTACATGGATCTTGACAGTGAACCACTTCAGTTCCCTCATTGAATGCAAACAGCATGTGAGTTGAATTTTCCTAAAGCTGACCACTAGATGAAAGGCAAATTGCAAAGGTTTTGGGAAACTTGGGGAAAAAGGATACATTTCGCACAATTCTTGCTTAAAAGTAATAATTGCAGAATAGTCTAATCCATGCTTCACATTCCAAATGCAAAACTCATCTGTCTACTTCAATCATAATGTCTGTCTTTGAGCAGTTTACAAATTACAGAGAAGCATAAATAGAATTTCAAAACACAATGTTGAAATAATTCTTGATGTTGTGCAAAAATGCCATAACGGTGATATATTTAATAAATAAGCACCTTTCGATTCCAATGTACACTACACACAAGTTTTCTGGCGAGAAAAGATAATTGACAAAAACTATTTGACAATTCTGCCTGAAATATTTCAAAGAATATCGATTTCACGTCACTGATCAAATTTGCAAGTAACTTGAATTATTTTATTGTTGGATCCCCGGTTCAACCATATTTGCAAGAATAAACGTAAAACATTAACTGGGTGATTTAATCCACACAGTGTTTTACGCGTTCCCAATCCGTGTGTTTTTAATATATTGAGTTACATTTGCTAACAACATATCAACTCAAGAGTCATTCATGAGAAAACAACTGCTGCAGTGGATTATGTGTCCAAGTCTAGATTTCAAATCAACTAAAATGACCCACTCATGAACTCACCATGGCAATACTTGCTGCGAATGCAGAGAATGTGTTATATATCTATGTGTTCAGACATATGCAGAGTTTAGAAATTTACAGAAGGCAGCAACTAGACGATATTACAGCCCATTTTTATTCAAACACTGAAAATAGAGTATATTTATTTTAATTAATATGCTTGACTGATTGTTGCAATGTAGCAAACTGAAGCATATTGCTCACATTAGTTTAATTGGATAATCATTTATTTAGACATCAGTTAAAGTGGCAACTCCCGACAGAAGCACTTTTCAATTAATACTTTTTTTAAAAAAAAATCTTTCATTGCAAAGCAGCTAAGAACAAAAGTAACTTGCTGATACAAAGCAAACCTGACAGTAATTATTTAGGAGACAGTAGGAACTGCAGATGGTGGAGAATCTGAGATAACAAGGTGTAGAGCTGGATGAACACAGCAGGCCAAGCAGCATCAGAGGAGCAGGAAAGCTGACGTTTCGGGTCTAGAGACCCTTCGCAATAAGACGTACCCTCTGGCTATGCTCTGCTATGAAAATTAAATTACAACGAATCTACAACATTTAACATGACGAATTGAGCAGATGCATCTGCTAGGATCAAAACTGTTGCAACGTTGGTTTCTATGGTATCTTTAACTGCCTTATTAAATGGTCCTGACTGGTTGTAAATCGTCTGGTTCAGAAGGCTGATTCTCAGACAGTTCATTTTCACATGGCGTTTGAAAACCGCTCTTATCTGCCAGAAATGTAATATTTCATAAGACGTCTCAGAAACGAGAGCCCTGGCTGAACTGTTACAACCAGAACGAACACTTCAGTAACAAAGCTAGACTGCAGGAGATTTGAAATTGGTTGTTAGCAACTACGAATATTTGATTGAACAAGAAATTTTTTTTTATCGTGTCTCAGTTGTCAGTGACATGTTTAGTGGCACAATGAAGAATCAGAACTTATTTTGCATCTTATTATTTGAGAACCTACCGTCAGCTTTTAGTGTTTATGGCAACAGTCATACTACATTTTAAAATATTTTAATCTACTTCAAACCAAGTAGTCGATCTTTTGAAGAAAGGCGCTCAGGGGTTTGAGGAAGGGAATTCTATGTTGAATTCCAATGGCAATGAATTTATAGTATTGCGTTTCCTATATTTATTTCTCTATAGTTGCCTCTATAATTTGGAGATGCCATCAAAGTATTCTTGGATAATTGTTGAAATGTTACTTTCATCATGTAAACATTGTGTAACAATCCCTGGGTTCTGGAAGGAGTTAATGATTAACACGGTTTATGCACTGTCAAACAGGTGACCTGCGTTGCCATAGATAGTGTCGAGCCCATTGTGCTCAGGCCTGTTGTGAAGCAATAGCAGTGTCTCTGTCCCTGTCCCTGAGCCAGGTGTCCTATGTAATATGTAATACCATCTCTTATCAGGTTAACTGGGAGGAGGGGGGTGGGATACATTGAGTTCTTTGGTTGTTTTTAGAATTCCTCTCACAGAGGCCTGTGAAATCTATTCAGTCACTGTCCTGACATGCGCTTCTTAAAAATTAGACAGAAATTTTGTGTTAGCTGCTTTAAAAAAAAAAATCAGTCCATGTTCAACGACTTTTGGGCTTCGCTAGCTGGGTTGAATGGAGAAAATCTTTGCAGAAATCCCGCTTTTGACTTGCTGTTCTATCAACATTGTTTATGACTGATCCAGAGATAATCGTTTCCAAAGCATTTTTGATGAGAACATGTCGATGCTAATTTATTTTATATCAAACTAGTGCTGGACGTGAGTTTGACTGCTTGGTAGTGTGGCATTTCTACAGAAACTAACACTTGCAGCAGTTGCTTTTCAGGAAGTCTTCAATTTATATCTCAGGTCGTCCTGTACCACTGCGAAGAATTTTCTTCCAGCAGATGTCAAGCAAACATAGTCAGCGTCGAACTCATTAGGCGTTAGTTCTCGTGCCTGAAAACATGAAAAAAATTGACAAAGAGGGATCACTGGACTCGACACGTTAACTTTGCTTTCTCTCAACGGGAGCTGCCAGAACTGCTGAAATTCTTCAGCGATATTTGATTTTATTTTCGGTTTCAAGTATTTACAGTTTGTTATTTCGTTAGAAAAAAAAGTTCTGTTGTCAGGGGAAACAACAAGTTATTCGTAAAGAAAATGTGTTTTAATGAATTAAGAAAATTCAATGCTAGTTAATATCAGATAATCATTGAATGTGAGTTACCTGATATCGAGCCGTAGTTTCAGAAGAAGCTGTAAATTCACTGTCACTGGATTTCAACCTGTACATAAAAGTTTAATATTGGATTAGGTGCCTCAGAAATGAGAGCCATTACTAAATTGTTACAGTCAGAACGAACACCTCAGTAAGAAAGGTCGACTGCAGGGGTTTTAATAAAAAGTGTTCACTGTAAGTGATAGCCTAACGAATAGCATAGTGACAAAAAGACAGGATCAAGAGAAGGGCACTCAGCCCCTTGAGCTGTTGCACCACTTAATTAGATTGTGTTGGATATATGACTTAACTCTATAGGCCTGCCTTTGGCCAAAAACCTTTAACACATTTAATTAACAAAGAAAGACTGTCCCAGATTCAATTATTCGTCTGCATATAACAAAGGGAAACATCATTTATGGAAGACATTTTGTAAGGTTTCAAGGTAACACAATGGGGCTGTAATTAAATAGCCATGAAAATAAGCTTTAATCTCTGGCAATTTCCATTTGAAACATCCCAATCAAATGAGTCAGATCCCTTTAATTTAACATTATATTTATTTATTCCATACAATATAATGTATGATTGCATTGAAAATAAAATGAGCAAACCTTCATTCCCATTACATGATGAAGAAATCGTTCTGTCAGTTCAGTGAAAACATAGTCTAAACACAGAAAACGAACACTTTCAGCACGTCAACCGTGTGTGGACACACAGCAAGTACATCAAATATGCTTCTATTCTTCCAGTGGTTATTTGATTCTCTAGACGGATGTGGGTTGTCAGAATACTTACATCTCCTTGAGAAGTTAGTAGTCATCAGCCTACGTGAGTTGCTGAGATTCATATGGCATAAAAATTCCATGACATGTTTAGAAAGTGTGTTCCATGGCAGAGATCCAGTAAAAGTAACGAGCCAGTGAAATAGTTGCATTTCAAGATCGAGTGTGATCTGGAGGAAAACTTTCATGGGAAGCACTTACCATGCATGTGAGCCCTTGTCTAAAAAAGGTCTCGGTTTTGAAATGTGCTGCCGAAGGAACGTGTGAATCTACAAATTAGAAGCTAAAGAAAGCATCTCTAACCCTAAAGAATGTTCTTCCATTCATGAGATCATCATAAGTCTTGCTGTTCTTTGCTCTTTCCAACTCCCAACAAAATTTCGCCTGATTGTTAATTGTTCATTGTTACAACTATTATAATGTAAATTTTAGCAGAAACCATTAGCAGCTGAGGGTACATTTGAGTAACTAATAAGGTCGAATTATCAGAGTCTAACTTGTTCAATCGTCCATTCTTCCCTAGTGACAACATCTTCTCCCACACTTTATGGCCTCATCTCCTCCTGTCAGCAACACAACATCGATGGTTCTGTGATCTTTGGTTGCTTGGCAATGGACTATTCCCCTGACGTCACCAAGGTGACCTGGAAGAAAGGTGGGAAGCCGATCACGACTGGATTGAAGACTTACCCATCAGTGAGGAACAAGAAGGGAACTTATACCCTAAGCAGCCAGTTAACCGTAGCTGAGTCAGAGGCGGATTGCAGCAAAATCTACTGTGAAGTTCAACACATTGGGTCAGAGGAGAACACTAAAATGCCATGTAAGTGTCGTGGGACGTGAGATAAACAGAAAACCTGTGATTAACATGAATGGGGAATTATTTATAACACTTTTCACACAGTCATAGATGTGTGCTGCACAGAAAAGGCCCTTAGGACCACCCGATCCACGCCTATCAATAACAAACACGTAACTGATCCAATTTAATATGCCAGCACTTGATCCATTGTCTTGTATTACTTGCCTTCGCACGTATGCATCCAAATTCTTCTTACATATTATGAGGGATTCAGCCTATACATGACTTACAAGCACTGATTTCCAGGTTTGCACCACCCTGTTTCGCTGACATCCACTTTAAACTTCGTGACCTTTCGTTAGCCCTATTTCTCTTAGACATTGATCCCTCCATCAAGGGGAAAGGTTTTTATTTTTCCTGCTTATCCTGCCTATGCCCACCACAATTCCAGAAATCTCAATCACGTTCTCCCTCAAACTCCTCCGCACTAAGGAAAACCCCAGTCTGTGTAATCTCATTTCGTAACTAAAACTTCCAGTCCAAGCAAAATCCTGATAAATCTCGCCTATGCCCTCTTCAGTGTAAACACATTCCTCTGATAATGTGGATTCGTGATCAGCACACAATACTTCAATATGGCCTAACCAGCGTTTTATTAAGTCCCAGCATTATCTCCCTGCTCATAAATCCAATGCCACAGCTAATAAAGACTAATGTCCCACACAACTTCTTAACCTATTTGTTCACCTGTGACAGAAAATTAAGGGATCACAGAGCATGCACACCAAAGATCCTCAGTGCTTTCCAGGCTTCCAATATTCAAATCCTTGTGTTTTCTTCCGTGCAAATGCATCACTTTACACTTATCCAGAATCATTTCTATTTGCCGCTTCTCAGCGCATGTAGCCAACAGTTCAAGATCCTCCTGTGACCTATAACTATCATGCTCACTACTGACCAACTCGACAATTTTCATTTCGTCTCTGAACTTACTGGTCAATTTTCCAATATTCAAGTCTAAATCGTCAGTGTTTAGAAGAAACAGCAACGAAATCAACACTGATGCCTGAAGCCCAGCACTAAATGAACATTTCCAATCACACAAACACCGCAAGACCATTATCCTCGTCTCCATGCCACTCAGCCAGTTCTGGATTCAATTCGTTCAACTAACTCCGATCCCATTGGCTCTTATCTTTGCTATCATCTGCAAACCTGGTTAACTTTTCGAAAAACACTATCAAATGGTTCAGACATAACTTCCCCTCAATAAAACCACTTCAGAATTTTTGATTGATCCTCCAAATGAAGATTAATTGTGTTTCACAATGTTTCCAACAGTTTCCCAATCACTTGACAAGCCTGTGCTTTCAATGTTTATCCCTTCCCTCCGCATGCATAACTGGACCACATTGCTGACCTACAGTCATTTGGCACAGACCCTATGGCCAGACAGGAATTCTGAACTATTTTAAATTGCCCAACTATTTCATCCTGTGCTTCACTGAACAGCCTGGGATACATTTCATCCGGCCTGGAAACTTCGCTACTTGTATTCCAGCAAGATAACACAGAATATCCAAGCATCTATTCTAATTTCTTAAATTCAATCACAGCACTTCACAATGATTCCTATATCCACATTGTCCCTCGTACGAGTGAACAACTGAACAAAAGCTAAATCCTCTGACTTCACACCAACAATATCATACAGAAATGGGGGTTACTATTTGCCGAGTTATCCTTTTATTATGATTGAATTTGTAACGTTCTTTTATAGTTTCTTTCATTTTGACCTTCATTATTCTTTCGTGGTACTTTTTGTTTTCCCATTTTCCCATTTTTGTCAAAATCCTCCTTGCACTTTCTGTACACTTTGAGAATTTCTATTGTTTTGAGTCTTCAGAATATACCATAAATCTCCCATTTTTCCCTTTGTCTAACCCTGTATGTCCTTTGATGTCCAGAGCTCGCTACATTTTTTGTCCCATACTGTGGATTCATCGGAACATGTCGTCCTTATATTTTTCCTGTTCTTTCTTGAATGTGCCTTATTGCTCCAACTTAGGTTTACATTCCAGTTCGGTCAAATCATTCCTGACCTTATTAAAATTGACTTCCCCATTTCAGGACTTTGGTGCAGGCCCACTCCTATCCCTTTCCAGTACAATCTTGAATCAAGCAGATTTATGATCTCTGCCTGCAAAATGCTCCACCATTGATATCTGAACCATTTGTTCGGCTTCATTACATAAAGTAAGTCCAGGTTCACCTCTCTCTTGCAAGGTGCGTATTTTAAATGTCTATTAAATACATTCTCTATTTTTGGTTTTAAAAAATCTCTTCGGAGCATTTTCAGAATTCTGCTCCCTCTAACCTTTTGACAATTTGAATACCCGAGCTGAAATTGAGGAAATTAAAATCAGCTTTAATCATTCCCCTATTAATTTACAGTTTTCTGAAATGCGCCTATGTCGCTGCACTTCTCGATCTCTTGAAGAGATAGAGGGCTCTATAGAACTCTTCCAGTCGTATATTTGGTTTATTTTGGTTTTTTAGTGCTGTTCACTTGAGGAAGTATCTGTGATTTAATCCTTCTTTACAACCTGAAATACCCTGATCAGTATTGCAACAGAACCATGGCCCCCTTTATATATTTCTCTGTCTCGCCGGACGGCCTGGAATTATGAACTTCCAATCCTGCCCCTCTCTCAACATATTTCCACGATATCAATTGCACGATTTCCTTAATTATGCCCTCAACGCACGAGTCTTATTTGTCAGCCTCCTTTCATTAAAACGAATAACATCCAACATTGCTAACTGCCTTTTGACTTAATTGGCCTATAATTTCTATGCCTTCTTTAGGCCGTTGCTACCCTTTCTAATTTTGGCATTTCACATCGCCCTGCTGATCTTTCTGTGTCGATCACAGCTTCTCTACCATTTTGCACATTATGCTCTTTGTAATACCGAAGTTGTTGTCAATTAACAACAATTAACATTGATATATAACAAGTAATGGTATTAGTTATCAAATCCGTCAGCTAAATTACACGATGTGTTCCTTTAAGGTCCAATTATTGTCCATCCAACTCTTCTCCTAACTGTGAGTTCCAGTGAAGAAATTACGAACAGCAAATTTGCAACCATCGTCTGTTCAATCATCGATTTCCAACCAAAGTCAATCTTAGTGACTTGGTTGAAGAATGGACGACCCGTGGATTCTGGCTTCTTCAACTCTCCTGTGTATGAAACGAACAAGAACTTCTCAGCGACCAGTCGGCTGAGAGTCCCTTCTAGTGAATGGTTCAACAGTGCAGTCTATACTTGCCAGGTCACCCATGAAGGGCTCATTCAAAGTGGAAACATCACCGGATTCCAGGGTAAGAAATACATACTAAGAGAACTACACATCATTCTGAACGCAATGTAAATCAAATACGCGAATTGATCAGGCTTGGTAAACAACAGAGAACAACTTGTAATTTACCGTCATGCCGTGAAAATATTATTTCCGTGTTAGTGTTATGTCAGCATTGCTTGTAATTCAGATCAGAAAAAAAAAACACACACACTTCCGTCTATGTTGAAGACATATGGACAGTTAGTTGGATTTGGTTGTTGATTGAACGTACTTGGAGAGGGAGTCGGAGTGCCGAATCTATTACTGGTATGGTCCCAAGGATAAGGGTTTTCGGGTTCGAGGAGGGATCTTTTTGAAACTGAGAAAACCCTGAGAGATCGAGACAGAGTGGATGTGGAGAAGATGTTTTCACCATAAGGTAAGACTAGGACCCAATGGTACAGAGGCAGAGTCAAAGGGCGAACCATTTAGAAATGAGATTAAGAGGAAATTCTTCAGCTAGAAAGTGATGAATCTGTGGATTTCATTGCTTCAGAGGGCTGTGTAGGCCATGTCATTGAACGTATTTAATGCAAAGATAGATAGGCTGATGCTTAGTCCGGGGCGAATGTGTGTGTATAGGTTGAGAAACATATCAGCTGTGATCAAATGGCGGAGCAAACTTGATTGGCAGAATAGCCCGATTCTGCTCCTATATCTTATGATCTTGTGGTCTTCAGATGACATCGTAAAAATATAAAACAGAACACGTTCAATACTTTGTTCCAAGCTCAGGAATTATCTGAGATAACAAGGTGCAGAGCTAGATGAACACAGCAGGTCAGGCAGCATCAGAGGAGCAGGAAATCTGACGTTTCGGGTCTGGACCCTGCTTCAGAAATGGGGGAGGGGAAGAGGACTCTGAAATAAATAGAGAGGGTGGGGAGGCAGATGGAAGGCACATAAAGGAACAGATAGGTGAAAAGGAGACGGACAGGTCAAGGAGGCGGGGATGGAGACAATAAAGTTGAGTGTAGGTGGGGAGTTAAGATGGGGCTTGGTCAGTCAAGGGAAGGCTGGCAGGTCAAGGAGGCGGGGTTGAGGCTGGTAGGTAGGAGGTGGGGGTGGGGGTGGGGGTTGGTCAGTGAGGTGGGAGGAGCGGATAGGTTGGAGAAAAGACGGGCAGATCAAGGAGGTGGGGACGAGATGGGCTGGTTTTGGGATGAGGTCAGGAATGGGGAGATTTTGAAACTTCTGAAGTCCACATTGAGACAATTGGGCTGCAGCGTTCCCAAGAGAAATATGAGGTGCTGTTCCTGCAACCTTCGGGTGGCATCGTTGTAGCACTGGTGGAGGCCCAGGATGGACATATCGTCCAAGGAGTGGGAGGGGGAGTTGAAGTGGTTCTCGACTGGAAGATGCAGTCGTTTGTCACGCACCAAGCGTAGGTGTTCCACAAAGCGATCTCCAAGCTTCTGCTTGGTATCCCTGATGTAAAGGAGGCCACACCAGGAACAACGGATACAATATACCGCATTAGCAGATATGCAGGTGAACGTCTGTTTAATGCGGAAGGTTTTCTTGGGGCCTGGGATGAGGATGAGGGGGGAGGTGTAGGGGCAGGTGTAGCACTGCCTGTGGTTGCAGGGAAAAGTTCCAGGAGTGGTAGGGCTAGTGGTGAGTGTGGAGCGGACAAGGGAGTCACGGAGAGAGCTGTCCCTCCGGAAGGCAGATAAGAGTGGGGAGGGAAAAATGTCCTTTGGAGTTGCGTCAGATTGCAGGTGGCGGAAGTGGCAGAGGATGTTGCGTTGACTCCGGAGGTTGGTGGGATGGTACGTGAGGACGAGGGGGATTCTGACATTGTTGTCATTGCGGAGAGGCGGTGTGATGGATGAGTTGCGGGAAATGCGAGAGACGTGATCGAGGGCGCTTTCGACCACTGTGGAGGGGAATTTGTGGTCCTTGAAAAACGAGGACATCTGGGATGTCCAGGAATGGAATGCCTCATCTCGGGAGCAGTTGCGGCGGGGGCGAAGGAATTGGGAATAGGGGATGGCATTCTTGAAGGAAGGTGGGTGAGAGGAGGTGTATTCTAGGTAGCTGTGAGAGTCGGGAGGCTTGAAATAGATATCTGTTGGCTTAGATTTGGTATGGTACGGGGCTCCTCAACTTCAATCAAGGCACCAAAGCATAGAACAAATGGGTATCATATTTGATTAACAGGGATAAACGTGATCTAATTGAACTTCTTTTAGACGTTCTCTGTAAATGGTGTATGTGGCAAGAAAATAAATTTTGGTGGGAATGCTACAGTAGGGATGAATGAATTGGAATTAGAGCCAGGCTGTTTCAATTTGGTTTCAGGATGGAGATGTTCCAACAGTGAGTCGTGGAAGTCTAAAGTTCGCTTGGCCAAACTTCCATTGTGTTTCTGCATCGATTTAAAACGTTCCTACTTGATTTTTAAATTTGATTCTGCGAGTAAACAAAAAATTGCAGATTGATAAGTAATGAGAAAATAGAGGTCAGTCGCTAAAAAAAAAACTGAAGTGAAAGACTTGAGTTGAAGAGTGTCCTACTCTATTTCTAATGCTGTGGTCAGAGTATTATTTTCACATCTACTTCAAATTCATGAGGAATAATATCTCATGCCATATTTTAGAGAACAATCTCACGCAAATAATGCAAATAATTTTCAATCATGTTAAATCACGTTGAACAGAATTTCCGTCACCGTTCACCGCTCCAGTAACACATTAAAATCTTTGCAAATACATGAGGAATCAGAGAATAATTACGATTGATTACAATTTTCCCGAAATTCGGGATTTGGGGTGGCACTCAGCATGACCAACATCATTTGTATGCATGGTTCATGAATGTCGAAATGAAGTCATTACATTGAGCGGAGATTAGTTTTGTCACAAGTATCAATAGAATGACTTAACTGAGAGAAGAACTCTGAAAGGAAGGTTACTCCATGTCTAACATCATGGTACCTTTGATTATTTTACTTTCTTCATAGGATTCACTTGTTGCAAAGCCAGTGTTCCTTAAAAATAATTACACAGGTCATGTTTTAGGTAATCACGAATGATTTCACAAATCAAAATATATGAACAATTTATCGTTTCAGGAAAAGTTGAAAATTGCTACCTCGAAGGTCGTTTCTTTACCTTGTAAGGAAATAGCCTGAAGGCGGGTGTTTTGATCGCAAAGAGGCATTTTTCATTGACTGTGATGTTTACTTCATTGCAGTTACGGAGTGCCGTGATTACACAGTTAAAATACTACCGCCGCCAATCGAACAGGTCTTACTGGAGGCGACGGTGACGTTGACCTGTGTTGTATCCAATCTTCCTTTTGGAGTCAACGTCACCTGGACACAGGAAAATAAGCCTTTGAAATCAGAGATTGCTGACCAAGCCAGAGAGGATCCCGACAGCGTGATCAGCAAATTGGACATTTCTACTGAAGCCTGGCTGAGTGGGGTTACTTTCTACTGCGTGGTGAACCATCAGTATCTACCGACTCCTCTCAGAGACTCCATCCACAAGGAGAAACGTGAGTGGTGAGATCAAAGCACGAACTCTCTCCTTGTGCCTGTTTCCAACGCATACGTAATTTTGCTCCATTCACATCGATAGTATTCTTTGATTTATAACGAACTAATACCTTTGGAAGCATTCACAATGCATTTCCTGGCAGCTCAGTAGCTGATTAAGAAAAAGTTGGATTCAAGGATAATGTATGATGATTCAGTCACATACCGTAGGAAAAGCCTGGTTTGTGACGTAAACATCAGCAATGACGAATGGACAGAAATTCCTGGTTTTGGGCTGGAAAAATGCGGCAACTTACCAAGCAAACTTTTTTTTCTAAAAAATAAAATGGATACCATTCTGCTCCTTTGGAAAATGAAAGTGGATTAATCCCAAATTAAAAATGGAATATTTTAATATTTAGTGAAATACCAATATTGAGCTTGTATTTTTAAAATTATTTTATGTTTGTTTCAAATATTCTGCAGCAATAAATCCACTGGAGCCATCAGTGTCTGTCCTCTTGCCACCGACGGAAGAAGTCTCCACTCAGAAGTTTGTCTCCCTCACTTGTTTCGTGAGACATTTCTCCCCCCGTGACATCTTCGTCAAGTGGACAAACAATGATAAGCCGGTGAATCCCAGTAACTACAAGAACACCGAGGTGACGGCAGAGAGCGACAACGCCTCCTTCTTCATGTACAGCCTGTTATCCATTGCAGCGGAGGAGTGGGCCAGCGGTGCTTCTTACTCCTGTGTGGTGGGACATGAAGCGATTCCATTGAAGATCATTAACAGAACAGTTGACAAATCCAGCGGTAAACCAAGTTTTGTAAACATTTCACTTGCACTGATGGACACCATTAATTCATGCCAATGAAAATTACAAGGTTACATTTAAGAATTCAATAAAAGTACTAAAGACTTTGTTCGTCCAATTGTGATTTAAACATACAACGTTTAATTAATTGTGTTTGACACTTTTACTAATATTCCATCCATTCAGTTCAAGTTGATTATTAACAGACCCAGTACTCACGTCTTATGCAGTTAATGCACCCTACTCAGACGCACTCTGGTTCGGAGACAGAGTAAAGCTCACGCATTGCTGCATTCCACAAAGTACCTTCTTCATCTCAAATCCCACTCAGACTAAATTTGAGAATGTCCAATCTTTTGACAAATTCACAACCCGCATTTTGATCAAGCTGTTCCTAATCCCCAAAGTGCCTAATCTTCAAAATTCATGTCAGCTTTAAACTGCTGCATTTCACGAATTGGCAGCATAAACTTAAGAGATTTTATGAATTATTTTTGATTGTGATATACCAACAGGAAAGACAAGTTACGCGGAACAAACATCAACGACGACAGAGCAACTTGAATTTAACTTTTGTTTCTAGGGAACTGCCAGGGATCTCGCACCAATGCATTAATTAAGAGTATTTATCTTCACTTCTATACTAGAGAGAACCAAAAGAAAAATTGTTGTTGTTCAGCAGAGGGAGAGGAGAGGGAACGTTGAAGCGACTATACTCTTGCTTCCCATACAGAATGTTTTAACTGTAGAGGGCATTTGTAAGGTGAACTAGTTGCGAATAGGAACAGTCATCATTTTCTAACTGTCCGAAGATTTAAAATGTCCACATGAAATTATAATTTTGAAGCATGTTGGACACGCGTGTCCCCGTTAATCATCTCTTAACATTGAATACCTATAATCAAAACCAAAGCTGATGATTGCATTATCCCAATTCGTACTGCACAGTTTTGTCTCAGATTTGTGGAACACATGGGATCAATTCTGATATTCGAACGCCTGACGTCATTTAGTTTCACGTACAGTACACATTGATATTTCCTAAAACATATTCAGAAATATTTTTATCCACCTCTGGAGCAGTGGCGGATTGAACTCGAGCCCCTTGTCTCAAAGACAGAAATTCTATCACTGCAACAAAAGAGTCTTTCACAAAGCAATAATCTTTCCACAACGACGAGAAATGCTCCCCACACCATTTGGGTCAGACCTCATTATTGGCAGTCGATTAAAATTAAAACCATGACGAAAATGAACATGGTTTAGTAAGACAACAGAAACACACACAGATACAGACACATGCTCACAAACACACATATAAAAACACAATTACGCAGAATCTCACGTAAAGACACATATATGAGCACACAGCAATGTCCATACAAACAAGCCATCACACAAGCATAAACGCACGGAGACACACATGCATATGATCATGAGCATCCACGTAAATAACTGCATACAAAAGCAGATACACGGAAACACAAACACACACCACACACACACACAAAAGCGAGCGTGCGCGCACACACGCACACACACAAGTGAACAGTGGTACGTACACATAACCATGAAAAATATAGACACACGTTAACACACAAATGGACACGAATGTATGTATATTCGTTCACCATAAAACCTACTGACATACATGCATAAATACACAGATACAGCATCCGAAAATGTCCTTCCAAATGTATGCTCACAGAGACGCGGTTGAGCGCAGAGATAAATATTAAACTCATCACTATCCCATTTTCACAAACATAGCGATATGATGAGAAAGGCAGCTTAATGATTTATTTTTAAATGACACTCATTTGCACAAATACACTGTCATGCTTACATGCAATTTCAGAGTCTGACATGCAGACACGCAAGTGTGCAGATCAATAAACAGTGGAGCATTTACAAGGCAAGGGTTAGGATACAAGCATCGGCAAACATCCGCACACAATAACACAACTAAGCATATCAGGAGATGGTTTATATGCACAGACACGCAAAAAGACATCACATAAATATAACCATCCATCAAAACAGAAAGTTTCATACTTACATAATATATACATATGGAGCACAAACTTGAAAATAACCTAACGTATGTACGATCGAAAATAGATACATAAACACATATTTTAGATGGCAATAATGCAAAACAAACGCATTCACAATGACATTAAAAGATAAAGACAGGCATCAATGAATGAAGTGACGTGTTAACACAATGTGAAATTGTGAAATTAACAACATCTGCATACATAATCACAACCATGTAAATGAACACACCAGCACTAAAGAAACATGGATATGTTTATTTATGTCCAAACTCCAACATGGACGCTGCGAAGTAAGAGAAACTCGTGACCAGATTCACAAACATTAAAGGAAAATCATAGGCACCAAGCTATAGACAAAAATAAATGAAGGTGAACGCGCACAAAAATTTACTCCTAACAAAAATATAAAGCAGTGTCTTTACTGTGCACTTGAATTATGTTCATGATTTGCCAAGCAACTGTTCACGAATAATTGAAGAAGATGAGTAATCATATTTTAACTCTTATTCAATGATGGCCAAAATTTTCAACTAAAGAGTTGTCACAGCCTATAGTTAAAATATAATTATGTTATAATAATAATAATTAATAATAATTATTATAATTATAATTATAATTATTATTATTATTATAATCGTTCCCGATGAGTGTTCTGCAAATGATAACAATGGTAACATTCCCCAATAATTGATTAAATGACGAAGTAATTCAAAATTTTCTGACACACGTAATAAAGGAAGACTGTGTGCAGTTAGTATTAGCAATTTGTTGCTGAGAGACACGAACACAATCATAGATCCAGGTAGGGAGTCAAATTTGAGAACATCCCTACAGCTTGAAAAAGATGTTATGGTCCATGATTACATTATTTATATAGAGGCATATCAGTCTGGATCAACAAACAATGTAAATACATTCTCTCGGTTTTATATTCATAGATTCAATAGATCACCCTCGGATTGAAGACTATGAGGATGATAACAGCAACATCTGGACGACTGCTTCCACATTCATCACCCTGTTCTTCCTGAGTATTTTCTACAGCGCTGCCATCACTCTGGTGAAGGTGGGAATAATTAAATAATTCACACTTCAAACAGACGAATATGGTTTGTCAAATCTCTAAGTGTGTCTTTGAATAAAAATTAAACCTAAATGCTCCTGATCATAAACATCTGGATCATTACTTTATCGTTTTTTTTCCAGGCCAAGTGAATAAATTTTGGATCCTGTACAATTTCCTCATCTGTTTGTTGAGCCTTCTGAAATCCAAATCTACAATCTATCCTGTTGTTGACTCTAACAGTGCGATAACTTCAGTTTATGAGTGTGTACCTGACAAAATAATTGATGGCGTTTCCGTTTTTTTTGGTATCGTTAAGAAAACTATGTATGAAATACTTTGTAACTTCCCATTTTTTGAAGACGGCTTGTATTTTTTTTTTGTCGTTGTTGTTGTTCCTTATTCAGAATGGTGGCCTGACCTTTATTTTGAGCTTGTACTTTCTCTTTCTGATGATTGTTACAGCTCAGAGCACGTGCGTCTTCATTCCAATGTGCTATCAATTCATTATATTTACTTACATTAACTTTAACATACATTTTTGGATAAAAATGCTGTCTGAAATAGTTAATAAATCATTAATGAATATATACAAACCTTGAGTTGGCTTGATTCTTTCTTCAAGGCCCATCAGTAATAATACATTTCCCCAGTTTATGTGGCCCACTCCCTTCCCACCCAAATGCTTTTCACGTCTTATGACTGGGGGTGTTTCACTCTGTCATTTCGGTTAATGCTGCGACACCTTGCAGTCCACCATTGTATATCCATGTTTAATTCAGTCTGCCGAATGGAACACTCCAGAGGCAGAATGATTAGAGCGCAAGGAAGCCCTCGATGTTTCCTTTTATGCACAAAGGGTTGCGGTTTCGTGTCAAGTATGTTTAAAAATCAAGATCTTTGTTCCACAAGAAGCCTATAGAAGGCAGGAAATAGATTTATAAAGCTCACTCTGCTCTGTCTAAAATAAAAATTCTCCCTACATTGGTACAGCCTGGGTTAATAAAGGATGAATCTCCACTTAAAATGCCAAATTAAACATTCCTCAACCAAAACTGTCAACGTTCAGTCAGGAATAGAGACACAACCGTGGGCAAACCAAGGGCTGACTCTTCGTCCTGAAGTTTTTTTTTTACATAAGTCTCATGGAGCACAAATGTTTGAATCTATTTGAAACACAATGCCTTCCAGATCCCAAGGAAGGAGATTGAGAACTGTCTGATACAGGGTTATCACTGAATAGCACACTTTACAATTGTAAATCAGAGCTCAATGTCGATCAGGCAAGGCAGAAATGAAAAGTACTGGAAATATTCAGCATTCGGCCCTATGCAGCGCAAGACAGAATTCTACAGAAATAATAACAGCTGTTCTCAAAGTTTGTAACCTATCTGGCCTAGAGATGCAGAAGCCTTCTCCACGAGTTATAGTTTATTCATTCTGGGAGCTATATATGTAATATGAATCCGTTACGTAAAAAAAATCTGTGGACATTTGAAATCACAAATCAACTAAGACTTGCCTCGGCCAAATTTAATATCTGATTCAGCCTGGAACACCCAGTATACAAAGGATGGGGTATTCAGTGTACAGACAGATAGAGCAAGCTGAGAATCTATAAGGAAGGATAAGCAGTTGATAGGGCAAAGTGGCAGTCAGTGCGACTGGTTGAGGTGTGTCTACTTCAATGCAAGAAGTATCAGGAATAAGGTTGATGAACTTAGAGCATAGATCAGTACTTGCAACTACGATGTTGTGGCCATTACGGAGACTTGGATAACACAGGGGCAGGAATGGTTATTGGATGTTCCGGGGTATAGAAGTGTCAAAAGAAATAGGGATGGACGTAAAAGAGGTGGGACAGTGGCATTGCTAATCAGGGATGGTATCACAGCTGCAGAAAGGGTGGTCGTGGATGAGGTTTCCTCCACTGAGTCAGTATGGGTGGAAGTCAGAAACACGAAAGGAGCAGTCACTTCATTGGGAGTTTTCTATAGGCCCCCGAATAGGAACAGAGACACTGAGAAACAGATTGGGAGACAGATTATTGAAAGTTGCAGAAGTAACAGAGTTGTTGTCATGGGCGACTCCAACTTCCCTAATATAGACTGGAACCTCCTAAGTACAAATAATTTGAATCGAGCAGGTTTTGTCAGGTGTGTCCAGGAAGGCTTTCTGACTCAATATGTAGATAGGCCGATTAGAGGGGAGGCCATATTGGACTTGGTGCTTGGGAACGAGCCAGGTCAGGTGTCACATCTCTCGGTGGGAGAGCATTTTGGTGATAGTGATCACAATTCCCTGACTTTTACTATAGTCATGGAGAGGGATAGGAGTAGACGGTATGGGAAAGTATTTAATTAGGGGAGGGGGAATTGCAATGCTATTAGGCAAGAACTACGGAGCTCCAATTGGGATAAGAAGTTCTCATGGAAATGCACAATAGAAATGTGGAGGTTGTTTAGTGTGCAGTTGCTACAGGTACTGGACAGGTTTGTCCCACTGACGCAAGGAAAGGATGGTAAGGTGAAAGAACCTTTGCTAACAAGACATGTTGAACACCTAGTCAAGAGGAAGAAGGAAGCTTACTTAAGGTTGAGGAAGCAAGGATCAGACAGGGGTCTAGAGGTCTACAAGGTAGCCAGGAAGGAACTGAAGAATAGACTTAGGAGAGCTAGAAGGGCGTATGAGAAAACCTTGGTGGGTAGGATCAAGGAAAACCCCAAGGCTTTCTATACTTATGTGAGCAACAAGAGGATGGCCAGAGTGAGGGTAGGGTCAATCAGGGATAGTGGAGGGAACTTGCGTGTGGAGTCAGAGGAGGCAGGGTAGGTCCTCAATGAATACTTTGCTTCAGTATTCACCAGTGAGGGGAACATTGACGTTTGCGAGGACAGCATGAAACAGGCAGATATGCTCGAACAGGTTGTTGTTAGGAAGGAGGATGTGCTAGAAATTTTGAAAAACATGAGGATAAAGAAGTCCTCTGGGCCAGACGGGATATAATCAAGATTATGTAGGGGAAGCAAGGCATGAAATTGCTGCCCCTTTGGCAATGATCTTTGTGTCCTCATTGTCCACTGGAGTAGTACCAGAATGTTGGAGGGTGGCAAATGTCATTCCCTTGTTTAAGAAACGGAATAGGGATAATCCTGGAAATTACAGACCAGTCAGTCTTACTTCTGTGGTGTGCAAATTATTGGAGAGGATACTGAGAGATAATATTTATGCTTATTTGGAAAAGCGCAGTTTGATTAGAAATAGTCAGCATAGCTTTGTGAGGGGCAGGTCGTGCCTCACAAGGCTTTTTGAATTCTTTGAGGATGTGACAAAACACATCGATGAAGGTAGATCAGTGGATGCGGTGTATATGGATTTTAACGAGGCATTCGATAAGGTTCCACATCGTAGGCTCATTCAGAAAGAAGGAGGCATGTGATTCAGGGAAATGTAGCTGTCTGGATATAAAGCTGGCTGTCCAATAGAAGACAGAATGTGATAGTAGATGGAAAGTATTCAGCCTGGAGCTTGGTGACCAGTGGTGTTCCGCAGGGATCTGCTCTGGGTAGTCTGCTCTTTGTGGTCTTTATAAATGGCTTGGATGAGGAAGTGGAAGGGTGGGTTAGTAGGTTTTCCGATGATACGAAGATTGCTGGAGTTGTGGACAGCGTGGGGGGCTGTTGTAGGTTGCAATGGGACAGTGACGGGATGCAGAGCTGGGCAAAGAAGTGGCAGATGGAATTCAAACCAGAAAATTGTGAAATGATTCATTTTGGAAGATCGAATTTGAATGCAGAATACAGCGTTAATGGCAGGATTCTCGGCAGTGTGCAGGAATAGAGGGGTCTTGGAGTCCACGTCCATAGATCCCTAAAAGTTGCGACCCAAGTTGATAGGGTTGTAAAGAAGGCGTATGGTGTGTTGCTTTTCATTGGCAGGGGAATTGAGTTTAAGAACCGTGAGGTTATGCTGCAGCTCTGTAAGACTCTGGTTAGACCGCACTTGGAATGTTGTGTTCAGTTCTGGTCACCTCATTATGGGAAAGATCCGAAGCTTCAGTGAATGTGCAGAGATGATTTACCAGGATGCTGTCTGGACTGGAGTGCAGGTCTTATGAGGGAAAGTTGAGGGAACTCGGGCTTTTTTTCTTTGGAGCGAAGAAGGATGAGAGGTGACTTGATAGAGGTTTACAAGATGATGAGAAGCATAGATAGAGTGGAAAGTCAGAGACTTTTTCCCAGGGCGGAAATGACTATTACGAGGGGGCATCATTTTAAGGTGATTGAAGGAAGGTATAGGGGAGATTTCAGAGGTAGCTTCTTTACACAGAGAGTGGTGGGCATGTGGAATCCGATGCTGGCCGTGGTAGTGGAGTCAGATACTTTGGAGACTTTTAAGCGATTCTTGGATAGGCACATGGAGGATAGTTAAATGTAGTGTATGCAGGGTAGATTGATCTTCGTAGAATAATAATCGGCACAACATCTTGGACTGAAGGGCCTGTACTGAGCTGTACTGTTCTATGTTCTATGTTCTGTGTTCACCCAGCGGTTGTTAATTATTTGAGGCTTGATAATAACTTGTCAAAACCAAGCTTTCCCATTTATAGGTGTTTACCATTTAATGATGTGAACATTACACTTCAAAAACAGGTGAATGATTAACTTAAATAACTACAAAAATTCCACATGTGTGAATTCTCAAAATTTCAATGAATTGCTCCCTGAATGAAATTAGGCATACTCAGAGACTCCCCGTAAACAATTGGAACAAGAGTCGCATATTTTCATCGCAGCTGCATTTGTTAAAAGTGCAAAATGTCTAAAAGAAATAAAGGCGGATCAAAGGAGTGGAAGTGAAAATGGTGATGTTAGTGATAATTTGCAAAGCAATAAATATGAACTGACTATCGAAATTGTGGAGCGCTGCTTAATTTGGGAGATGCTGGACAGATTTTTACAGTTTCTGTTCAACAGACACTCACATCTTTGCTGATCAATCACAACTGCTCTTTCAAAGCATTACGCCCGGCTAAAGACTCACAAACTTTCCAATACCACAATTATTCTCGAGTCCACCGTACATTTTACTCGTCCATTAATTACCCAAAACACTTGCTGCATTAAAATACGTTTCACTTTATTGAGTTTTGCTTTGTTCCAATAGCCAATTATCTTTACCCAATGTCTGAATGTTTTCAATCGTTCTGAGATTTATTGACACCAGGATATGAAAGAATATCAAACCTCAAAAATTATAGATCAGAGGTCGATGCAAATCAGGGAAGAGCAGAGATCAGAAATACTTGATGTTCCTTCCCGCAACATCTCTGTGAATCTCTGAAGTTCTACGTTGTTCTCCCATTAGATACAGCTACGACATTTTAAAAAGTTCTGAATGGGTACAGGAATAGGAAAGGTTTAGAGGGACAGAGGCCAAATGTGGGCAAATGCGACTAGATTGCTTAAGATGTTTAGTCAACGCGGGCAGGTTGGACTGAAGGGCCCGTTTCCATGCAGTATGTCTCTATTACTGTATACCTATTTACCTTAAATTATTATTAATATTTTTCAGCAATTGTGCTTTAGAACGAGACACAGCAAGATTCCAAACACTGAACTCGAGGAATGTACAAGATAAGGCAACCTACATTCTGAAAACTCAAACAACCGTTGACGAATGGTTGACATCGACAAAACAGTGTTTGAGATGAATTTGAATTTTTCAACAATCAACAGAAAATATGCTGAATACCCTGTTCCTCTTCTACGGTTCCGTCTGTGTGTATTAATCTGGCTTATGGGTCACAGAGGTATGGAGTCATAGAGTAACACAGCATGGAAATTGTTCCAACTCAGTCAGTTCCAATTAACCACATTTGGTCCATATTGCTCCAAACCCTTCTCATCCATGTACCTATCCAAATTCTTTTTATAAATATCGTTATTGTACCTGCATCAACCACGTTCTATGGCAACCCATTCCATGTACACACTACTGTCTGCATGAAGAAGTTGCCCCTCAGGTCCTTCTTATATCTTTACCCTGTCACCTTAAACCTATGCACTCTAGTTTTCAATTCCCCATCGCTGGGAAATAGGCTATATGTGTCATCCTATCTGTGCACCTCTCATTCTCATGCGTTCCAAGAAATAATATCCTATCCTGGCCAACATCTCCCCATAACTCAGTCGTACTCGTCCTGGCAACATCCTCATAAATCTTCTTTGCACATTTTCCAGTTTGACTGTGTATTTCCTATAAATGGGTGACCAAAACTGTGCACAATACTCCAAGTGCGGCCTCAAAAACGACTTATACAACTGTAAAACAAAGTCCCAACTCCTACACTCAGTGCTTCGACTGATGAAGCCAGCATGATAAATGACTTCTTCACCATCCTGTACAACTGTGCCACGCTTTCAATGAACTATGTACTGTAGTTCTAGGTCCCTCTGTTCCATAACCCTCCTCAGGACGTCACCATTTATTGCATTAGCCCTACCTTCCTTTTACATTCCCAAGTGCAACACCTGAACTTCCCCATCTGTTCAAGATTCCTCTGTAATTTTTGATAACCTTCTTCGTTTTCAATGGTACTTACTAATCATTTATCATCTGCAAACTTAATAATCATGCGTTGTACATTCCCATCCAGATTATTTTTGTAAATGACAAGTAGCAAAGGTCCCAGCACCGACCCCTGTGGCACACCACGAGTCACAGGCCTCCAATCCGAGGAACAACCTTCAACCATCACTCTCTGCTTTCTACCATCGGCCAATTTTGAATCCAATTAGCTATCTCTTCTTGGATCCCATACGACCTAACATTCATGACTGACCTGCCATGTGGGACCTTGTCAATGGCCTTACTAAACTCCATATAGGCAACATCCACTGCCCTACTCTCATCCATCCTCTTTGTTACCTCTTCAATAATCTCTAAAAGACTTGTCAGACATGACTTCCCGCGCACAAATCCATGCTGACTATCACTAATCAGACCTTAACTATCCAAATATCGTTTGATCCTGTCCGTCAGTTTTCTCTCCAATAACATGCCTACCACTGATGTCAGAATCACTGGCCAGTAGGTCCCTGGCTTATCTTTGCTATCTTTCTTAAACAATAGAACAACATTAGCCACCCTCCAGTCTTCTGGAACGTCACTGATGCCTTAAGCTGAAGCAAAATTCTGCAAGGGCCTCTGCAATTTCGTCTCTAGCCTCCCACAACTTATGTGAATAGACTTGATCAGGCCCGGTGTTCTATCCATCTTAATGTGCATTTAAGCTGCAAAAGCATCCACTGTTATAATGTGCTTGTGGACTGAAACATCAACATTTGCTTACCTTATTTCCTTAGCATCCACAATTTTCTCCTCAATAAACACAGAGGGGAAATATTCATTAAAAATCTCCCCCATTTCCTTTGACTCCACATATAGATGGCCATGCTCATCTTTAAGGGAACTGGTTCTCTCACTTGCCACCCTTTTATTTTTAATTTGGTTATCGAAGCTCTTGGGATTAGAATCATGGGATCCCTACAGTGTGAAAACAGGCCCTTCGGCCCCACAAGTCCACACCGACCCTCAGAGCACCCCACGCAGACCCATCCCCGATGACCCACGTAATCTACACATCACTGAACACTACGTGCAATTTAGCATGGCCAATCCATCTGGTCTGCACATCTTTGGATTGTAGGAGGAAACTGGAATACCCGGAGGAAACCTACGCAGACACAAGGAGAACGTGCAAACTCCACACAGACAGTTGCTGGCGGATGGAATTGAACCCTGGTCCCTGCTGCTGTGTGTCAACAGTGCTAATCACTTTACCACTGCGTCTATCTGCCAGATTCTGCTCATACCCTCTTTTCTCTCTATGATTTCCCTCTTAGGTGTGTTCCTACACGTTTTATCGTCTTCGAGGGTTTCACTTGAGCCCGATAGCTTAAACCCAATGTATGCCTTCTGTTTTTTTTTCCTGAACAGTGTCTCAATTTCCCTTGTCCGGCAGGAATCTTAAACTTCCCAGCTATTCTTTTCACCACAAAACGGACATACTGCCCCTGGACTCTTGATATCACACTTTTTAAAGCTTACCATTTGTCAGTCGTTCCTTTTCCTTCAAACATACTCACTGAATCGATCTCTGCTAGATCCTGCCAAATGGCCCCAAAATTGGCTCTGCTCCAGTTTCGCACCTTAACCTGTGGATCTGTTCTATCCTTTTCCATAGCTATGTTAAACAAGAACAAGAACAAAGAATGAAGAAAATTACAGTACAGGAACAGGCCCTTTGGCCCTCCAAGCCTGCACTGACAACTAAAACCCCCTACCCTTCCAGGGGCCGTATGCCTCTATTCCCATCCTATTCATATATTTGTCAAGATGCCCCTTAAAAATCACTATAGTATCTGCTTCCAATACATCCCCCGGCAGCGAGTTCCAGGCACCCACCACCCTCTGTGTAAAAACCTTGTCTCCTACATCTCCTTTAAATCTTGCCCCTCGCACCTTAGACACATGGTCTCTGGCAACTGACTCTTCCACCCTGGGAAAAAGCTTCTGACTGTCCAGTCTTTCCAAGCCCTCCATAATCTTGTAGACCTCTATCAGGTGGCCCCTCAACCTCCGTTGTTCCAGTGAGAACAACCCAAGTTTCTCCAACCTCTCCCCATAGCTAATGCCCACCGTAACAGGCAATATGCTGGCAAATCCTTTCTGTACCCTTGGAGAGTTATGGTCACTGGACCCGAGAATAATGTCCGCCTGACCCTTCAGTCACTTATCCGAACTCGTTTCCTAAGAAGAGGTCTAGTGTTGCACCATCCTGAGCAGGGCCCTCTTCATATTGATTTAGGTAATTTGTTTGTGAACACATTTGACAAATTCCGCACCATCCGGGCATTGTATACATCGGAAGCCCCAGTCAACACAGGGAAAATTAAGATTTACAACCAATAGTACTCTATCATTCCTGCAGGTATTTGCAATCTGTCTACACAGCTGCTACTCTAGCAACCGCTGCCTATTTAGGGGTCAAGAATACAGCGTCAACAGAGTGACCATCCTCTTCTTGATTCTAAGCTGTAACTATATGGTCTTATTTGAGGACCCCTTAAGAATATCCTTTCTAAGCACTGTTGTTACGTTCTCCCTTATCAAAAGGGCAACTGTCCCAGTCATTAACATGTACTTCTGTCAGGCCTGTAGTTTCTGTATCCTGGAATATTGAGTTGCCAGTCCTGCCCTTCTCCCAGCCATGTTTCTGTTATGGCTGTAATATCCCATTCTCCAGAGCCAATCCATGCTGTGAGCTCATCTGCTTTAAGAGTCAGGCCTTGTGCGTTTAAACCAGAACTCCATTCTCTCCCTTTACTGTCCCCCTGGATAACCTGAATAGTACATTTGCTCTCGATAGCTAATGTATTTTCCCCTGACTTCTTCAGGCCCCTCTCATATTCGGAGTCTCACCCCTTGTTAACCTAGTTTAAACCCTTCTGGGTAACACTAGCAAGTCTGCCTGCAAGGGTATTAGGCTGTTTCTGGTTCAAATGCAACCTGTCCCTCTTGCACAGGTCACCTCTACGCCAGAAGAAATCCCAATGATCCAAGAGCAGAATAACCTGCCCCCTACAACAGCTCCTCAGCCACTCATTCATCTGGCATATCTTGCTATTTCTATCCTCAGTGGTGCGTAGCACTGTGAGTAATCAGAGATCATTACCCTTGAGGTCTGGGTTTTTAACTTCTTACCTAACTCCCTATACTCATTTCACAGGGCCCATCCCTTTGTCTCCCTATGCCATTTGACCAATATGCACGATGACCCCTGACTGTTCACCCTCCCGCTTCAGAATGTTCTGCGACCGCTGAGAGACGCCCTTGACCTTGTCACCCGGGAGGCAACATACCATCCGGGTGTCTCTTCTGCTATAGCTCTTATCATCGATGCTCTTGGCACTCCGGATGATCCTGAGTGCATCCCGCTCCAGATCCTGTTCTGTAAAGCAGTATGTTAGGAGCTGCAGCTGGGTGCACTTTTCACAGGTGTAGCCATCAGGGGCACTGAAAGTCTCCCTTGTCTCCCACATCATGCAAGAGGGACATGCCACTGCCCTAACTATCATCCCTTCTGCCTATGGAGACTGAATTGTCCATTTTTGGCAAAAGCAGGGATGATCAGAAATCTCACTTAACAACATTGAAACTGAAAACAAACCTAGTTACTGTGATCGACTGGTTATAAAGTGAACATTTGAATAGGGGGAAAGCACGATGCTGTGCAATGCCTGCCCAATGCACAGGAGATCCTGGGATCGAATCCCAGTGGTGCCTATGCTTTACATGGTGGATTCGTCGTTTAAACGTCTCTCAATTGCTAAACTATTGATCCACCCTAGTGCTGAAAAAGTAGACAACTGAGAATGCTTCTTGTGCTTGACTTAAGCCTGTTATGATTTGGTGCTCTCACTTCTGTCACCTGGCGTTGCCCCCCATGCCGGAAATGCTGTTTCTTCCCATTTTATGAACTCTAACAAGTAACGTTTATAAGCCTATAAGAGAGAGAAATTTTGCTAAATATTCACTGATTCGACAGATAATGACCTCGATGAAGGAACTGTGGGCATTCTTGCTAAGTTTGCAGACGATACAAAGATAGGTGGAGGGACAGGTAGTATTGAGGAGGCAGGGAGGCTGCAGAAGAATTTGGACAGATTAGGAGAGTGCGTGAAGAAGTGGCAGATGGAGTACAGCTTGGGAAAATGTGAGGTCATGCACTTTGGTAAGAAGAATAAAAACATTGGACCATTTTTTAAATGGGGAGAAAATTCAGAAGTCTGAAGTGCAAAGAGACTTGGGAGTTCTAGTCCAGTATTCCCTCAAGGTAAACTTGCAGGTTGAGTCAGTAGTCAGGAAGGCAAATGCAATGTTGGCATTTATTTTGAGAGGACTTGAATATAAAAGCAAGGATGTACTATTGAGGCTTTATATGGCTCTGGTCAGGCCACATTTGGAGTATTGTGTGCAGTTTTGGGCCCCATATCTCAGGAAGGATGCACTAGCCCTGGAGCTGGTTCAGAGAAGGTTCACGAGAATAGTCCCAGGACTGAGAGGCTTAACATATGAGGAAAGTTTGAGGACTCTGGAACTATACTCATTGGTCATTCGAATGATCGGGGGGGATCTAATTGAAACTTACAGAATACTGATTGGTCTGGACAGAGTGGATGTTGTGAAGATGCTTCCATTAGTAGAAGAGTCTAGGAACAGAGGGCGCAGTCTTAGAGTAAAGGGAAGACCTTTTAGAACAGAGATAAGGGGAAACTTCTTCAGCCAGAGCGTGCTGAATCTATGGAATTCACTGCCACAGAAGGCTGTGGAGGCCAGGTCATTGAGTACATTTAAGACTGAGATAGATAAGTTCTTGATTATCAAGGGGATCAAGGGTTACGGGGAGAAAGTGGGAGAATGGGGTTGAGGAACTTATCAGCTTTGATTGAATAGCGGAGCAGACTCGATGGGCTGAATGGCCTAATTTCTGCTCCCACGTCTTATGTTAACTCTATTTCTCTGCACAGATGCTATCAGGTCTGCTGAGTTCCTTTATCAATACCTGTTTTATTTTCCCGATTTCCAGCATCCTTGGTTCTTTGTTTTATGCTAACCTGAATAAGGTTGGGGAAGAAATAGATTGTCTGCCAGCTCCACATCTCATTTTCTGCTTCTGAAAATCAGTCAGAAATTCTGCCATCACTATAAATCACCAGAGATGATCAGCTCCGTTTCCCTAACCCGGCATCGGACGTAAGTGACAGCGGTGACTGCACCGAATCACTTGGGATAATTTTGGCTGCAGATCGTTCTCTCCCTGTCGTCGAGCATTTACAGCTTGGAGAAAATACCTATCAGCCGATCGTGTCAGTGTGGGTCATTAAAGATCCATCTATTTTGGTCTCACTTTCCAGCACTTGGCCCATAGCCTTGTGTATTCTGATGCTTCAAGTGCTCATGGCAATGGAATTAATCCTGCAATCTCAACTGACACAATGAATGGGATGGAAGTTTGAGATCGTCAAACTTCGCACCCCAGTGGGGAAATGATACTCAGTTTCAAGCACAGAAGCAGACACACAGAGACATCCTCGGAGAGTGACACAGGCCTCAGGATTATACCTGTTCCATGTGATTCACGTCAGCTCTCCGTCCCTAGAAACAAGTTTCTCCAAAGAAAGGCAGCTTTAGGTGGAAATCTAGCGACTTCTCCAGACACTCAATACCGTTGTTGTGTGCTCGGACATGAAGTGGACAGTGAAATGAAATAGTTCCATAAGCTGTTCAAGTGCAACTTCCAATTTCCAAAACCAACTGTTTTAATCATGGCGGTTGCTTGGAATCTGACAAGACAGCACCCAGCACACATTCCTCACTAAAAGCACAGAAACGCGGCAATCTCTAAACACTTTCATGTTGCATCACTTTCTGCTTCTGTCCCTGTCTCACCTCCTACTACCTCTTACCGTCCAGCTATCAGGTTAATGAGCTGTTGGGTACAAACACAGTCAGATAATGAGGCCAATCTTCACCTGAAAAGCAGGGCCAGGGAGTGTAACACACGAGGTATTGAGAAGCGATGAGTTTGCACATGTCTGGGTAAAGAGGCACCGGCATCTCATCTTCATGATTCTCCCAGGAACATTCCAGGAATGTTCACAGTGTCAGTTATCCTCAGTCACAATGTCCCAGTAGATAACATGTCTGACAGACAGATCAGGGGAGTGTCGATTGAACTGTATCCTAGCTCAGTTGCATTCTACAAAAGCTGCCCTGTCACTTGACAAACTGAACTGACTGCAGCTGTTCATAGAGGAATACAGATTCAGAAAAGTTGTGGCCCATTAAGACTTCGCTGGTTATAAACAAGCCCATTACTGTTCTAACCTCATTTCCTAACACTTGGCTCAAAGCCTTAAATACGTTGATATCACAAGTGCATACCTAATGCTTCTTCACTGTTGTGAGCATTTCTCCCTGTTCCACCATAACCACCAGTGAGTTGCAGATTCCCACCATTTGCGTACTGGGTGCAATAGGTTTTTCCCCTCCCCTGTGATTCGTTTCTCAAATAAGAAGAGGGGAGCATATTCCCTTCCTTTTCTGCCCTCTACCGTAGTCGGGAGGATTCAAACCTCCGCGGGAACACCCCAATAAATTTTGAGCCCATTGCCTTAACCACTTAGCCTGACTACATAATTGCACTGCCCACATCCTTTCCTGGTCTCTCTCCTTGTGGGACTGAGCAAGAGTGAATCGCTGCGAGATTTGTTTGAATGCAATCACTTCACAGGTTTCTGAAGGGTCAAACGTAACGGCATGGTGGGTCTGATTATTTACTCACAATAGATGAAATGGACATCCATTCAAATAACAAACAAGTCTGTTTTTAGTTAACAGCCAAACATACTGACCAATCGTGCTTGCAGCACTGGTGACACTGCACCTTACACAATCCACTAAAGCAGGCTGTTCAGTGAAATCAAGCTTCAGATTGCCGCTCCCGGAATGACAATTATCCTCTATCAGTTTGACCTTCCCAAAGCAAAGACTGGGAAATGCATTGTGTAAGCATGTGAACAGTCTGATCCCACTCACTGCAGAAACATACATTTCAGGGTGAAACCTACAACCGGGGCTGTCTCCTTTAAGCCTTTTATTGTCTTGTCTATTCTCGAGTTTTCTCATTGTCATGGAGCCGGGACGATATTCGAATTCCTGCTGTTCAGGAATGAGAATTCCTTCAATGTCTCCGAGAACACCAAAGTCGCAGCCTGTTATAGGAGGGGAAGGTGCCTTGACTGTCTCTGCTGAGTCGGGCAGTTCACCTTTCATTCTCCTCTGATTCCGTTTCTCCAAGAGGTTCTAAAGATTCACAAAACTGGAGATAGGATTTCTGTTTTGTTTCCTTAATATTTTTCCATCTGCCAACTACAAAATTTCCCAAATTATCTTCACAATCCTCCGTCTTGCACCATGTCCAGGGATGAAGAAATTCAGTTTTGTTGAGAAATTTCCGAAGTCGGGAATGTTCTCTTTGGAGCAAAGGTGGTTAACTGGAGATTTCCTGAGGCTTTTAGTAATGATGGGGAAGGGAGCACTGGGGATGTGTGCGGCTTGATGGAGAATATCGGGAAAAAAACGTTTCCACTGACCTGGGTCTGTTTGCAGAGGACTGGGATTTCAGCTATTTATTGAAAGGCAGACATGCATTCATATTGCCTAGCTTTCCTCATCTCTGTTGTAGATTTTCCCTTCCGTATGATATGATAATGATACGAAATGATTCTCTTCTTGTCTTCCATTTTCTCAAATTGTTCGATGATTTTCTTTGTAAAGTCCCTATCACTGAAACTGCTTTCGCCGCGTTTTGATGTTCCTCGTATCCAGGTCACAACAACTAACTTATACAGTCACCCAGTTTGACCACAGTTCTTTTTCCAGACAAATAAGCGTGAAGCAGAGAGCAAAGGGGGTCACAGGTAATCGCTCAAACTGTGGAACAGATTGAGTGATGTTCCATCGGGACTGAGGTTACTGAAGTTCATCATTGATAGAAATAACTTGATCTTGGTTCACGGAAGTATAGTTTCCACATCCGGGTATGACACTAACTTGGGAAGGAGTGTGTTATCATTAATTCTGACGAAGATGATGATGAAATACTTGAGTCTAAGAAATGCATTTTCTGAGACGGCACATTAATTTCCTTAGGGAGACGTTTGTTGTGGAGTTCATCGGCGGGGAATAAGAAAAGGCTGGCCACAGAGAGGAAAATTAAAGAATAGATGATGGAAAAGTTCAAAGTGGGGAAAAATCGCCGCATCAATGAAAGTAACAACTTCGCTCTCTCAGGGAAATGCAGCAACAGTTACAAACGGTGAGTGAATATCAGGAGATCAGGTTTTACGAAATCAATTGTCACACATGCATTGCAGTAACTGGGGAACACTGTATTGACCGAGTGTTCAATGAATACTTGCAACAAAAACTGTGAACATATTGCACAAAAGTTCTGAACAAGGGTTCCATAGAACTGAAAAGTTAACTCTGTTTCTACCTTAACATACACTGCTAGATAGGCTCGAGTTTCAATGCAGCTGCTGCAGTTTTCTCCAGTGAATCTGATATTACTTTAAGCACATCAGTAGAGTGCTAACCGTTTTGGATCCGAATCCACTGTTTTTGTTAATGCAAAACTGTTTCCGCAAATACCATTGAAAATTGCTATGATTGACTTCATTCCAAGTCACCACAGCGAGGTATTGGGTAAAGTTTTTAGTAAGAATAATAGTGCTTCTTTTAAAGCACATCAGCTCTGACACTGAAACTGGGCAAAGCTGTTCAAACTTATTCCAAGGAGAGCAGGTTTATTGGCCTCATCGTGTTCAACTTTATGGTGGTGAACTTTCATCAATTCCCATCAATTTTGATTGATTATCTGGTGTGGAGTTGATCAATAATTAATTATTTGCTGAAATTCAGCGAGAGGATTGAAGTATTATCTCTCAGCAAGAATGTTGAAATGTAAGGATTGGATTTTGGGATGTGAATATATTAATATTATTGGTGCCACCTTGTGGAATAAATCGGTGTCTGCCAGGAATAGTTCTCTGACTTCCAAGTGGTCAATAGTTATTTTCACCTGCTCTAACTATCCGCACTTTATTGTTGACGTAAGCCCTGGGTTATCCCCCTTCAAATCATTTTCCAATTTCCCATTTTGAAAAGTCTGAGTTAAGAAACAGTACCATGGAAGAGGTTCCGAAATTTCTGCACTGTCTGTGCACAGCTTCCCCTTGCCAATGGCACCAAGATTTCCACTGCTAATTCTTAAAATGATTTTGCAATTAAACCAATTACCTTGGAAATTGGTGGTACCTCAGTTTTTCTTTACAAATGCTAAAACTGATATAGCTCATCTTAATTTATATGGGTAGGCATTTAAACTCTCATTCCCCTTGCTGTAAAATCTATTGCAGGGTTTGCTACAAGAAAGAGAGAAAACTTTGCTGCAGCTGAGCAAAGACCTGGTTAGTTCACTCCGGGTGGAATGGTTATAGACCGCTCTTCATGCTCTGCTGATGTTGAGTTCCTGTTAATGGGCAATGTCCAAATATTATACTGGGCTGTTTGAATTCCCTCTCGTCCCTTTGTTCCTGGGGACAGTGAACAAATGAACGTTTAAAGTAGGAAAACTGTCAATATAGCACTCGCTGCTCTCTACCACTGCAAATCCAACATCTGAAGATTCGTGATCGCTAAATTCACTCCTTTCAGGGAGAGAGATGGGCAGAGCCCAACAGACAGAACGGAAACAACATTTTAGATGCAAACCCATGCGACCTGTGCTTGAAACTTGGTTACAATTACAGGGAAAGTTAATTTTATATATTGTTTTTCAGTAATAGCAGAATTCATTGTTATACGATGAGGGATCTACGGGTTATTCAGGGAAATTGGGGTGTCAGGGTCAGTTATTTAGTTCACTGTCCGACACGGAAATATTCATTGGAGTCACGAATACCAGCATCTCAATGGTTAGACTAACGGAATACTAAAGGAGATATTGATCCATGAATAAACCAAATCCAATGGAAATTTCCGACCTTCTTACAACATCAACAGTAACTTTCCATCTAATTAGCCATGCTCCTGAATTTGAACAAGAATATATTCCTTCAGTGCCACTGACCAAAACCCGGGAACTCGCTTGCTAACAGCATTATGATTGTCCCTTCATCCCAAGGAGTTTAGTGGTTCAGGGAGCAGATCGCCTTCACCTTCTCCAAGGCAATTTGGGGTAGCGAAAGCATTTGGTTTCTCTCAAACGTTATCAGAGGGAGGAGGGGAATCCACTGATCTTTATGCAACTGATATGCTCCGATATGAACCACTCACAAACAATCAATATTTTTTTCATTGCGGGTGAACTATGCTCATTTCCACACAACCCAACAAACAGAAATTACATGTGATTGATACTTTCACTGATGATTAAGCAGCCACTACTGATTGTGTTCATTTGGTTAGTGTTCTTCAGATCTGAGTTACAACCAACTCTGGTTGATACTTTAAAGCAAATATGCATTATCCCTGGACCAGTGAATCTATCACTCGCCATTGTAGAACTGTTAACATGAAGCTGCAGGGATAGTTCTCAATAACCCACAAAATTATTCAGTTTGTTTCAGTGTTTTATTTTTAGAATCATGTGACAGGTTCTTATTTGTGTGACCGAATGCTGAGGATTTAGTTGAACGTAAATGGTTAATGCATTTTCTACACTACCTCTTCACTGTAACTGTGGAACACTTTGGGACATCTCAAAGGTCACGAATTAAATTATTTGCTTTTCATTCACGAAACTGATACCTTTGTTTTTTTTTAATAATATGTTGATAATGAATAAAACAATGTATTGAAATGAAAAACATTGGCTATCTCTGTGAATTTAGGAACCATTTCTGATTCCCCCCTGATCTTACTGTTTACCTAAACCACTATCGTGTTCAGTCATGCTTTGAAAGCTTTTGTTCGGGGTCAGCCTAGTTCTGAATCTCTGTGAATCTCAATGCGCAATAATACACTGTGGAATCTGTCAGTTATGTTTTCACACTTTCAACTTAATGATGCGTTTCACATGATCCAGTTCAGAGGATAACTGGTCTCCTTGAAATCTCTCTGCCTTCCCAATAAATTGGTTTCTCCACCGCAGAAACTCCATGGAGTCACTGGAAAGTTAACGATACCAGAATAGGTTATGATTGCTTCTTTTTTTTTTGTAGCAGTGTAATTAAAAAAAAAACAACAACTGGACATTATCCCCCTTATTCACTGTGGTTGAAGCCGGTATCTGTGAGACGGAATCTCCTCGAAAACGTCCTGTAAGAGCCAGGATAATCAGGAAATTACAGAAAACACTTCATTATTCTTATTGGCCACAGTTGTTCTGTCACCTTGAACTTGAGAAATAAGTCAGGGAAGAGGAATAAGAACTTACTTCATACAACTCACCAGCTGTAATGGGAAAGGGCTTTGACACATTAAGTAAAACCTCCTTTAAATAAATCATTTTTTATTTCTTCTCCGGAAATTGGAGGGAAAGCTGTAGACAGTCAGTGAACTTAAAAGTCTCTCCTCTGTCAAAGTATCTCAACGGCCGCAGTCCTACTGGGATTTCCCGCCGAACTCTTACGCTGTTATTCCCATGGGGATGTTTGCTAACTCCTCACAAACAGTGCTGGGTGATGGGTCAAGATTGGCTCCGGATGAATATTTTTGTTTGGAGAGAATGTATTGCTGCCTCAATGTCGACGGATTTGCCGGAGTAAATGTAATTGCAGCAGATGCTCTGACACAGGAGAGTTTTTCAAGTTATCAAACTATCAGTGAGAAGGGCTGCAGCTGTGTGGAATAAACAGTTTTCCAGGCGACGTTGTTGCAGAGAGATCACAGTGGGTGTGAGTAGAACTGATCGAAGCTAGAATAGTTTCAGTCAAGATTTGGGAAAAGCGTGAACAAGTTCTGTATACCTACCCATTAATTCATTGTTGACAAAGACATCAGGTGACAGCCAATGTGCTTTGATCTCCTTCGTTCTTCAATTCAAATAATTAGCTTCAGTTCCTTTGAATTCCAGTTCATGTGGCCGCGGGAGACAGGAGCACACTGAAAGTATTCACCAGACAAGGGGTTTTGGGCAGAGGTAACACCCATGCTGACATTAGCACTTTTATATGTCTGTCGGCAAAGTCGGAGAAGAAACACAGTTCATGTTGTACGAGTATCAGAGCTGGATTTCCCCAGCTATTAGAACTACACTCTGAATTTGTGAACACCCTTCAGCCCATGCAGAGGTTCAGTGGGTCTGAGGGATTTGGACACAGTGATGAGGTCAATAAACAACTACAATTTCAATTACTTAAACGGTAGAGGGGAATATTACTTTTGCTGCATTTTCCACTAAGATTCATAGCAACAAAGGTTTATCTAATTTTACTTAGTGGCTTAATAAATGAAACGGTTCATTGCCACATTTTCAAGGAGTTTTAGAAATAGATACCAGGGTTGCCTGCAGCGTACCAAATACTATAAGTGAATATTATAGAAAAGATATTATGGTACAGTTGTTGTTTATGGAAAATTTTCTCCCCAATTCTGAATGGCAATGGCGAGACAGTAGCGATAAAAAAAAATGACACAACTCCTCACAGAAGAGAATGCACATTTTCAAACTTACAGATGACAAGAAAAAAATCAATGTGAAGGCAAGTTGTGAGGATGACTCAAACGTCGTGCAAGCAGGGAAAGAGAGATCGTTTAAGTGAGTGGTAATACAGCGTCATCTGGCGGGATACCTAGGAATGCTGCACCAAAAGGAAATGAACAATTGGCTCGATGGGATAATATCAAATAATCAGCTTTTAAGATTCGCTGTTGAAATAATTGGATTGTGTAACTATTAATGCAACGTGAATGTTGTTAAATGAAAGAACACTTTAGTTCCTTCATGGTTAATGGTTGAGTTAATGTGAATTAATATTTAAACTCTGCATCATGCTCGTTGTTTTTCACTTTCTTCTATTTCTCTTTCAATATTTTCTCACTATTCTATACTCAGCAGGTATTATTCCCGCAATTCTGCTCTTTCTCTTTTCTTTCACTGATGTTGACCTGCGTTTGATCTTGGCTTTATCTCCGCCCAGATTTCTAATTCTCTTCACTTCTTAAATTCTTTACATCTTCCTCTTCTATATCATCTTTATTTTTGGTCCCCATTCTCCTTAACCTCGGGTTAATAGATCCCTGCATTAGTAACTTTGATACTTCAAACTCAGCACCGCGGAACTCTCACGTGGTGTCGGTTTTAGGAGAGACTCTCCCTCTCTTTGTAACACTGTGCCCTTATCAGCGCAGTGATAGGTGGTGGTGTCGTTAACTATGGCGTCTCTTACACTTAGACCACAATGTTTGTAGTCCTCCGGTTCTAAAGTTTTAGAAGCTGTGGACAGCATCAGGCTGTTTTTCTTCCCCTTACCTCCCATCAACTTTTAACTCCTTCGACGACGCCAGAATGAATGGCGGGGGAGAGCACGAGTTCAGGCCGGCGCGAGAGGTGAGTTGAGACCGTGCCCAGGGAAAGACACCAGTCCTGGAGGTGAATCGCGGGCAAGAGCCTGGTGCAGGAGGCCGTCTGAGTGCAAGCCAGCCTAGGAGTCGAGTCCTGGAAGCGAGTCCTGTTGGCGAAAACGTGGGCTAGAGCTGGTGCGACTCAGTCCAAGTTGGCCCAGGGAGACAAATCTTCATGGCGTGTCCCATGCCGGAGACCAGCATGAGGAGGCAGCGATGCGTCGAGTTCTGAAGCCCGGCGGGCACAGACTCTGTGAAAAGGCCTGTTATTGAGTGGTCTTTGAAGATACTCATTCTTATTTTGGACTTCCAGTAATTCAAGTGCTTTTTAAAAAAGTTTGTATTCCTTTTCAATTCTGTAACAAAGTATCTGTACATAGGTATCCTGTGCCTAAGATGGCGCTGAAGCAGTGACACAAAAAACTTTTCAAAGTATTCATTCGAGTGCACTTCACAATTCTGTTCTTCTATTGTATTCGTTAAGCAGAAAATGCTGGGTTCAAATCCCAGCATTTATGAGGAAGGGTCACCGGACACTAAACATTAACAGATTTTTTTTTCTTCACAGATGTTGCCAGACCTGCCGAGCTTTTCCAGCAACTTCTGTTTTTGTTCCTCATTTAAACTCCACTTAAATGTCACGTTGTTGAACCAACTTCGTGAAATGGAAGGAGGCAACTATTGATTGAACGTGCTTCCTGTGTTTGAGCTAAATCTGTTATTAAACTTATTTTGTGGCCAAGGTTTCCCCGTCCTCAGGGAATGTTATTTCTTTGGACTTTTTGAAATATAACAATTTATTCATTCTGGAGTTCCTTTTCTCTGTTCCACAAAGACATAACACTTCTTCTTCCTTTATTCGAACTCTTTCATTCCCAGTTCGAGAGGAATAACGAGGAGAGTCACGATAAACTGCAAAGTGACCTGGGAATCCAGCGATTATAGCGCAGATAGGACGAGCTGATCACCCCATTTCTCTGCCGTGACCATTCATTAATATTACACCAACAGTAAAGACGTTACTATAAATCCTTTAATTGTGGTGGACTTGTTTTCCTAATGATTTGGAAATTCTTATTAGAACTGTGAAGATTCACAATCCTTTGAGGGAAGAAATGTGTCCTCACCTCAGGCCGAAGTGACAGACGCATTAGCCAGAGAATGTGAGCTCAGGTTTAGACACACTAGCCAGGGAAAAAAGCAGAGCTCTCTCAGTAGCTCCACTCCCAAACTGACTCCTAATTTCAGACTTTTGAATGAACTAAAATTGGAAATGAGAGAGATGGATTCCCAGTTTGCAGCTCATGGTTTTGTGTGCTCTACCGCTTCAAGAGCACATCTCAATGATATTTTCCCTGTTACGTCTTAATCTCAAATGACACAACGAATGTGACTGAAGTTTGAGTTAGTAAATCTGTTCAAACACCCTTGGGGAACAGATCCTCATTTCACCCACAGAGGGAAATATACTGACACACCACCCACCCCCACTGGCAGAGGCCTAAGACTGATACCGGCTCCCTGTGCTTCACGTGAACTCCCCGGACGCACACGGTTAAAGGACGATATAAATGCAGCGGCCAGACGTTACATCATCAATGGATTGAATTGAACCTTGATAACTGTGATGTGACGCACTTTGGAAGAAGTAACACGATAAGAGACACCTCGTGAATGGTAGAGCACCAAGAAGATGGTTGAAAAAGAAAGATCTTGGCCTGCTTGCCCACAAGCACTGAACGTGGCAGGGCAGGTTAATCAAACAGTTAAAAAGGCATACAGGACACTTGCCTTACTCAGTCAAGGAATGTGTGAGAAACCAGGGAGGTTATTTGGGAGCTGTAGCGGTCCTTTGTTCAGCAGCAGCAGGAATAGTATGTGTAGTTCCGATTGTTGCACTTCATGGAGGATGCAAAGGCACTGGAGGGGGTATAGCTAAGTTTCAACAAGCTGCTGCTTGGGATGGAGTGCTTTCACAATGAACATAGTCTCGATGAGCTGGATTTGTTTTCTGTGGAGCAGAAATTCAGGGTGGGGTGATCTGATTGAAGTGTATAAGATTATCAGAGGCATTTGCGTGTAGAGAGAAAGGGAATGTTCCCTTCAGTTGAATGTCGATATCAAAAGGGCACATTTTACTGTCGAGGGCAGGTGGTTTAGAAGCGTTTAAATGAATATTTTCAAACGAAAAGGTGGGTGGTGGTGTTTTGGAAGGCCTGGGATGTTAGTTGAGGCAGGAAAGCTCACAACGTTCAGAAACTATTCGGATGAGCACATGAAATGTCATAACAGTTAAGGCTATCGGTCTACTCTTGGAAAGTGGGAACAATGTTGATTTAGCATCGTTTTGCCTGGACAGACTCAATGGTTAAAAGGCCTCCTCTCTACTTTATGACTGTATGATACTATGATTAGTGTGCAGTTGTATTTCATTTTGCAGACTTATAACAAGTGTTATCATTGGACTCCAGTGTGCTTTACTGAACAATGGGGATGAATTGATATGAAATGGATCCGATGATTGTTCAAATTGAAGGTTCTTGGAATGTGAGAGTTGTTGGAAAGAGCAGTATTAACTCTATTTATAATATTTTCTCTCTAGCCAGTCTCGCACCTTCATTCTGGCTGGTGGACATCACCATGTCCACTCTGTGAAGTAGATTGTCCCTGGTGTTCACACACATCTCACGGTTGCAATTGCAGCTCCAGTCACATGTCAGAAATCTGTTGCTGAACATTATTCTCGTTTTTCCATCGTCTTCTGAGTGGAAGTGACTGCCTCTGTCAGTGTCACTGTCAGCTCCTCGAAAGTGCCTATGCTGTCCTGTTGGATACGAAGGTAGTCATATTGCCAAAACACGCGACAACTTCAGTGGACTATCACTGGGAGCTGTCACACGAGAAATTATTTAACACCTGCTCTCAGGGATCTCTTTCTTATCTTCAGAGGTGAAGGAGTGCTGCAAAGGTCCTGCGTCTGGCTACTAGTGTTCATGTCCTGTAAAAGAAAGAAGAACCATTAGTGAGCAAAGTGTCCTCTTGTGGGCTGAGGATTGGAAAATGCAACTCAAGGCAGATAGTGTAAGGCGTTGCACTTTGGAAAGTCAAACCAGATAGGGTCCTCCTCAGGAGTGTCATGGAACAGTAGGACCTAGGAATACGGGTATATAATTCGTTGAAAGCCGCGTAACAGGTGGACAGTGTGGTGAAGAAGGCAATAGGCATACTGGCCTTCATCAGTAGAGGCATTAAGTATAGGAGTTTAGGCGTTATGTTACAGTTGTATAATTCGAGTGGTGAGGCCGCACTTGGAGTGTTGGGTACAGTTTTGGTCAACCGATTATAGGAAAGACATAGTTAAACTGAAAAGAGTGCAAAGAATACGAGGATGCTGCCAGGACGAGTGAGAGGTTAGCCAGAATACAACTTTATTCCTTGGAACGTATGTGAATGAGGGGTGACCTTATCGAGGTGTATAAAATCATGAGGGTCATAGATAGGATGAATGCATACCGTATTTTTCCTCAGTTTGGGGAATTGAAAACCAAACGGCACAGGTTTAAGGTGATTGAGGGAAAATTTAAGAAGGACCTGTGGGGCATCTTCATCATGCAGAGACTGGTGTATACAGATTGTGCTGCCAGAGAAAGTACTTGAGGTCACAGTAGTAGCAACATCTAAAGAACATTTGATTAGGTAAGTGGATGAGAAGTGTTTAGAGGGATAAAGACCAAATGCGGGCAATTGAAACGAGCTGAGAGGACGCCTTGGTCAGAATAGACCAGTTTGGGCTGAAGGGCCTGTTTCCATGTTGCATTACTGTATGACTCCTCCTGTTTGTCATCTGTGCTCCATCTGACGTGAAATACAAACGAATATTATTCATCCTGAGGAGCTCAATATTGTTCCCTGCAGGGATGTTTGACATTGTCAAGTGAATAATGGCATTGTTCAAATTAAAGAACCGCTCAAGGAGATTCGTGGGACTATAAAATCGCTTCTCACCTCTGATATTAACGTCCATTCTTGCACTTCAAGATGAGGCAAGCTCTTCTTGAGGTATCCACGAACAACACGGGCAAACATACAGAAGGAGGTTTGAATGAGTCTAGCCAAAACATGTCTCTGCCTTCTGCTATTTTGCGATCCTTTATTGTTCTAGTGATGCCACTGAATCCACTTGCAACTCCTAACTGAGCGTTGGTAAACTGTCGGATTGTAACGATTGCAATCGCACTTGCGTCCTGAAATCCGAATCTGAACAATGTATCCCATGTGTCATCTTTACCACCTTGTCCACCTGTTCTGCCAACTTCAGAGAAACTTCACCATTCACCAAAATACGTCTCATTTCTTCTACCTCTTCAGTACCCTCCTTTGTATTGTGTAGTACATTACTTTGTTTCCCCACCTCAAATGCATGACATTACAATTCTCCAACTTGATGTACACTTGTCACGTTTTTGTTCACACATACAAAGCAGTGCTTTCTTCTTAAAATCAGCAGCTATCCTCTTCATTGTTTATTGTCCGATCAATTTTGGGTTATCTTCAAATTTCCCAATCATGTCTCCTATATTCATGTCAACATCAAGAAGAAATACCGCGAATACCAAGGGACTGAACTCGGCCCTATGGAACACCACTCCATTAATTCCAGTCAATTGTCAGTTATGTGGAACAAGAATAATCATGTCACTCCTGTGTTTAGTCATTTCCATTCATTTTCAAACGTTCGCTAAATTTCCAAGGGAAAATGGAATGCAAGCTGAGTTCAACAACAATTGATGTGGATTTTGAACGAAAGATATGCTCCCTTTTATACAGAACCTATCACCACCACTGGAAGAAAATAGTGCTTTTCAACTGATTAATCCTTTTGAAGTGAATTCGCCATTGTAATCTAGGAGAATCTGCAAACTCCCACAAATAGCATGGCAATGATGACCAGGCTATCATCATTTCCCATAAGAGAAGAGGACGAAGGACACTGTCCCTTGACCAAACTGATTTACAGCCAGCTGAGGGGGCAGAAGGTCCTTAAGTCTCTGGTCCAAGGGAGCATCATTCCCTCAGTACTCTGCTTGTCTGCACTGCTGTGCTCGCGTTTTGCAATGAGATTTTATACACAAAATTGTTGATTTGGACCCAGTTTTGAACTGCACTTATTTTTATTTCACAACTTCCACCAGATGTCAAAGGAGGATTTGAGATCATGTTCCTCAGGGCATTAGCCTGTGGTTCTCGATGGCCAAAATAACATTACCACTCCAGCATGTCCCTGAAAGTGCTGAATGCAGATTCCAGTCTTTGGCCAGGTGGTGTCTTCAATCCCATTAATTCCCCATTCCCAATCACTTTTTTTTTTTGGCCATGGAGTAAAGCTACGGGTACAAAAAAGAACCAGGGAAATAGTCATAATCTTCTCCTCAATGTTAATCCACTGGGGAATTTAACAACAGTCCAGCATTCACAAGATAGCCCATTGGGGGAATGTCACGGGATCTCAGTAGTCGGATTTGAATTCAGCCAATTGTCCATCGCTTCAACCTGAGGGGAAAGACAGTATAAATAAACGTGGCAGAGCAAGGGGATAGAAGGCCATGGGCATTGATACTCGTTGAGTTGTCACTACTGCAGAACAACACAGAAACGATGGGTCGAATGTCACTTGCACAGTTGTCACAGTCCTGCTATTTGAATTAGCAATATTGATAGAGCTTGTGTGCGCTATGGTCATGGCTCAGTGGATAACGTGATGGATTTTGAAATCCACTGAAGCCTCCTAGCGCAGTTTGGAACCCTACTGACAAAGTGGCGCATCTGGCATAATTAGAGACCAGCACCTGTCCAATTCACTTACTATCGTGTAATGGCGAGCACACACGTATTCCTGCTTAAAAAACTGGACATGAACAAAACCTGTTGATCTCAGAGTAAGGAGACATTGCTGTTCAACATTGAGACAATACACTCAGTAAACGTGTGGTCAAGTCTAAAAAATCGCTCTACAAAATAAAATGGGATGAAATTTACAGACACAGAAAGCAGGAGAAATGTTTAACATGTTCACTGTCACTCTGCAGACAGATTAACAGTTCACTCAGTCAGAAACATAAATTAGTGTGTCTACTAAGGCACATTAACAGTTCCTATGTCGAACAGTAGCTGGTGTACTATTGTCCTTTAGGGCAGGAAATCTGCCATCTTTAAATGGTCTGGCCCACACATGAGTCCAGACCTACGGCAACGTGGTTGACTCTTGACAGCCCTCTGGGCAATTAGGGATGGACAATAAATGCTGATCTGGCCAGCGATGCCCACATCCCATGAATGAATAGTGATAAAAAAGAAGTTTGTCCATCAGGCTTGTAATTCGGCTCATTCCAGGGAATGAGACTGCTATTTGAAGTGATTCGTGTGCACGACTATGGGGAGAAGTAAAAATGGCACTAAGGGAAATGTTCATTTGGAGAAACGATGCAGACATGATGGTCTTATGGGTTCGTCTTGCGATGTAACAGTTCTGTAATTCTGCAACCCGTTTCCGTGCCCAGCCTTAAATGTGTAGGTTAGAAGCTGAGGAAGACATTTCGCTAAGGAGGGCTTAAAATAGGAAATTCACTGTGAAAGAGGCAACAGTGATGTTGGGAAGTAGAAAATGAATGCAAGTTGCAACACAGAAAGGCTGTTCGTCCTTGTTTGCTGCATTGATGCAGCAGTTGTGGTTGACCCTAAACGACTACTAGTCTAAACCCTGGGCAGGAAAATCTGTCGCATCGCAATCAACCATTCCCCTGCCACAAAGGTGTTCTGCATTTCCCAAATATCAAAGCAAAAAAAAAAGTCGCCTTATTTCGGTAGCGCGCCCCAGAGCAATAAATGGTTATTCTCCAAACTGTAATCGAGTAGTGAGAGCTCCGAATCCTAACCATTAGCGCACCAAGGAGGCGGCTGGCACGCTTTTCTACTCCTACCGACGTCACTTTTGTCACATATTTTTCTCATTTCAAACATTTTCATCAGAGATTTTTTTTTCCGACAAGATGATGTCATGTATTGGAACATACTTACACACTGTGTTATTTACACTGACACGCCATGTTATATAAAACACCTGAAAATCCATGTTGGGATATTCCATCATGCTGAAGGCAGGAGACCGTTATGAATTGTTCTTGTCGGACGTAAATTGAAAGAGAGAGAGAGAGAGAAAAAAAATCATGCTTTTACATCTTTTTTCATCCTGAAAATTTTTGCAACATTTTAGCGTGATGCCAGATAACGGTTACAAGAGATGTTTGAGCTGGAAAATTATTTTCCAGTCTCCTCGGGCAACTCAATATCATTGACACCCACAGAGGTAACTGCATTAACATAGAGAGTGATGGACGACCGAGGGAAGAGATTCAGCCTGAAACCAGGGAATACACGCACTTAGCGAATTTTTCTTTTCTCCCCGTGGGTTATCTGAATGCTGAGAGTAAAAGGAAATTAGGAAATGGGCGATTGTTTGGACGGGGTCTTCTTCCATGTATCGGATAGTAACGTTTCCAGGCACTTAGGAAAATCTCAAATACTGAGAAGTGAATTCTGTCGTTTTAGTAATTTAATGAGTAATCACAACGAGTAAACACGCATTAATTCAAAAGAATCAGTATGGACTTGTACAGGGAATTTCATGACTAACTAACCTGGTGGAGTGTTTTGAAGAGATAGCAGAGACGGTTGCTGGGGCGAAGGAAGTCGTACATCGTATACATGGGCTTACAAAAGGCGTTTGATTCAACGTCACACACAACCCTACGAGGGTAGTCATAGGTCATGGAACAAAATGGAGATCAGCTAAATTTTATATTTACTGAATTACTTACTAATGGTTAATTGACACTTTCGTGTTGAACAAATGTTTGTCATGGAGTTTCCAGGGTTCGGTGTTGTTATTTTTACATAAATTATCTAGAACTTCGTGTGCATGACACAATTTCAAAGTAGATACGACATAAACGCATACGAATGGCTAATTGTGACAAGAAAACTGTAGAACTCCAAACTAACATTGCTGGTTGAGTGAAGTGGGCGTATCGGTGGTTGTTGGGAAGAATCAATGAACATTGATGAAAATTGGTAGAAAGTCTAGGGAGAGACAGTACAACATACAATGTGTACTATTTTAAAGAGTGCACAGGAACAGACAGATCTGGTATACAATCATATAAGTCATTAAACGTGGTAAGACAGATAAAGGGAATTGTTAATAAAATGTGAAACACAGTGTAAGAATGAGGCTATGATGAACAAAAGAAACTAGATGACATCAGCTGGTGCATTGTGTACAGTTCTGGAAATTGCACAATAAGAAGTCTACGAATGCACTGGAGAGAGTGCAGGAGAGATTTATGACAACGGTTATAGAGATGAGACATTTAACTTAGCAAAGGAGACTGGAAAAGTTGCAATAGAATCGCTTGGAGAAGAGAAATATACAGGATTTTTTTTTTACCGCAGATTTCAAACAGTTTAGATAGAGTAAATACGGAAAAAGTGTTCCCACTATTAAATGAACAAACCCCAGAGGACATACTTTGAAATGTTTTGGAAAGAAGGAATAGAGGGGTGAATAAAATGTGCGTATAATGCGTAGTTAGAGTGTGGTCCATTCAGGTATCAGAGCAGGTAGACACAATGGCTAAGAAGGCACTTGGGATACGAACCTTTATTAACCAAGGCATAGAGTTTGCAAGCAGGTAGACTGTGCTGGAACTCTGTGAAAGTATGTCCTGCTCACAGCTAGAACATTGTGTGTAGTGTTGTAATTAAAAATTACAGGAGAGATGTGATTCCACTGGAAAGATGCAAAGGGTGTTTACCTTGATGTTGCCTTATCTGGAGAATTTTAGCTATGAAGAGAGATTGGATAGTTTTCAGTTCTTTTCTGTGTAACAAAGGAGACTGGATGGGAGCATTATTGATATCTACGAAGTTTTGAGGGCTATAGACATGGTAAACAGAAAGAAATTTTCCCTTAAATAGAAGGAGTATTGACTACATGCCACAGATTTAAGATAAGGAGGGGGAGGTTCAGAAGGGACGTGTAGATTTCTTTTTTTTTTCACCCAAATACTGGAAATTTGCAACTCAAAATCTATAACGGTGTTAGAGGCAATAACACTTATAACAGTTAAGAGGCATTTAGTGTAATTTTGCGACACCAAAACATGCACGTCTGTGGTCCCAGTGCTGGGAAATGTGATTGGAATAGGTCGCTGGGTGATTTTGTCAGGCAGAGACAAGATGGGCTGAAAAAGCTTTTTCAATGCTGTTGGCCTTTATGACTGAATGATCATATGACGTTCGTAAATACCCTACAAACCTTACTACAAAAAAGTGATATTTCTAACTTTTATCGGTATAAATGCACTTTACACTTGTTTCATGCCAATGGTAGTTTCCATCTGCGTGCTCCAATTATGATAGAATCACAACCATCAGCGTTTTGCAGCAATTGCCTGTTGCGGGCAAATAGCATTTCTTTTACAACAAAACATACCCTTTCACCGATACAAAATGGTTTTTGTTTTACAATCTATTAAAGTTCTGCATTTTTTGAAGGATTTACGAAACAAGGACATGTATCTCAATTTATTTAGAACAATTGATAGGTCATCCATAAGTACGTCCAATTATTGTGCTATGCTAGGATGACTACTGAATTATTGCATCTTACTGCACAATTCCAACAGCAGAGCTATTGTGGTGTTGGCTTCAAGGTCACAACATCAGTTTAGTGTCTTCACTTTATCCGGACAAACTGAGAAAACCTGAAAGTCCTTGAATCAGTTGTAATAAGTTTTTGTTTTCTGGGGCACTGAGATGGGGGGAGTGAGAAGACATCTTGTTTAACTTAATGCTGTTGCATGAAGACATGCAATGTAACATGCAGGGGTTGTTGAGTTTAATTGAGATGTGGACCATGGTACCTCTGTAGGAAAGCTGAGATATGGAGATGATAGAATAAATTCTCGAATTCAGCCATCCTCTCAAATACAAGAGTTCTGAATCATAAAACTTCTTTTTGCACTTTGGGCACGTCGACAGACTGGAAGCATGTGACTTGCGAAATGATTTTCAGTCTATTGAGGTTCCTACAAACAGGCAACTGGAGACCAAAGGATCCACTTGAAGAATGCTTAAGAATGACATGAAGGCTTCGATCATCGACTTTACGTGGAAGAGTCCCCAGTGGCTGAGGGAAATATTAAGATTTCTATTGGTTTGACATAAACCATCAGGATCACCAGAAATCATCTTAGACGCCAAAACTGAAACAAATAACTCATAACGACATTTTTTAGCTGTGCAGGAGCTATTGGTGGTAGAAACTGGCTCCTTTGCATCAGTCTCTTCGGCAAGCAGAAACGTTACGTTGAATGATGACACGCAATCTGAAATGCATTTGAGCACCTTAGACTGGCTTGAAGCATGCTGATGGTCTTCGACGACGAAATTGGCTTGCAGAAAGTATGATGTGCCTCACACGTCCACAGACACATACACTTGCACAAAAACATTGAACAAAATGGTATTTTATGTAAATAATGAACAAAACCATTCTTCAGCCATCACATCTTGATTCCCTGTGAGATTCTGTGACAGAGAGTCATAGAGTCATACAGCCATATAGTACCACAGCACGGAGACAGACCCTTTGGCCCAAACTGGTCCATGCCGACCAAAATGTCCATCCACGTTAAACCCATTTCCCTGAACTTGTCCCATATCCTTCTAAACCTTTCCCATCCACATATTTGTCCAACTACGTTTAAACATTGTTAATGTGCCCGACTCAAATATTTTTTGCTGGCAGCTCATGCTATATGCGTACCACCCTCTGTGCATAAAAGTTGCCCCTCAGGTTCCCATATACTCTTTCCCCTCTTACCTTAAACCTATGCCCTCCAGCCCTCGATAGCAAATCTTGGGAAAAAGACTGAATGCATTCACCCTATCCGTGCCTCTCATGATATTATACGATTCTATAACATCACCCTTTCAGTCTCCCACACTCTGAAGAAAAAAGTCCTAGTTTGTCCAACAGCTCTCTGTATCTCAATCCCTTGAGTCCTGTCAACATCCTTGTAAATTTCTGCTGCACTCTTTCCAGTTTAATAACAGCTTTCCTATAGAAAAGTGAACAAAACTGAACACAATATACCAAGTGTGGCCTCACCAATGTCCTGTACAACTGCAACATAACTTCCCACCCTCTTTCCTCAATGCATTGACTGATGAAGACCAGTCTGCCAAAAGACTTCTTCACTGCCCTGTCTACCTATGATTCCACTTTCAGCGAACTGTGCACCTGATCCCTAAGATCCCTATGTTCTATTACACTTCTTAAGGCCCTATGATTCACCATGAAAACCCTACTTTGATTTGTCTTTCAAAAATGCAACACCTCTCCCTTATCTATCTTAAACTCCATTTGCTAATTCTCGGCCCAATTCCCCAGCTGATCAAGATCCTGTTACAATTTCTGATAACCTTCCTCACTGTCCACGATACCGCTTAATTTAGTGTCATCCACTAATCATCCACATCTACTTATCTTTGTACATGCTCATCCAAATCATTGATATAAGTAACAAACAGCAATGGGCCCAGCACCAATGCGACACACCACTAGTCACAGGCCTTCAGTATGACAAGCATCCTTCCACTGTTACTTTCTGCTTCCTGCCATCAAGCCAATTGTGTATCCAACTCTTAAGCTCTTCCTGGATTCTATGAGAGCTAACCTTCCAGGGCAGCTTACCATGTGGCACCTTATCAAAGGTCTTACTGAAATCCATATAGACTACGTCTACTGCCCTGCCCTCATCAGCCTTCCTCGTCACTTCATCAAAGAACTCTAATAAATTTGGGAGGTATGATTTCCCATGCACGAAGCCATGCTGGCTACTTTAATTAAACCCTGTATTTCCAAATGAATTTTATCTTATCCCTCAGAATCTTCTCAAGTAACTTACCTACCACAGATGTTAAGCTCACTGGTCTATAATTCCCATGTTTTTCTTTGCAACCCTTCTTGTATAAGGCCACAACATTTGCTACCCTCCAGTCTACTGGGACCTCACCCGTGGTTAGTGGTGATGTAAATGCATGTGGAGACAATGGCCTTGTGTTATTATCACTGAAGTGTCAATTCAGAGAGCAAGGCAACATTCTGGGGACCTGGGTTCAAATCCCACCACGGCAGCGGATAAAATTTTAATTCAATAAAGTATCTGGAATTAAGATTCTAATGATGATTGTGAATCAGTTGCCAATTGTCAGGAAACCCCATCTGTTTCACTAATATCCTTCAGGGAAGGAAACTGTCACCCTTACCTAGTCTGGGCTACATGTGACTCCAGACCCACAGCAATGTAGCTGACTTTTAATTACACTCTGGGATGCGCAATAAATGCTGGCTTAGCCAGCGATGCCCTCATCCTGTGAATGAATAATAAAAAAAAAACAGCTAGGGCCCCCGCAATTTCTTGTCTAGCCTCTTGAAGGGTTCTTGGGCATATCTGGTCAGGACCAGGGGATTTATTCACCTTCGTACATTCTAATACACTCCAACATCTCCTCCACTGTGATATGGGCTGTCCCTAAGATATTTTCACTAACTTCCCCAAGTTCCAAAGTCTTCATGTCTTTCTCCACGGTAAACACAGGGGAGAAATATTCATTAAGGACCTCGCCCATCACCTGTGGTTCCACATAGACATGTCCACTTTGATCCTTAAGGGGCCCTTTTTTCCCTCTATTTATTCTTTTTCCTTTAATATACTTCACTCAAATGTTTTAACTGGTGTCATAACATCATAGTTTGGACTTACATAACATGCTTAATGGAAGGAAACGTACAAAGATGATCCAGAGCAGTTTTGTGAAGAAATATTCAACGCCAAGTCAGCGAGGGTGACATTAGAAATGATGCTTAATCAGTGAGAGCATTTTTCAAGGACAGTGAGGTAGAGATGTTTAGGAAAGGAATTTCAGAGCTTCACAAAGATTTACGAACAGCCCCCTATTGCAGTAGCTAAAATCTGGTAAGCTAAAAAAGGCCAAGATGAGGGGAGTTCAGATCATTTTGAAGGTAATGTGATTGTAAGTAAGATGGAGATAAGGGCGGACAAGACCATCAAGTGAGTTAAGTCAAGGGCGTTAATTTTAAATATGAGGCATAACTTGCCCAGGAGCCAAAATCTGGCAATGGAGGAAGAGGACATAGTGAGAGGCACAGACAGCAGTGTTGTGGATGATCACATGATTCCAGGTGTGTGCATGGCCAGAAATACATTGCATTCGGGTCTAAGGCAACATGTACATAGACGAGAGTTTCAGCAACAGATGACCAGGGTGAGGTGGAGACAAACAACGGTTTGGAGATTGAACTTTCTGGTAATAATGATTGCGTGGATGTGTGGTCTAAAGCTCACCTTGGTCCGAAGTGAAAGGAAGATTTTGAGAAGTTTAATTCAGCCTCAAACAGTTCTCAGAGAGAGGGATGGTTTCAGTACTCAGGGGACAAAATTTATAATGTTGAGTGACGTAAAAGTTCTCTACATGTGAAATGCAGTTTGATCATTTCCTAACAGTGGAACAATGTAGAGGGACAGCGGAGAGGTACAGCTGGCTGTTATTTGCGAGCATGTGAAAACTGACATTGCATATTTGGATGGTGTAACCGAGTGGCATCATGTAGAGGAGAAGCAGGAAGGACCAAGGAAAGAACACTGAGGGTCACCATATGCAAGAATATTAGACAAGAAAAGAAGTATGGAGATGGGCTGGAACTTTTCAACGATTTTGGGGTCAAGGGTGGCTGATTGTGGATGTAAAGAAAACGAAGAACTAGGAGAGACAATTAACGTTAACAGTTAATACTGGGGATTTGGGTGCTACACAGTTAGGTGAGAAAAATTCAACAAAATCTCTGATAGAAAATGACGAGGGATGGGAGAGACAACTAGAGAAGGATGTGAGTTCAGGTCGAAGATAAGGAGCAACATGTGAGGGGTATGCACCCGAGTGTTAGTGGGAAGTGAAGGATGCAGAAGAGGCAGATGAGCATATTGCCTCAGTCTTAGTGATGAAGAAGCTCTATGAGATCCGCAAATATGTTGTTGGAGGTCCAGACAATTGAGACTGGAACGGCACACCTTTTAAAAGAAATCAAGTTATGTTAAAGATATGAAAAATATGAAAAAAAAAGTTTCCACACATGGTACATTTAGCACAAAGCTGATTTATATAACTTTTATGTAGCATACTAAAAACTGTTACTGAGGTGAAGTTTATTAACATCAGCAAAAACGGTCTCAGAGTAAACGTTCAGGCCCAAATGCAATTAACAGTAAAATCCAGTCATTGCATCTATTTGTGAACTCCCTGCTGTTTTAGTGGGTCGGCATCTGAGTGAATCTCTTCTGGCACACGTACCAGTAAATTGTCTCAACCCTGTGTGAATTTGTTGATGGAGCCTTCGCAGTTAATAACGTTAGAAGCGTTTCTCACGATCTGAACATTTAAAAGATCTCTCATCAGAGTGAATTTTCTGATGTCCCAGCAGCTAGGATAAGAGTGATTCCCCTCCCACACTCAGATCATTCAAACTGAATGACTCCATTGTGGATATCTCTGGTGCACGGTGAGTTCAGCTCATTGCCTGAACCCAGTTCCGCAGTAAGAGCACCTGAACGGTTTCTCATAAATGTGAACACTTTGACAGGACATCAGCTCTGTGGAACTTTCACGGTGTTGACCACAGCCCATGCATTTAAAATGTCAAACCCCAGTGTGAAATTTTTGGCATCTGGGGATAATATAGTCAACCTCTTCCCACACTCAGTGCAGGTACATGGTTTCTCCCCGTGCGACTGGATCAATGAAGTTTTAGTTGGGACAGACTTTTGAATATGTCTCTACAGTCCCCACATTTTCACTGTTAATGCTGGCTTGTTTCCATGATCAATAACTACTCAGATGAATCTTGATGAATTAAATATATCCGCCAGAATTTAACCTGTATTTATTTTAGTCTCACAATTATAAATGTTCTAATTTCCCATAAAAATGGATATAAAATAGAATGAATGAAGTGGTACTATATAATCAAAGACAGGATGTAATAAATAAGCTGACTAAATCAGATAAATATGGGGCTGCCAAGAGGTAAAAGAGAAAAACAATGAAAGCTGCTGGAATGTCGTAAAGCACAACTGGTTCTGTAATGTTCTTCAGGAAAGGGAACATGCTACCCACTCTGGACCTACACTAAACAGTGGTGTCGACAGGAGACTCCAATGAAAAACAATGGGCATTATCCCTCAGACCATAATTTCAGAAGCCTCAAGTGCACATTATTCCACAGAGACATCTTATGTGCATTTACTCGTCCCCTTACCACTGTCTTCAATCCGCAAACATGAATCATTAGTCAGTTAATTTATCGTGCCTTCCACAGTGCCAGAGAGATTCCCTTCCGTTCATTTTCCCCTGTTCACATGCTGACAGACTTGAAACGTTAACTCAGTGTCTGTTTTCAAAGGAACTGTCAGGCCTGCTGTGTATCCACAACATGGCGGATCTGTGGTTCTTTGCCTCTTTTCCCTTAACTCTTTGTTGTAACAAAGATTCAGCAATACTCGAACAGTTAGCTCTCACGAACTACCATTTGAGGAAAGCTGCTTCATTCTGGTACCAACTTCACCTCAGGATTTGTTTCCTCATTCACTTCTGAAAACACTGGCTCTGATTTCAGACCATGTTTCCTCATCCCGAATCCCCAAAATAGTTTAAATCTATCCTCTCTACTGATCCTATAAGATCTAATTAATACCATGAAAACTTCGATGAAATTATTCCTATTCTTATATATATTAGGAAAATATCCGTGAATGATTCTAGAAATTGGAAGTGCAAGAAGTAAAGGAACTCATGTATCGACGTGAAATTGGTATGCTGGCCCAGAAGTTAGAGTCCCATGAAAAATATATGTAGAAGCTCTGATTTTCCTGGCATTGTTTGACCGATTTTGGTTGTCACATTTATATTTTATTCCCAACTTTGATTCATAAGTTTGCAGAGGATATGGAAAATTGGTGGTGTGGATAATGAGGAAGAGTTTAACCCAGACAAGTATGAAGTGATGCATTTTGTGAGGGCAAGGGCAACAGGAATGTATACAGTAAATGAAGGAACCCTTAGGAGCATTGATACACAGAGGGATCATGCGGTGTAAGTCCACAGCTCCCTGAAATTGGCAGCACATTAGAAAAGACAATAAAGAAGGCATATGGTATGATGGCCTTCTTTTGTCAGAGATCGGCTAGAAAATTACTTAGTCAGGTTATAGCCGAATAACTCTATATTTAAGCCATATTTGTAGTATTGTGTACAAAGTTGATAGCACATCAGAGGCTTTGGAGAGAGTGAAAAAGAGGTTTACCAGGCGGTTCCCTGCTTTGGAGTGGATTAGTTGTAATGAGATGTTAGACAAACTTGGGTTGTTTTCACTGGTGCATCAGAGGCTGAGGGGTGACCTGAAAGAAGTATATAAAATTAACAGAGGCATGGATAAGGTGGATAGTCTGAGCCTTTTTCCAAGGATGGAAATACCAAATTCTAGGCACCAACGACTTCAGATGAAGGGGAGTCAGTTTAGAGGCGATGTGTGGAGCAATTTGATTTGGTGTGGGATGTGATGAGTGCCTAAAGTGCACTTCCAACAATTGCGATATTTCAGAGGCTTTTGGACAGACACATAAACAAGCAGGGAACAGATGGATACTGATCTTGTGCCCGAAGATGGTATTATTTCAGAATGGTGTTATGGTCAGCATTTATATTGTGGGCCGAAGACCCTACTCCGGTTCTGTAGTGTTCTATGTTCTATTGTGGAGTGAGAGTTATCAGTTTGAGTTGAATACGTCTATTCTTCAGAATGCACAGTGAGTTGATGCATTTTGAGAGAATCAATGCAGAAAGTGTGCAGTTGCAGAGGGAGCAGAGAGTTAGTGTGCTCAAATCTGTTCAGGAGAGAGGATATAATTAAAGAGAAAGAAGCAGAATGTATGGGAACTTGGGCTTCTTTAATAGAGTGAATGAGAACAAACTCATGGAAAATATGGTGACCTTTTATAAAGCTCTTGTTAAGCATAGTAAAACATTGCATCCAATGCCATCACCACAGATCTGCTCAGGTAGGATATGAAGATCTATGAGAGGGAGGAACACAAATTTAACATGGTGGATCAGAGACAAAGGAAATGAGGTTAAAGGACTGATTTATAGAAATGGTTACTTTACTGAAGAAAATAAATTAAGAGTAATTTTGAAACATCTGTGCCAGGTTGGGCATTGCTCGTCTGTTAAACCAGTGCCCAAAGTCATGTTCTGGGGACCCTGGTTCGCATCTTGACACAGAATAAGTTTGAATTTCATATTGATTTTTAAAACAAAACAAAAACAGAATTAGATTCTGATAATAACCATGAATCCATTATCAATTTTGTTTGGAAGAAGACATCTGGTTCGCTAATGTCCTTAAGTGACAGAAACTGCATTTAACTTGAATTGTCCTACACGTGATTCCAGCGCACAGCAATGTGGTTGACACTTAACTGCCATCTGAACAATTAGGGATGGACAATAATTGTTGGCTCAGTGAGCGTCACCCTCATCCAGTGAATGAATCAAATAAATATTAACAGATCTCGGTAAGGTAGATCCACCACTCTTCCCCCAGATAAAGGAACTGTATCCAATAGGTGATGGCACAACGATCAGAATCAAATTTAATGGTTTGAAATCATGGTAGATATGCAAGTCTTTCTGTTGATGGCATTGACTGAAATTATGCAGAACATGCTTTTTATGAGGGGTTACGACTGGAGACGATAAATCGTTGATGAACAACATTATATCAGGACCTGAGAGAAATAAATTTTCAGGGCATTGTGGACAGAATGTAGAGTGAGACGAACGGGATTGTGTTGCAGATAACCAACTTCCACTTGAAAGACGGAATAGCCTTTTTTTGTGAAATAATACATCTCTTTTGTCTTTGTTTAACCTGTTCTGATTCTTAAACCCGTCGACTCAAGCTATCAGTCAGGCAAACTTGCTCTGTGTGAAGGGCAGGGTTGGTAGCTGCAAGGAATGTTGGATGACTGGAGAAACAGCGGGTCTGATCAAGAAAAAGAAGAAGGCATTTATCAGATGTTGACAGCTGGAATCGAGTGAATCCCTCGAATAGTATAAGGGCAGTAGGAGTATACTTTAAGAAGCAAATCAAGTGGACAAAAATGGGCTATGCGTTACCTTTAGCAAATAGAGTTAAGGAGAATCCAAAGAGATTCGTTAATTATTTTAAGAGCAAAAGAGTAACTCTGGCGAAAATAGGGGCCCCATAAAGATCAAGGTGTACGTATATGTGGAGATGGGTGAAATACTAAACAAATATTTTGCCTCACTAATTACTGTTGGCAGGGACATGGAAGCTAGGGACCTTGGAGAAATAAACAGTGATGTCTTGAAAAGAGTCCATATTAGAGAAGAGGACGTGTTGGAGATCTTAAAACGTTAAAAAGAAATAAATCCCCAGGACCTCATCAGCTGTTACCCCAATCTTTGTGGAAATATAGAGAAGAGATTGTTGGGCCCCTTACTGTTATATTTGTATCATTGACAGGCATGAGTGATGTACCGGATAACTGGAGATTGGCTAATGTGATGTCATTCTTCAAGAAAGGCTGTTAGGAAAAGCCAGGAAACTATAGACTAGTAAGTTTTAAGTCAGTGGTGAGTAAGTTGTTGGAGGGGATTCTGAGGTCCAGGATTCAGGCGTTTGGAAAGGCAAAGACTGATTAAGGATGTTCAGCATACTTTTGTGTGTGGAGAAACTTGTCTCACAAACTCAACTGAGTTTTTTTTTGAGGAAATGACCCAAATCATTGATGTTTGCAAAACAGTGAACATTGTTTATTTGGAATTTAGTAAAGCCATTGAAAGGTTCGAATCGTAGACTAATTACTGAAGTTAGATCAGATGGGATTCAGGGTGAGTTTGCCAATTGGATACAAAATTTTCTTAACGGCAGGGGACAAAGTGTGTTGGTGGAGGGATACTTTTCAGACTGGAGGCCTGTTACCAACCGTGTTCCTCAGGGATCAGTTCTGAGCTTTCTTTTGCTTGTCATTTATATAAATAATTTCGATAAGAATATCGAAAGCATGATTAGTAAATTTGAGAATGACACAAAAGTTGGTAGTACATTGGACAGTGAAAAAGGATATCTAGGATTACAATTTGAATAATTGGGTCAATGGGTTGAGGAGTGGCAAATTGAGTTTAATTTGGATAAATGTGAGGGATTGCGTTTTGGTAAAATAAATAAGGGCAGTACTTATACAACCAAAAACAGGGGCCTGGGTAATGTTGTAGAATAGAGAGACAGAAGGGTTCAAGTACAATAATTCTTTGAAGTATGCGTCACATGTAGACAGGGGGTTAAGCAGGAGCTTCACAGGCTTTCCATCATTGCTCAGACCTCTGAGTACAGGAGTTGTGAAGTCACTTTTAGGACACTGGGGAGGCATCTTCTGGGTGAGTGTTTCCAGATCTGGCCATTCTGTTGTAGGAAGGATATTCACAAGATGAAGAGGGTTCAGAAAAAAATTTATCATGAGATTGCAGAACTGGAAGTTCTGATTTATAGCGAGAGGCTGGATAGGCTGAGACATTTTACACTGGACCGTAAGAGTTTGAGGGTTGATGTTTTAGAGGTTTTTAAAATCATGAGGAGTAGAGATAATATGAGTGTTAGGTTTCTTTTCCCTAGGATGGCGTTTTAAGACTAGGGAGCATATTTTAACGTGAGAGGAGAAAGATTGTGAAAAAAGGCATGAGCTATAATTTCATTACACAGTGAGTGGTTTGTGTTTGGAATGAATTTCTGGAGGAAGGAAAGGATGCACGTACAGTTACAACGATTAGAACACATTTGGATAAGTGCATGAAGAAGGAATGCCATGAGGGATACAGGCCAAGCAGAGGCAGGTGGGACTGGTTTCGTTTGGAATTATGGTTGGCATGGATTGATTTGGGCCATGCTGTATAACTGCATGGTTCTATGAATCTATGTGTGGAAGATGGAGTTTATTTTAGGTAAATGTGAGGCGTTGCATTTTGGTAAGCAATCAAAGGCAGAACGTACACAGTTAACGGTTGGACACTGGGGTGAGTTGCTGAAGAAAGAGGCCTAGGGATGCAAGTGCATTGTTCAGTGAACGTGGAGTCACTTTTAGACAGTGTGGCGAAAGAACCATTTTGCGCGCTTGCCTTCATTGAATAGAACATTGAGTATTGGAGTTGGGATGTCCTACTGCAACTGTTCAGGACATTGGAAAGAGCTCTTTTGGAAGACTGCCCACAATTCGGGACTCCTTTCTATATGAGAATGTTGTTAAATTTAAGAAGGCGTCGAAAAGATGGACAAGAATGATGCCAGGACTGGAGGATTTGACCTATAGGGAGAGGCTGAATAGGCTGGAGCTTCTTTCCCTGCAGTGTCAGATGCTGAGGGTAACCTTATAGAGATTTATAAATCATGAGGTGCATTGATAGAATGAATAGCCAAGATATTTTTCCTCCGGTGGAGGAGCTCAGTAATAGAGTAAATAGAATTAAGTTGATTCAGGGAAAGGGTTAGAAAAAGCCTAAGGGGGAAGGTTTTCATGCAGAGGGTGATACATCTATGGAATGAGCTGCCAGAGGAAGTGGTGGCGGGTACAATTACAACATTTATAAGGCATGTGGATGGATATATGAACAGGAAGACTGAGAGGAATTTGGGGCAAATGCTGCAAAATGGGACTAGGTCAGTTAGGAATGTCTGGTCAGTGTGGATAAGTTGGACTGGAGGGTTCTTTTTTTTTTGTGTTCTGTTACTCTATGACTCCATAAATTTTGTCAACGCTATACAGTCACTATTCACAAAACAGCTGGAATACTGTGAAATCTTCTGGGCCTCGTATTGAAGTAAAAATGCACTGAAATGCAAGACAATTCATATAAGGTTCAATAGGTGATCCCGAGGATGGCGGGTTTGTCCTGTGAGTGGAAAGTGAGTTATATATGCCTGTACTTATTAGAATATAGAAGTTGGAGCCGTGACATGTTGAAACATATATTATCTTTGGGAACTTGGTGGGTTAAAAGCAGAAATGTTGTTTCCCCACGTGAGGGAGTTTAGAAGCAGATGGCGTAATCTCTGAAGTAGAGGTCACAAATTTAAGGCAGAAAAACATTTCTTCTCCCACAATGTAGTCGATCCGTGGAATTCTTTACCACAGGAGACTGTTGAATTTGCATCATTAAGTATTTTCTAGGGCGAAATAGACAGATTTTGAGTTGGTAATGCAATCAATACTTATAGGGAAAAGGCTGAAAAGTGGAGATGAGGATTATCTGTTCAACCTTAATGATATTGAATGGGGAAGTTCAATCTCCATCGGCTGAATAGCCTACTTCTTGTTCCACTTCTTATGAACTTATAATTGACCTTTGCTCGAAGTTAGTCATGCCAGAATAATTATAGACCTCACTTAAATTTCCCCTCTGTTTCATGTTTTACGAGAATGGCCCAGCTGCTTCAATTCCTCCTTCTCGCAAAAAAATAGTCTTGATAACATCATTTGTAGATGTCTTCTCTCCTTCCTTAGTTTGATCGCAACCTTTCACTAAAGTGGTACCAAAATCTATAACACCTCAATTCTGTTAAATATTTATCAACAGCAACCAATGCAGCTACACAGCAATTTAAAATATACCTCTGCAAAAACACAACAGAAGTCCGTGTAGGGCTTTGTTCCATTTTTATTCTGCTATCCAACATTCTGAAATCAGGAAGACAATGGTAGGCATTAAAGCTACTTTATACTTTTAAATCAGATTTTTTTCTGTAATCGTACAGCTTACATTATGTGCAGAATAAACCTCTCTCTGCATTGCTCTGTCGTACAAAAGTAATGTCAAAAACAGTATGGTTTAGATGCAGAGTAGAGCTGCATCCAAGCTTCCCTAAAAACGATTTCGCACTCCCAGGACATATACAACACAGTTTCGGTTTAGAGCAAATCGCCCTCTTCGCTTTAATATTGAACATTCCATGAGATATCGAGTAAAGGTTAATTATACACTAAACATTCATTACACTGACCCATTAAACATTCTTCAGCCATGAACAAAACTGGAGAGTTACAACGAAAGTCCTTCCAACGGTATTACGTGAAACCTTGCAGCATCGATAAGGTACAGGTGAGATGCTGAGTAAAGACCCCTTCATGGCTCCCCATTCAAGCCCGTCCAGATGACTGAATACTGAAAGACACATTTTGGAGAAAACCTTGCTGAACTGACTCAAATCTATCTGGAAAGAAACGGCTGAATTGGGCCGAGAGGATCTGTTGATTAATTGTTGATTTGAAGAGGCAAAAGACAGCGTCAGATATTTTTGAAAAATGAGAAAGCAGGAGGGGACGAGAGAAACAGAGAGAAAAAAAGAAAGAGACAGGGAAAGATACATTGGCTGTGCCAATATATCTCGCAATTAGAGACTTTTTTTTTAAAGAACTTGAAAATGCATATCACTGTGATTCCACAATCATATAACTTGTACATGAAAATCACCCAAAATCAAGATGTTTTGGTTTCCGAAGAGTTATTGCATTTTTTCCACTATTCGTGTGCTGAGTTTGTGGGGAACGATAAATTGTGTTTTTGTTGTTCTGTAAACTATTCTGAGGGTTCTATTTCTGCGTTAATTTACATAAACGCTTCATTGGTTTCAAAGAATAGTTGATGGCGACACAGCCAGATGAACGAAGTTATTTATTGATAAATTACAAATCAAAACAATTTCTTTTAAGAATGGTGACAATTGGCAGAAATGAATACAAACTTCCTGAACATCAATTGCAACAGATGCCATTTATTTCAAAAGATAAACTCAATTTTAAATTTTACTTATGTTAAGAACTCAGTTCTGGAAGTACTGCAGCCATAGTCAATGAAACGTTTCTGTAACTGCATTTATATGAATGCTCTATTGATTTGCACTTTAATCCATTTCGACTGGAAAATATCCAAGGCCTTTAGATAGCTCAAAGTACATTTTAGCATATTTATACAAAATACTTGAAATAACATCAGGAACTACCACAGCAATTTCAATTAATCTACAGAGGTGTAATGAGGTTTAGTCACTCTTGTATTTTTGCTAATTCATTCATGGAATGTCGAAGTTGCTGGCTCGGGCAGCAATGAGTCCCTATCACCAATCGCCCATGACTGGCTTGCCAGGGCGACTCCTGAAGGCGGTCAACTACATTGTTGTGGGTCTGGAGTCCCATGTAGACCAGACAAGGTAAGAGCAAAAGATTTCCTGTCGAATGGACATTACTGAACGAGCTGCTTTTGTTTTCTTTCTGGCTATCTTGTTGGTTACAATGTTGACATTAGGCGTTTTAGCTTTTATTCCAGCTTTGTTTGGATACAGGTTTTAAAATTGGCAAACGGTGGGATTCGAACCCTTGTCCACTAAACATCAAATTTGAGTGCGGGAATACTGGTCCAGTGATATTATCATTGTGATCATCATGTCAGAAATGTAGTTAGCGTGCACAGAAAGCTGTCACAAACAGAAATGCATTCTGCCACAAACAGAAATGCAAAAAATGTATCCAATTGTCTATCTAAAAGCTTTATCTAATTCTCTCTCTGTGGAATCTCACTCATTTGCTGTGTATTCCCAGTGTTTCTGTTCTGTTCTTGTCTCAGACTTTTATAGGCCACCACACTTTGCACTTTTTTAATCCTTGGTTGAAATGTGAACACACTAATTACGTATTCCAAGAATGTCGTCATCGCCTACCTTTTTGAAACCTTACCATTTTGCTAGACTAGTTATGGTTTATCTTTCTGGAGAAGCTTTAATACAACTGATTGGTTTCTTACTCCGATTCGCGGCAGTGAAGGAACATGTACCTTACTGTTTAACAGGCAGACCAGGCCACTTAGGACAGGTAGACTTCGTCCTCTGAGGGACAATACGAACACAAATTATGTGCTCCAAAATGTTGACAAGTCCGTGATTATCATTAATTACGCTTGCATTTTTAGTTCAGATCATTTTATTAATTTAAGCTCCCATAGCGGAAGTTAAAATCCTGACTCTGGAACTTCACTGCAAGCCTTTTCATTGCTTCTCAATTACTTGTAATGCCTGTTTAGGTATCTTACCCACATTATGTCTGCAGGGTCCATAACTTTTGCAGTACCCAGTGCGGCCAACCGTTTCTTGATATCATGTGGAGTGAATCGATTTGGCTGAAGACTGCTCTTCGCAATGTTGGTGAACACTGCAGAAGGCCGTGATGAATCAGCCACTTGCCATTTTGGGGTGAAAAGTGCTGCGAATACTTCAGCCTTTTTACACTTCCTTGAAATGTGCTAATATCTGTCGTTATATGTCGCCTTGATTGCTTGGGGTTCATAAAACACTCCCACCAATCTTCTGTAAAGTTATTGACTCTCAAATACCTTTTGGAATGACCCAGCTAGCCACTCATCTTAAGTAGATGTAAGGATGTTTAACAAATGCTCGCCCATGCAAGCGACAATTACATTCCGTTACATACATATATCTTTTAAATTCAGTTGAAGTTCTGAATGCACAGGCCCTCCCACTGTTAATTGGAGAAGTGGCAATTTTTAAGCTGCTGGTTCGTTGCAGAACGTTTATATGAATATTAAAATTGATTTCATTTAAGATTCTGCTGTGTTAATCGTGGCTCGTTCATGAGTAAACCTATCTGTGTTTGACTTAATGTCACAACTTATTTTCAGATTATCTTTCACTTATTAATGCAAGAGACATTGCCTCCATTAACTGCAATATGCAACAGATGGACAGAGGTAGACTTGTGGTCCAGAACATGCTGCTCCCCTAGCCAAGCTGTACCAATACAATTACAACACTGCTATCTACCCGCGTTGTGGAAATTGCCCACGTGTGTCCTGTGCACAAAAAAGCAGGACAAATCTAACCCGGCCAATTGCCACCCCATCAGTTCCCTCTCAATCATCAGTAAAGTTTTGGAAGTGTCATCAACAGTACTATCAAGCAGCAGCTGCTCAGCAATAGCCTGCTCAGTGATACCCCGTTTGGGTTCCGCCAGGGCCATACATCTCCTGACTTCATTACAGCCTTGGTTTATACATGGACAAAAGAGCTGAATTCCAGAGGTGAGGTGAAAGTGACAGCCCTTGATATCAAAGCTACAATCGAACGAGTGCAGCATCAAGGAGCCCCAGCAAAACTGGCATCAATAGGTATTAGATGGTAAACTCTCCGGTGGTTGGAGTCATGCCTGACACACAGGAAGATGATCTTAGTTGTTGGAGGTCAATCCTCTCAGCTCAAGGACATTTCTGCAGGAGTTCCTCAGGGAAGTGTCGCCGGCCTAACCATCTTCAGCTACTGTAACAATGACCTTCCCTCTGTCATAAGGTCAGAAGTGAGGATCTTTGCCGATGATTGCACAATGTTCAGCACCATTCATGACTCATCAAATACTGAAGCAGTCCATGTTCAAATACAACAAGATCGGGACAATATCCAGGTTTAGGCTGACAAGTGACAAGTAACATTCGTGTCACACATAAACGAGGCTATGACAATCACCAATAAGAGACAATCTAACCACCACCTCTTGACATTCAATGATGCTTCCATCACTGAATCCCCCACTATCAACATTATGGGAGTTATCATTGACCAGAAACTCAACTGGACTCCCCACTTAAACACAGTGTCTACAAGAGCAGGCCAGAAGCTCGGAATACTGCGGCAAGTGACTCACCCCCTGACTTCTCAAATCCTGTCCACCATCTACAAGGCACAAGTCAGGAGTGTGATGCAATACTCCCCACTTTCCTGGATGAGTGCAGCCCAACAACACTCAAAAAGCTTGACACCATCCAGGATAAAGCAGCCCGCTCAATTGGCACTACATCCAATCGCATCCACTCCCTCCACCACTGGCACTCAGTAGCAGCAAAGTGTAATATCTATAATAGAGATAACAAGGCGTAGAGCTGGATGAACACAGCAGGAGAAGCAGCATCAGAGAAGCAGGAAAGCTGACGTTTCGCTCTCGACCCTTCTTCAGAAATGGGGGAGGGGAAGGGGATTCTGAAATAAATAGAGAGAGAAGGGGGAGGCGGATGGAAGGTGGATAAGGGAGCAGATAGGTGGAGAGGAGACGGACAGGTCAAGGAGGCGGGGATGGAGCCAGTAAAGGTGAGTGTAGGTGGGGAGTTAGGATGGGGGTTGGTCAGTCAAGGGAAGACGGACAGGTCAAGGGGGCGGGGATGTGGCTGGTAGGTAGGAGGTGGGGGTGGGGTTTGAGGTGAAAGGAGCGGATAGGTGGGAGAAAAGATGGATTACTCAAGGAGGCGGGGACGAGCTGACCTGGTTTTGGGATGAGGTCAGGGGTGGGGACGAGCTGGGCTGGTTTTGGGATGAGGTCGGGGGTGGGGAGATTTTGAAGCTAGTGAATTCCACATTGAGACGATTGGGCTGTCGGGTTCCTAAGCGAAATATGAGATGCTGTTCCTGCAACCTTCGGGGGGCATCGTTGTGGCACTGGAGGAGGCCCAGAATGGACATGTCTCCAAGGTGTCGGAGGGGGAGTTGAAGTGGTTCACGACTGGGAGGTGCAGTCATTTGTCGTGAACCAAGTGTAGGTATTCCACGCAGCGGTCTCCAAGCCTCCACTTGCTTTTCCCAGTGTAGAGGAGGCCCATCGGGAACAGCGGATACAATATACCACATTAACAGATGTGCAGGTGAACAGCTGTTTAATGTGGAAGATTTTCGTGGGGTCTGGGATGGGGGTGAGGAGGGAGGTATAGTACTTCCTGTGGCTGCAGGGAAAAGTGCAAGAGTCACGATGAGAGCGGTCCCTCCGGAAGGCAGATAAGGGTGGGGAGGGAAAATGTCCTTGGTAGTGGGCTCAGATTGCAGGTGGCAGAAGTGGAGGAGGATTATGCATTGAATCCGGAGGTTGGTGGGGTGGTACACGAGGACAAGGAGGATTCTGTTTTTGTTGTTATTGCAGGGAGGGTGTGTGAGGGATGAATTGTGGGAAACGCGAGAGATGTGGTTGAAGGTGTTTTCAACCACTGTGGAGGGGAAGTTGCGGTCCTTGAAAAATGAGGACATCTGGGATGTCTGGGAGTGGAATGCCTCATCCTGGGAGCAGATACGGCAGAGGCGAAGGAATTGGGAATAAGGGATGGCATTCTTGCAGGAAGGTGGGTGAGAAGAGGTGTATTCTAGGTAGCTGTGGGAGTCGGTGGGCTTGAAATAGATATCGGTTTCCAGGTGGTTGCCAGAGGTGGAAACAGAGAGGTCCAGGAAGGAGAGAGAAGTATCAGAGATGGTCCAGGTGAACTTAAGGTTGGGGTGGAAGGTGTTAGTAAAGTGGATGAACTGTTCGAGCTCCTCGTGGGAGCACAAGGAGGCTCCGATACAGCCATCGATATAACGGAGGAAGAGGTGAGGGATGGGGCCAGTGTAGCTGCGGTAGAGGGACTGTTCCACGTACTCTACAAAGAGGCAGGCATAGCTTGGGCCCATGCGGGTACCTATGACCACCCACTTTATCTGTAGGAAGTGGGACGAGTTGAAGGAGAAGTTGTTAAGGGGGAGGACGAGTTCAGCTAAGTGGTAAGGGTGTCAGTGGAGGGGCACTGGTCGGACCTGCGGGACAGGAAGAAGCGGAGGGCCTCAAGGCCATCTGCATGGGGAATGCAAGTACATACCAGCGACACCCACATCCCACAAATTAATAGGAAAAAATGAGAGTGCTAAATGTCTCACTGGGTGCTAATGAAAACAAAGGCATACAAATACAAGAAACCCCATCTCTTCGACACTATGACCCTGCTCAGCCATTTCATCCACATCCCCGACAGTATCCTATACTCTTTCACTCATTTGCTTAGCAAGAATCCATCTACACTGCCTTAAAAAGGTAATAACAAATACAGCTTCAAAGTTTTTGTTTAATCAAGATTGTCAAAGACTCCAAGTGAGTAGATATTATTTTGTCTTAAGTTGGCAAATCTGGATTTTTCAACTATGAACACTAATCCGAAAAGAGAAAAGGCCTTTTCCCCATTTACCATGTACAGATGATTCACGATCTAAATTTTTTGAATGTAGCGCCCTTCATTTGTTTAAATTTAGTGTGTACAAGCCAATCCTGTCCAAACGTTACTCGCTGGAGAAACTATCTATTCCAGGTAGAAGCCTAATAAATCTTCCCTGAACATCTGCCAACGCATTTCCATCCTTCATTCCGTGAGGACCAAGGTGTTTCCATGAATATTGATGTGGTCTCATTGAATGTACAGTCTACATATATCATGATCTTTGTAATCGTTTATTCAACTCCCCTCGAACTACACTCTGAAGTCTTTTAATTTTCCGAGGGATTTGTAGTTCCAACATTCTCACTTTTTTGCGATTGACGTGCAAAGACATTCTGATGCCTCTGCATCACTGATTTGGACCTTACTCTTCCTTAAAAAATTGTCACATTCATAACTTAGCCATGATGCTCCATTTTTTAGATCCTTTCCCATTCACCTAACTGATATCTACCTACTTGTAGCCTCCTCGTGTCCTCTTCAAACCTAACATTCTTACCTATCTATGAGTTATCAGCATATTAACAGCCACTATTTTCGCCCCTTTTGCCAAGTAATTTAAAGAAACTTATATGTTGAGGTCCTAATACTGATCAATTGTCACGTGGCTCTTTAAATCTTGGCAATCAGAAAAGTACTGCATCATGTTTGTTCTTTGTTTCCAATAAACCTGCCAATATTATATCTGTTCCAATGTATCACCACTTAATTATGAACTTCTATGTTCCATAACAAACCTTGATGTGACATTTTGTTCAATGTCCTTTAGGAAGACTTATGCAATGTTAACCATCATTACAGAGCGATTTGAGTACGGGAGTAGTGAAACCATGCTTAATGGTATAGGGCTTGTTTAGACCAGCAGTGGAATACGGTGCACCGTTTAGGTCGCCTTTTCTTTGAAAAGATGCTGTTACCATAGAGAGCGAGCTGGGAAAGGTTGAGCAGACTTTGATCAGTCATGATCGTATTGAATCTTGGGACAAGCTTGGTGATCTGAATAACCTACTCCTGGTCTCTATTTCCCCACGTTTCTTTGATTTCTGGACACCTAAGTTTTGCTTCTCCTTTATCAACTGCACATGTTAATTCGTCAAAAATCTAGAATTAACTCTCGGCATGATATTCCCATTACAAAGTAATATTGATTCCACCTGATTGTCCTAATACTTTTTCAGTGCATTGGTAAAATTTCCTTTATTACAGCTTCTCGCATATTCCTTATGCAGATGCTAAGTAAACTGGCAAGTAGTTTTCTGCTTTCTGTACCTCTCCTTTCTACTAAAGGATTTCGATTTACACTTTTCCAATCTACTGGAACATTCCTTGAATCTCACGAATGTTGGAAAATAAAAATCAACAGATTAAATATTTCACGAATTACTTCTGTTAATATCTCAGCATGAAGTTGACCACTACCCAGGGATGTCAACACGGAGTTCAAGCTATTTGATTCAGAACACTTCACTAACGGTGGTATTTTATTGCTGTCTTAACGCCATCTCATTTTCCTCATTTGCGAATTAATTCTGATGTGTTTCATAATTTGCAAATCTACTCTTTTTGAATGTGCTTGTTCTAAAGACTGACTATGGTCTTGATTCTTTCAGAAACCATGACTAAAAATCCCTACTTTGAACAAAGTTTCAAATATTATTAAAAATCTGTCATTGAAATTTCCTCTGGTGAGCTTTAGGTGTTTAACATTTTTAGTCGTAATTTGCTTCAAACAGAGGATTTAAACATGGGTTTCTCTAATTTATCAGCTCTGGCTTTTGCGTGTATATAAAAATCGCAAGCTATTGATGCGAATCAGAATGAACAGATTGTTTTCAGTTTCTGTATCAGATGTTCCTTTGTCAGCGTAGACTTCATAACCTCCTCGAATCCGCTGTGTTTTCCCCCCAGTTGGGAAACAAAGCAAGCCTGTTTCAGAAGGCATCAGTTCTAATAATGACAGCCACGAGACTACCAATCTGCTTGGGCCATGTTCGCCCTCTGACACTTCGTTTCCTGATGTGTTAGGCCTCAAACCGCCATACGTTTCTTGCCTCCTGTTTTCCTATTGGAATCGAATGTATACTACGCTCACTGCCTCACTCTATATAACATCAGCAAAAATTGTTGTCATTTCAGATATCTCTGTGCACTTGGTCACGAGATACGGAGTCCTTCCACAACTCTGAGGAGGGAAAGTTTGCTCTCTTAAGTAACGACTGGTATTTCGCACCTACAATCCATTAAAGCAAATCCGTCCTTTGCTGAATGAAGATGCAGCCAAGACTCGATCCCTTCACCTTTCCTGAGCGTGGAAAACACACGCAAGGCAAATTTAATCAGAATTAATTATATTATACCCTACCGCCATGAACGTTTGCCCGCATTTTGCAATCGAGTCTCTGAAATGAATAAAACAGCCTCAGGTTAACAATGTCTCCAACTTCTTGATAATGGTCTGACCTGTTTTCAGCGTTCCGTGCCCTTGTGCTAAGGCTACATAGCACTCTGGTGGAAAAAAATGAAATGTCAGAAATGGGATGTATTCTCTGTTTAAATTAGATGTGATCAATGTTGATGAAAGGCGGCTGTGTTGTTTCCGTCAATGATGTCGCCTGACCTACGGATTTATTGCAATATTTTCTTTTTTCAGTTACCAGTACGAGGCACCTTGAGTGTGTTACTAAGCCAACTCCATCTCCTTTATGGTTAAATGGCATTTGACTCTGTTATTCGCCTTTCGGCAAGATTGTACCAATGGATCCTGAGTCACATACATTATTGTTTCAGGTAGAATCTGGAATTGAGTGCATTGGATACAGACATCGTCATAATCAGACTGCATTCTGTGAAATGTTAAATCAGGCACTGAGGTCTCTCTCTCTCTGATGTTACGGCATCAAATGTTATGTTTGTTCCAATCAACCTCACTGTCACATGTGTCCACTCTTATTGCGTAAGAGTCTGTCACTGTAATGATTTCGGTAGATCAAACCTTCCAATCAAATGTTACAGAAAATGATTATTATGATTATTGGAAACTTTGTCCTTGTCAGATTTAACAAGAAAATTATTTGTGGCAAAAATAAAATTTGACTCTGCCTCCTTCACTGCTCCACTAAGATATGTTTTAGTAATATTTCAATGCGTTATGTATTCTATTAAAAACTTATAGTGAACCTTACTCTTTTATTCCTGGTGTGCTTTGTGTCGATGTTTTATTTTCTTTTCTGCAACAGTAATTTCGTGATATTGCTGAACTAGCAAATATCTTTAGATAATCAAGTCTAGATCCTGCCTCTGTTCTTATTGCAGGAGTCAATATCTCTGTTTATGTTAAAAAGATAGTAGTTAACGATAAGTCTTTAAAAGAAGACATAACAAGGTGTAGAGCTGGATG
>NC_063373.1:2985192-3144245 GCF_021869965.1 Rhincodon typus | reverse complement strand
GTTAGCTTGCTGAAGTAAAACCTCGTATAACAGAGCATGATGGAGTATTGCATTTATCTCGGAATGTTATACTACAGTATTAGCCATGGCATGATTCAGCACAATCTGAAGTAAGGCTGCCTAATATAATAGAAAGAGGATATTATTCAATGCCTTATGCGCTGAGGCTGAGCATATAACAGGAACAAGTGAGAAGTGACTTGCTTAAATACGGTCAAAAACATGACTTGTTGAAACATGAAAAGGAATGGGACCAAGATTAATGAGAACAATGACTGGGCGCACAGCGAAAGAAAAGAGACCCTGTCTGCTTCAAGAGATGTTAAAAAAAAGTTTCACCGCCATCTACAGGATAAGCAGTGCCGTCGACAATGCAGTGAAAATCTCCACGTCGGTTACGTCTTGTGACATTAAAGCTGAATTAATAGAATCACCGAATGCTTGAAACACGTAATAAAGGCCCTTCTTGTCAGTTCTAATTCTCTGAAGAGTCAATCACTTTGCTTTTCAGTCAATTGTCGATTTTTCTTCTTGAAATATTCAGTCATGCTGCCTGCATTATAGTCTCAATCAGTGCATTCCAGAACCTAGCCAGTACTGTGCTGTGCTGTGAAGTTTTTCTTCTTCATGTCACCATTCCATATTGCACTAATTATTTCATTTCGGTGTCCTCTACTTCCAGTTCTTTGCAAGAAAGGGAACATTTTCCCCTCATTTCTCTGAACAAACCTGTCAGTATTTTGAATGTATCTATCAATCGTCTCTCACATATTTCTGTTCCAAAGAAAACTGCCCCAATATCTCCAACATATCTATATAATGATATCTCCTTCTCTGGAAGGACACACTTGATTTTTGTTTTTGGTTAATCTGGACTGTTTCATGCCTTCACATTCTGCCCGAAACAGAATGTAACACTCAAATGATGCCTAACCACTGTTCTAGAGATGTTTCAAATGCCTTCCTTGCTTTTGCGTGATATTACATGTTATAATTGTACCCCTATATTCTTCTCACTTAAATTAATGACGTCTAAAGTCTGTGTGCTAAATTTCATGTGTCGCTGGTCGGCTCATTCCACGAACATCGCAAGCTCGTCATGAAATTCTGAAGCAAAGTGTGAAGTTATAGAAAAGTGTGAAGTTGTGCACTGTGCGCCAATGTCTGAGTCAAAAATATAAGTGAAAGCCATCACAGGTCGAAACTCTGACACCTGAAGAATATCATTATGAACCTTCCTTGAATCCGAAAAACAAACTGTATCCTTTGATCCACGATTTCTAAAATTTAGTCGGATGTCTATTGTGAAGGACGTGCTCAAATAACTTTTGGAGTAAATATTGACCACTTCAATAGGATTCGATCAACATCTTGTATATTACTCCACACAAAAAAAAACAAGCAAGTTGTACGATTTGCTCTGAATAAGTCTACGAGTGATTATTGTATGAAATAAAGTCGTTTCCAATGATATGAGGACTCATGCATCTTCTGTGCAATGTTCTAAATTTTAAGTTGAATCTAATTGCAGATGATCCTGATTGACTGGCATCAAATTAAGGTGTATGTCATTAACTTTATTAATTCATTTTGCTGATCCTGTCTGAATAAAGGGATGTTGCCCCGGGCATCGTCTGGGGTACATTAGAGAATTAATTTCAGAGCGTGGGGTGAAGTTTATTGGTGTGTGATATAATTCAAACGAAAGATTGGGACATTTCTGACATAAATCAGGTGAATTAGAGCCTCCAAATTAGACAACGCAGAAAGCATGGATTTAGAGCAATAGAAAGTTTTCACAACAGACAGAGATCACTTTTCCCACCGAGCCTGTGCCACCTGAAAATGCAGCCTTCCAACCTACGCCCACTTTATAGCATACAGCCTCTCGACATTCAATGGCTGAACTGTAGCTGCGAAAGTATTGATAACTCAGATTGTCTCTCTGCTTCTCCTAGGAGCTGCCGTTGTTGATTCTTCCCCATAATCCTGCGAATGTGGCCTTGAAACCGCCTCCATATTATATCCATTGTTCTGGGAAATCCACTTTAAAAATCAAAATATAGAACAGGTCACCTAGAACTTTAAAATAATTCAAATGAATTATGAAAAAAAATCTGGTTTATTGTCTTTAAATAAGGAATGCTTTTTAACAGACCACGGATTGGTGATCAAATATGGATTACAATTGATCAATAAATTTGAAGTAATGGCAATGTTGCAATTATTAATCGAGCTGGAGACAACAATTAGTTACAAGCAACCAATGGCTTTCTAAAATTAAGGGCTATGGAACTCTGAATAAACTGAAGCCACTCATGATTACGGAAATTCTAATTTCTTACTGATCATTGGAAACACAAAAATATGGAGAAGAGTCAATTGAATGGTAATATGGTGGACTGTGGAATATTGATGGACCTGGAAATGTGTCTTCGTTCATATTTCCCTCCCTCTGTTCATTGGTGGTGAAACAGTTATAGCTAATAGTTATCCTTTGAGGACAAACTGAAACTGCACACATATTGGTTTAATAACAATAGCATCCCTGCAGAGTGGAGGCAGGCCATTCGGCTCATCTTGTCCACACCAACCCTCCAAAGAACATCCCAACCAGACCCACTCCCCTACTGTATCTGTATAAGACCCAGAAGAGTAGGGCTACAAGAAGATTCTAGATAGACTGGAACATTTTTTTCACTGGATCGTAAGAGGTTGAGGGATGAATTTATAATGGTTTATAAAGTTTTGAGTGGTGTAGTTAAGACGAATGTCCGACGTCTTTTCCCTAGGGTGGGGGATTTCAAGAGTAGGGGATATACTTTTAAGGTGAGGGGGAAAGATTTTAAAACGACATGAAAGGCAACATTTTTAAACAGAGAATGGTTTGTGTGTGGCAGATTAAAAGGACTATGAATCAACGAAGATAAAAATCTAAATAAATAAACTATATTTCCCCATTTGCCCATAAAGGACACATTTCAAATGGCATTTCTTCTTCGAACAAAAGGGCACTGAATACAGCGTTCACTGTGTGACTATCTGAAAACAGAAAATTGACTGTACACCAGTAACATCTATTATTTCCAACCAGAAGTCCGTTCTATTTAGTTAAGAATTCTTATTAAGAATTTCGTAAAGCTCTTGAATATTAAGTTAATGGATACAGACTCACATTGCAGTTACATTTGTTATCGTCTCAAAGCAATTTTAAAAAATTGAATTAGCTCGAAGTCGCATGGCTTGTTGCACCATTCTCTGATTAATGTAGCGCATTAAACCTGAGTAGGCCCTTTGTACATGGCTACTTTTGGTGTAATGTAACGTTTAAATTTTGCCAATCTCTATTTGTTAACAATCCGTGTCATAGCCACCAACAAGCAGAGAAATATACTGTTTATGATCTACATCAGTGGCAATTATTATTGTAATACTCTGTAAATTACCAGGCACTCCTGATCTGCCCATACAGTTACCTGTAATGATTCAGATGTTGGGTATTTTGGTTTTTAGTTATCGACCAATCTGTTTTGGTTCATTAGATTCTCTTTCAAAAGATTACCCGAGTGTTATGTTTCACTGTCAATCACTGTTTATTTTTCAGGGACGCAGCTTTCCTTTATTATGCATTTTCAAATGACTATTTTAGGGCTGGAGCAATTTAAAAAACAAAAAGATGCAAGTAGAGACATTCTCCAATGTACAGAGGTTCTTTTTATCTCTGCGTCCAAACTGTTTAGTGATATACCCACAATCTGAACGTAACCACATTGGACATGCTCCATATTAGGTTGCCTAAATTGAATTTATAAATGCCTATTATTAATTATATGTTATTTTGAAGTGTGAGAGAGACTTGGAATGCCAGCAAAACTAAAGTCAGTAATTTTATTGGCTGATAATATTATTGAACTGTTTTAGCTTTATCTGCTAGTGATTAAATATAAAAATGAAGGGAGTTAATTTCCAATTGAATATTCAAAAGATAATTACTTTGGACTCGCTCCGTATTAAGTTGCCTAAATTCAATTTAGAAAAGTCCAGTATGAATTATATGTTAATTTGTAATGCGACAGAGAGTCGGAGTGTCCAGAAATAAAAGGTCAGTTATTTTATTGGCTGATAGTATCACTGAACTTTTTTTTAGTTTTATCTATCTGTGAATTAATGTAGAAATAAAGGAGGTTAACTTCCAATTGATTTCTTTTAATTGTTTCAAACAAAATATTTGAGACTATCTGAATCGGACCTCAAGTGTTCAATTTTTCTTTGATCATTAAAAGTATGAGAACACTTCCAATCAAGCTATTCAGCGAAACAAATATGGACAACATATATCCAATCAAGATGAATATATGCCCACGTTTAAAATGTGTAAATATATAAGCTCATTTGTTAGGGCTGTGCAAGGTGATACAATGATCCACTCTCAGCCTCCATTAGGAAACCAACAGGTGGAACCTGTAAGCCTGCCCTTTCTGATGAGCATATAAATTCTGGTCACAGGACCGTAATTCAACACTCCTAAATTTGGTTTGTTTAGAGAGATCTCGACAGAACCGTTTTCCAAAATTTACCATAATGATTATGTCGACAATTTTTCTCAGTTTGTTGCTGACTTTTTTATCCTGTGAGTGTTTATTGTTCAAGCCTCTCTTTGTTACTGCCTCAATGTTAGTCTATCTCAGCAATGCAAAAGACTCAGGAATCATTTCATCAGCATTAATGCTCTTTTTTTTCATTTCTTTTTAAAGGTGTCCAGTCGGAGATTATTTTGATTCAACCAGAGGCAGAAACCGGCCATCCCGGTGGCACCCTGAGATTGACTGTAAAACCACCGGGCTCCGCCTTGACACGGACTGGATAAGCTGGGACTGACAGGCTCACGGACAGGGCCTGGAATGGCTGCTTGAATACAAAACTCCGTCGGCCAATGCTTATGCCCCAGGGATTAAGTGATTAAGTGTGTCCGAAGACTCGTCAAACAACATCTTCATGTTGGACATGAAGAGTCTGAAGATCGAAGACACCGCTATCTATTATTGTACAAGTTACCTTTTGAGTGGGTGGGGTAGCACTGCAATTATAATCAATATAAAAACCCGTTCAGCCTTCATTATTTGAAACTGGTCAGTGTTCACTTTTACAAACAGTCTAAACTTGCAGTCCAGTATTAGTTCTGTGAAGTAACATGCAAATATAACGGCTTCATTTGTAAAAGCAGTGATAATTATTGATGCATCAGTTAGTAATTTTGAGAATCAGTTCATGTGTTTATACTGTGAAGTATAAAACGTTACAATCATTAATCAAGAATGATCAGTCTCCACTAGCACAATTATAATGTGATGAAGACTTATCGTGATTTTATTTTGCGTGTGGTTATGAATAATTAAATAATGGCAGATTTTTATTTGTTTTGTGCAGAGCCAGTTATTGTATGACCCATTGCAGCGAATGTAACACTGTGACTATACTGCATACTGGGGATAAGGGACCATGGTAACGGTGCCTGCAGGTAAGAGCCTAGAACTTTCTTACTACTTTTTCTTTTTTTAGCTTTCTATTCCTGTGAGTAATTCATGAGTTAAACGAAACTCGGATTCAGTGCTGAGCTTGCTTTGGTTCTGATTGATTATTTTGGAAGACTAATTATAGACTTCAATAGAGTCTCAGCAAACAAAGGAAATACTGGTGAGGGATTCAGTTGCTCAGTGTATTTTTCTTTTAATCAGATGGCCATTCTGTTTGACTGGGTTACTATAAACACCTAAAGCCTTTTCATTAAGGTATAAATAATGTTTAATGTCAATGACACCTGCTTTCTGCGAGTTTTATTATCCGTAACAAACATCAAGAAGTTCGACATATTACCAAACATGATCAAAACATGCTAAAATACCATTATTAATTTCTTGAATATATTCTACCTGTAAGTAATACTCTTAACATCATTGTATTTTGTGTTTGAGTTTGTTAATGTTGTTGATGACAAGCACTTTAAATTCTCTCTTGAAATTTTCTTGGTGTGTTACAATTCATTTTGTTAATTTGAGTCGATTGCTTTGTGATTCTCATTCATTTCAAAATGTTGTTTTCAGTTATTGGATTCTGAGTTTGTTTACTTGATACTTTTAAATTGAGTTGTTTGGATTCTAAATTTGTTTCAGTTGATTCTGTTGAATTAGCTTGATTGGATTCTGATTCTCTTTCCTTTGAATCTGTTGTTTTGCGTAGATTGGATTCTGATTTTGTTTTCCTTTTATTCAGTTGAATTGAGTTGATTGGGTTCTTATTCAATTTGTGGTATTGAACTACGTTTTCAACAGGTTTCATGCTTTCAGTAATTGGTGTTTCTTTTTTTCTTTCTATTGAAGGGATTGTCCGTCTGGATTACTTTTAAATACTAATATTTGTGAAGTTACTTTCTTTTCCCCCATCGTTTCTGCATCTGCTAAACACATGCAGCATTTTTTCTGACTGGTTGAAAACACGAGATCCATCTGTAACTGTTTGAAGGCCGACTTAAGGCAGAAACACGGGAGGTTTGAAAAATAAAAAAAACGCATTTTAGTGCATTCATTTTAAGAAAAAAGTTCTAATTGTAAACTAATTGAAGTCTTTTTTTATTAGCCTCATTTAAAATATAATTTAGCACTAAAATCTCAAACTGCCTAATTGATCTGATTTCATAACTGAGACAAAACTTACTATAACATACAATCATAATGTGGCAATGAAATAATTTTGTTTTGATCTTAAAGTGCCTAATCAATATATGCTCCCAACTGGTCTTCTGTGCACTGCAAAAGATTGATATGAACAGAAAATGTGTGCAGGTTGGAAATAAATTGAATTGTTGCTAAAAAAAAACTTGCGAAGCTTTAAGTGTTGTTAAATAAGTCATATTACACACAAGGCTGCATTTATGACTTCTTACTTCTATTTAATTTAATCATTAGCTTGTTTGATAACAAGCAGTGTTGTTGGATTCCAATTTGAGATTTTTTCTGTGATGTTACATTTGGGTTCTGTTAAGTACGTTTGCAGAGCCAGTTCTACTACAAAAACATTACTGTCCCTAGTGTTGTGATTTAGTGATCCTTGTTCTGTTGAGAAGAGTATGAGTTTGGGCGACATTAAATCCGTTATGTTTGTGATGCTTTTTTTCTGCTTTCTACGTTGTTTTTACACTGTTTACGTGGTTGGTGACAGTGAACCACTCCAGTTCCTTCATCGCATGCAAACAGTATGCGAGTTGAACTTTTCTAACCCCTAACAGTAGGTGAAATGCAGATCGCAAAGGTTTTGGAAAATTAGCTGAAACAGATACCTAGGGTACAATTCTTACTTATAAGTAATAATTGCAGTTAACCCAATCCATGCCTTGCATTACAAATTCAGAACTCAATTTTCTACTTTCTACGTCAATTATATGGCTTGCCTTTAAACAGTTTACAAGTCACAGAGAAACATAAATAGAATTTCAAAAATATTATGTTCTAATATTTCTTGATGTTGAGGAAAAATGTCATTACTATGATATCATTAATCAATAAACACCTTTCAATTCCAATATACACACGAGTTTTCTGGCTGGAAAAGATAACTGACAAAGACTATTTAGCAATTCTGCCCGAAATATTTCAATGAAGACCGATTTCACTTCTTTGATCAATTTTACAAGTGACTTGAATTATTCCATTGAGTACACTAGATTTGTGTGAATAAAAGTAAAATATGAACTAAGTGACTTAATCCACACAGTGCTTTACGTGTTCCCAGTCTGTGTTTTTAACGTACAGAGTTACATTTTCTAACAACATATCAACTCAAGAGTCATTCATTAGGAAACAATTTCTGTAGTGGATTATGTGACCAAGGCTAGCTATCGAATTATTTACTGTGGAAGAAAAAGTTTACATCGCAAGGGTAGATGGGAATTTAGGCCAAGACAGAAAAGGCAGCCATGGGAGAAACTGATGACTTAGAGAAAGAATTTTAATTAGTTTAGCATGTGGGATTTTAACGAGTTTAGCAGAAGTCAGGAGGTAGTTGCTCAGACTGTGTTATCACTATGTATATGTTATCTTAGCTAGAGTTGGAGAAGGATCTCATGATGTATTTTCACCATACCAAGGTTTTAGGCTGAAGTAGACAAGTTCTTTGTATCTCCGTGGAGCCTAGTTACTGATAAGCTAGAGTTTCAACTAAACTGTAAATCCCTCCCTATGCTAGCTGCATGCCGAAGATCATTTGAAGTAGTAATTATTACGACATCTGTAAGACTGTATTCCTGTTACCTCGAGCAGCGTCTGTTTTCTTTAAACTTACAACAAACACAAGATGTCACAGGAACACCCTGCTCTGAAGTTAATGGTATAAAGGAGATTGTTATACTCTGTGTTCAGGCATGTGTAGAAATTTGCAGAAGGCAGCAACTAGAACGTAGTAGAGCGTATTTTTCATTCAAACACTAAAAATAGGGTAATATTTATTTTAATTAATACACTTGACTGATTATTGCAATGTAGCAATCCGAAGAATGTTGCTCACATTAGTTAAATGTGATGATCATTTATTTAGACATCAGTTCAAGGGCAAGAGATACACGGTTTCATTTCATAAGCGTTTTAAAATTATCTTTCATTATAAAGCAGTTAACAGGAAAAGTAACTTGTCGTTGCAAAGCAAACATGATGGTAATTACTTGCTCTAATTTATTCAATAGAAATGCGTTTTCATAATGGTTTTGTGCAGAGCGTGCAAGGTCTCCAAAGTTAGAACATAAGAACTAGGAGCAGGAGTAGGCCGTCCGGCCCTTCGAGCCTGCTCCGCCATTCAATAAGATCATGGCTGATCTTTTCGTGGACTCAGATCCACTTACCCACGTTCTCAGCGTATCCCTTAATTCCTTTATTGTTTAAAAATATCTACTTTATCTTTAAAAACGTTTACTGAAGTAGAGTCAACTACTTCACTGGGCAAGGAATTCCATAGATTAACAAACCTCCGGGTGAAGAAGTTCCTTCTCAATTCAGTCCTAAATCTGCTACCTCTAATCTTGAGGCTATGCCCTCTTTTCCTAGCTTCACCTGCCAGTGGAAACATCCTCTCTACTTCTATCTTATCTATTCCCTTCATAATTTTATGTTTCTATAAGATCCCCCCCCCCCCCCAGTCTTCTGAATTCCAATGAATATAATCCCAATCTACTCATCATAAGCCAACCCCCTCAACTCCGGAATCAACCTAGTGAACCTCCTTTGCACCCCCTCCAGTACCAGTACATCCTTTCTCAAGTAAGGAGACCAAAACTGCACACAGTACTCCAGGTGTGGCCTCAACAACACCTTGTACAGCTGCAACATAACCTCTCTGCTTTTAATCTCAATCCCTTTAGCAATGAAGGACAAAATTCCATTTGCCTTCCTAATTACTTGTTGTACCTGCAGACCTACCTCCTGTGATTGATGCACAAGAAATGTTTTAAGAATATGTAAAATTAATTTAGAAAATAATCCATTTCCTCATGAGTTGTGTTTAAATTGGCGAAATGTCCCACCTCAATAATTTTGTGACTTGCAATGACTTTTTAAGTTTATTAAATCAGTGGTAATCTTCTGCCCATTGTGAAAGCATTCGCATTAATGGTTACCCTCTGGCTGGTTCCTATTATGAAAATTAAATTAGTGATGAATTGAGCAGAGGTAACTGCTAGGATCAAGACTGTTGTACCGTTTGTTTCTGTGCTATCTCTGACTGTCTTGTCAACCGGTCCTGACAAATCGTCTGGTTCGGACGCCTGAATGTGATTTTCATCTGGAGCTTCAAAACCGATTTTATATGCCAGAAATGTAATATTTGGTAAGGCGCTTCAAAAACGAGAACCCTGACTATATTGTTACAATCAGAACGAACACTTCAGTAACAAAAGATAGACTGCAAGAATTTTGAAATTGTTTGTTAGCAACAACGAATGTTTGATTCAGCAAGTCAGAGGAAAATATGCTGCATATTTTCTTCGTGTCTCAATTGTCAGCGACATGTTGATTGCCATAATTTAGAATGAGAACTTATTTTGCATCTTATTCTTTGAGAACCTATTTCTGTTACTGGCAACAGTCATACTTCACTTCAAAGATTTTAATCTATTTCAACCTTCGTAGACCATCTGGTGCAGCAACACGCACAGAGGAATGAGGAAGGGAGTTCCAGTGACAATGAATTCATGGCAGTGCAATTCTTAGTTCTATTCCCCTATAGCTCCCATTATAATTGGGAGATGCTATCAAAGTACTCTTGGATAAATGTTGAAATGTTATTTTCGTCGTGTAAACATACTTTAACAATCCCTGGATGATGGAAGGTGTTGATGATCAACATATGGTTTATGTACTGTCAAACAGGTGGGATGTGTTGTCCTAGATATTGTCGAGCCCATTGTGTTCAGGTCTGTTGTGTAGTAGTAGTGTCCCTGACTCTGAACCAGGTAACCTGTGTTCATTTAAAGCTTTTACAGAGACATGTAATACCATCTCCTATCAGGTTAATTCTGTTTAAAAAAAAAAAAAAAGAACATTGAGTTCTTTGGTTGTTACTGGAAATCTATTCATAGAAGCCTGTGAAATCTCTTCAAAGCTGTCCTAACTCGTACCTTTGAGATATTAAACGGAATTTTGGCGATTAGCAGCTTTTTTAAAATCAATTAATTCTCAAACTTTTGGCTGTCACTTTCTGGGGTAAATGGAGTAACTCCTTACAGAAATCACGCTTTTGACTTGTTGTTCTATCAATTTCATTTATGACAAATTCAGAATTAATCGCTTCTGAAGCATATTTGATGAGATAATGTCGAGACTGTTTTATTTTATTTCCAACTAGTGCTGGACCTGAGCTTAACTGTTTGGTAGGGTGGTGTTTCTGCTGAATTCTACACTTGCAGCAGATGGTGGTTGTTTTTCATTAAGTCTTCAATTTACATCTCGGCTTGTCCAGTACCTCTGCTAAGAATCCTCTTCCAGCAGAAGTCAAACTAACTGAATCAGTGTCTAACTCAAAATTTTTTAGTTCCCATACCAGAAAACATGAAAATATTTGCTGAAGAGGCGTCACTGGACTCGACACATTAACTTTGCTTTCTCTCTACGAGAGTTGCCAGACCTGCTGAGTTTCTTCAGAAATTTTTGTTTTTATTTCGGGTTTTTAGCATTCACTGTTTGTTGTTTCATTTTTTAAAAGTCTCTATTCTCAGGTGAAACAACGTACGCTGTTCAGGGAGAAAAATGAATTTCCATCAATTAAGTAGATTCAATGATACTTAATATCAGAGAATCATTGAATGTGAGTGACCTGATCTAGAGCCTTACTTTCAGAGTAACAGTAAATTCATTGTCACTGGACTTCAACCTATTATCCAGAAACGTAATATTTGATTAGGTGCCTCAGAAATTAGAGCCCTGACCAAATTGTTACAATCAGAATAAACCTTTCAGTAACAAAAAGTAGACTGCAATTGTTTCAATAAAAAACTGTTCACCGCCAGCGATAGCCTAACGAATTGACACAATGATAGGAAGATAGAAGCAGCAGTAGGGCATTCAGCTCCGAGAGCTGTTCCAGCACTTAATTACATTTTGGTGGATCTACGATCTAACACCATAAGTCTACCTTTGGACAAATATCATTAACATCTTCCAATAACCAAAAAAACCTGTCCCAGATTTAATGATTCGTCTGCATATAACAAAGGCAGACACCATTTGTGAAATACATTATGCGAAGTATTTAAAGTAGCACAATGAGGCTGCAATTAATTGCTCATGAAAATAAACTTTAAATCTGAGAATTTCCAATTCAAACATCTCAAAGTGCGTCAGATACCTTTACTTTAACATTATATTTCTTAATTCCAAGCAAATACACAATTTCAGTGCTAAAAAAATGCGGAAACCTACATTCCCATCATATGATGAAGAAATAGTTCTGTCAGTTCGGTGAAAACATAGTCAAACTACACAGAAGGAAATCATTCAGCATGTCATCCCTCTGTGGGCACACAACAAATACTAAAATACGTTTCAATTCTTCCAGTGTTTTTTTTTTTTTGCATCTCTCGGCAGGCGTGGGAGTGCCAGAATTCATGTATCTTCTTCAGAAGCCAGCAGCCATCGGCTTCTTGGAGAAAGGGTCCGGACCTCGAAGTTTGAAGGTGATGAGCTAGTGGGGCGATGGAATGGTAAAATGGTAGCCTGTGAGCTGGTAAGGTGTGACATGTTGGGTGGCTGCTGTGTAAACTGGCATACACATAGTCTGGCAGGGTGGCATCAAGGCAAATAATTATGGTCATCAGGAAATAGCTTGGCTGAGTGGTGCTTGGTAGGTGAGGAGTAGTTTGAGCTGAAGTACAGAAGGTCTGTTGGGTGCCAAGCTGGTTTTTTGAGAGACCATGGTCTAGTTTGGTGGTAGAAAATCACTGCAATTGGTAGCTGGACATTATCTTAAAATGCAATGCTCTGAGTTTGGAGAAGTGGCAGGCGATAAAAGACAGATGGGAAAGAGGTAGAATGCAATGCACACAGGTTGACTTGGATAAGATGAGAGTGAAGTGACTGAGGACTGATGTCTTCTCTAGGGACTTGGGTCCTGCCAGGTGTTGTTAAAATTATGGTGCCAGGTCCAGTCGGGGACAGATCAACCACGGACCAGTTTCAGGGTGGCAGGAGTGGAATTGATTGAAAGGAATCGAGAGTACATGTCCATCTGAAATATAGATTGTCTTGGATGTGTGTTATTGTCAAGTGATGGAGTTCGCATTTTCCGTGGTGAACGGTTGTGTAGGTGGGTAGGCTTGTCAACTTAAGTGGAAATTCAGGTCTAGACGGAGGGGAAGAGTAGTGGTTAGTGTGAGGAATTAGGGTTTTTTTGGTGAACTGCGTGTCAGTTTGATAGTTATTGAAGTTAGAGTATTTGTTAATTTCTTGAATCATACCTGGGTAAATGTTCAACTCGGTTACCATTAATACTCCCAAGTCTTTGAATCTTAATGGAGGAACTCATTTTTCAGAGGTCTCCCGAATTCAGACAATTACCAATTAGAAGTTTCAACATCCAGACAATTGGCATAAAGTCAGTTGCGACAGACATCCTCACAGTCTCGGTGCTCAGCTCTTGTCCGTGCTACTGCAACGGCCTTCTTCCCAGAGAAAACATTCTGACTTGTATTGATAAGTGAGGAAGAGTGACTAGACCCGAAACTTTAAGTCTGATTTCTCTCCACAGATGCTGCCAGTTGTTGGGTTTTTCCAGCAATTTCTGTTTTTGTTTCTGATTCCAGCATTCGTGTTTCCTTAGTTTTTATTTTGTGAAACTTCTCTGTGCTTCACTTATAAGCCAATGAAAGTGTCAATTGACCATATGTTCAAACAGTTACTGGTGATGGGATCAGTGTGTTATTAATCCTAAATTATATTATAATGGTCAAGATAGAGGGTGTGCTTCTGAAGAGGGAACCAATAGATAATGATCAACAAATGATATAAAACAAAAGTAATTTTTAATTATGTTGTAGATTTTAGCAGAAACAGTTCACAGCTGAGGATACAATAGAGTAACTAATAATGTCGAATTTACAGAATCTAACTTGCTCAATCCACCATTCTTCCCCAGCGACTCCGTCTTCCCCCATACTTTATGGCCTCGTCTCCTCCTGCAGACAGTACAACACTGACGGTTCTGTGGTCTTTGGATGTTTGGCAATGGACTATTCCCCTGACGTCGCTAAGGTGACCTGGAAGGAAGGTGGGGAACTGATCACGACAGGATTGAAGACTTACCCATCAGTGAGAAACGAGAAAGGAACTTACACCCTGAGCAGCCAATTAACCCTGACTGAGTCAGAGGCGTATTGCAGCAAAATCTACTGTGAAGTTCAACACAGCGATTCAGAGAAAAGCACTGGAATGCCATGTAAGTGTCGTGGGAACTGAGATAAACAGAATATCTGTGATTAACATGAATAAAACATTATTTATAATACTTTTCACAGTGCCATAGAGGTATAAAGCACCGAAATGCCCTTTGGCCCATCAAGTTCATCCCTATCAATAACAACCACCAAACTATTCCAGTCTAATATGTCAGCACTTAATCCATTACCTTACATGACTTGTCATTGCAAGTATGCATCTAAATACCTCTTGCATATTGAAGGGTTCGGCCTCTACATCACTTAGAGGCACTGAGCTTCAGATTCTCATCAGCACTGTTTGATTTTGTTTTCCCCTGACATCCACTCTAAATCTCATGCCCTTGCCTTAGCCCTATGTTCCTTAGACTTTGATCCCTCCATCAAGGAGAAAGGTTTCTTCGTGTTTATTCTGTCTTGCCCATGATAATTCTAGATATCTCAATCACGTTCTCCCTCGGCCTCCGCTGCTACTAGGAAAACCCCAGTCTGTCTAATCTCATTTCATAACTAAAACCCTCCATCCCCAGCAAAATCCAGGTAAAACTCGGTTATGCTCTCTTCAGTATAATCACATTCCTCCGTTAATATGCACTCTTGAACTGCAAACAATACTTCAGTACGTCCTAACCAGATTTCCAGTATCATCTCCTTCCTCTTAAATCCAATGCCTCAGCTAATAACCGCCAGTATCACACACACCTTAACTTATTTATCCACCTTCCACAGAACTTTAAGGGATCGGTGGGTATACAAACCAAAGATCCTCAGTGCTTTCCAGTGTTCCACCATTCAAAACGTAATACCTTGCATTTTCTTCCATTGATATTTTAACCACTTGGTCAGTTTCATTACCTAAGTTTAAGTCCAGGTTCACACCTCCCTTGCAAGATGTGTATTCTAAATGCCTCTATTAAATTCATTCTCTATTAAAAAGCGTTCGTTGGAGCATTTTCAGAATTCTGCGCCCTCTAATCTTTTGACACGATGAATGCCCAAACGATATAGAGGAAGTTAAAATCCCCTTTATTCATTCCCCTATTAATTGACACTTCTCTGAAATATGCTTGTGTATCTACACTTCTCGATCCCTTGGACCTATAGTGGTGTCTATAGAACTCTCCCAGTTGTATGTTTGCTTTATTTTGTTTTTTTGTTTTAAGTACTGTCAATTCGCCTTCATTTCAGGAGGTATCTACGATTTCATTCCTCTTTACAGATGAAAAGGCCCTGATCAGTATTGCGACAGAAACACGTTCCCCCACCGCCCTCCCTTTCCCTTTCTACGTTTTTCCCTGTCTCACCTAAAGGCCGGGAATCCTGAAATATTGAAGTGCCAATACAGCCCCTCTCTCAATATGTCTCTGTGACATCAATTGCATCACTTGTGCCTTCAACTCATTTGCCTTGTTCGTCAGACTCCACAGAATCCCTGCAGTGTGGAAGCAGGCCATTCGACCCATCAAATCCAAACAGACCCTCCCAAGAGCATCCCAGCCAGACCCACCCCTAACCTATGCCTGCATTTCCCGTTCCAGGCACTATGGGCGGTTTAACATGGCCAATCCACCTAACCTGCACATCTTTGTACTGTGGGAGGAAACCGGAGTACCCAGCCAAAACCAACGCAGACATGGGAGAATGTGCAAACTCCACACAGACAGTCGCCCGAGGCTGGAATCAAACCCGGGTGCAGTTTATACATCCCAGGTCACTCATGACATTCAAAGTTGAAACATCACGGGATCCGAGGGTAAGAGACACGTACAAAGAGAACTACAAATCATTCTGATCTCGAATGTAAATCGAATACACGAATTTATCAGGCTTAGTAAACAACACGGAGCAAGTTCTAATTTACCATCATGCCATGTGTGTGTCATTTCAACGTGAATGTTATGTCAGAATCGCTCATAATTCAGATCAGAAAAACATGCTTCCCTCTATGTTGAAGACATGCAGACAGTAAACTGGATTCGGTTGTTTTTGAGCATACTTAGAGGGGGAGTCAGAGTGCAGAATCCATCACTGGTAACGGCCTGAAGAATAAGGGGGCTGGGGGTTTGAGGAGGGATATTGTTGAGACTGGGAAAATACTGAAAGACCGAGACAGAGTGGATGTGGAGAACATGTTTTCACCAGGACCCGAGAGCACCGCCTCAGAGTCAAATCTAGGACCATTTAGAACTGAGATGAAGAGGAATTTCTTCAGCCAGAAAGTGTTGTATCCGTGGATCTGTGGATCTCATTGCCACAGAGGGCTGTGGACGCAAAGTCTTTGAGGGTATTAAAGACAGAAATAGATGGACTCTTGCTTAGCACGGGGAGAAGGCGGGAGAATGAGGTTGCGAAGCTTATTAGCCATGATCGAATGGTGGAACAGTCTTGATTGGCCGAATAACCTGATCCTGCTCCTAATTCTTATGACCTTGTGGGCTGAAGGTGACATCGTAAAAATATGCAGGACTCTTTTTTAGAACATAGAACAGTACAGTACAGTACAGGCCCTTCGGCCCACGATGTTATGCCGACCTATTATCCTACTAAGATCAATCTACCCTGCATACCATACATTTTACTATCCTCCATGTGCCTATACAAGAGTCGCTTAAAAGTCTCTAAAGTATCTGACTTCACTATCACTGCCGGTAGCGCATTCCACACGCCCGCCACTCTCTGTGTAAAGAACCTACTTCTGACATCTCCCCTATACCTTCCTCCAATCACCTTAAAATGATGCACCCTCGTAAGAGTCATTTCCGCCCTGGAAAAAGATCTCTGACTATGCACTCTATCTATGCCTCTCGTCATCTTGTAAACCTCGATCAGGCCACCTTCTGCACTCCAATGAAAAAAGCCCTCGCTCCCTCAACCTTTCCTCATAAGACCTACCCTCCAGTCCAGGCAGCATCCTGGTAAATCTCCTCTGCACCCTCTCTAAAGCTTCCACATCTTTCCTATAATGAGGTGTCCAGAATTGAACATAATATTCCAAGTGTGGTCTAACCAGAGTTTTATAGAGCTGCAGCATAACCTCACGGCTCTTAAACTCAATTCCCCTGCCAATGAAAGCCAACACACTGTACGCCTTCTTTACAAACCTATCAACTTGGGTAGCAACTTTGAGGAATCTATGGACGTGGACCCCAAGATCCCTCTGTTGGACCCCAAGATCCCTCCGTTAGTAAAGTAAAATAAACTACTTTGAAAATAAAACAAAACACGTTTAATACTTCACTCCAAGCTCAGGAATTATCTGTTGGCTTTGGGCGTGGTACCACATACCTCTTATATTTCAGGGCTCTTCAACTTCAATCATGACACCAGACCACAGACCAAGCAGGTATCATATTTGATTAGCAAATATAAACGTGATCTAATCGAGCCTCTTTAGGACGTTCTATGTAATTTCTGGATGTGGCAGGAGAATAAATGCTGATGGGAATGCCACAATAATGATGAATGAACTCAGAGTTAAAGACAAGCTGTTTCAGCCTGAGTTCAGCACAGAGATGTTCACACAGTGAGTAATGCAAGTCTGAATTTCACTAACGCAAACTTCCATTGAGTTTGTACATGAATTTAAAATGCCGCTGCTTGATTTCTTTTTGCTCTGCGAAGAAATTAAAAATTGAAGGTTGGTAAATAAAGTGAAGGTAGAGACCAGTCATTAACTAACTGAATGGAGGGAAAGGCGTGAGGTGATGAGTGCCGTCCTTTATTTTCAATGTTGTGTTCAGTGTCTTGTCTTCAGATCTACTCCAAATCCATCACATGAGAAATAAGATCGCATGACATATTTTACAGAATGATCTCATACCAATAGTGCAACGTATTTTCGATCACGATTAATCACATTGAACAGATTTTCTGTGGCCGTTAACCGCTCCTTTAACCCATGAAGATCTCTGTAAATACATAAGGAATAAGAGAATAATTACGTTTGATTACAGTTTGCCCGAAATTCGTAATTTGATTTGGCACTCAGCATGACCGGCGACATTTGCACGTATGGTTCATCAATGTCGAAACGAAGCCGTTATATTGAGCGGAGATTAGTTTTGTCACAAGTATCAATGGATGGTCTTAAGTGAGAGAAGAACTCTGAAAGGAAGTTTATTTCATGGGTTACATCATGGTACCATTGAATTTTTTTTTTCACAGGTTTCACTTGCTGCAAAGCCAGTGTTCTTTAGGTATAATTAGACAGGTCATTTTATAGGTAATCACGAACGATTTCACAAATCAAAATATATGAACAATAATAAGTATCGTTTCAGGAATAGTTGGAAGTAGCCAACTCGAAGGTGATTTCTTTACCTTGTGAGGAAATAGCCTGAAGACTGGTGTTTTGATCCTAAAAAGACATTTTTCACTGATTCTGATTTCTACTTAATAGGCATTTCGGAGTGCCGCGATTACACAGTTAAAATGCTACCGCCGCCAGTAGAACAGGTCTTACTGGAGACGTCGGTGACATTAACCTGTGTTATGTCCAATCTTCCTTTTGGAGCCAGTGTCAACTGGTCACAAGAAAAGAAGACTCTGATATCAGAGATTTCTGACCAGCTCGAACAACATCCCAACAGCTTAATCAGCAAATTAGACATTTCCACTGAAGCCTGGCTGAGTGGGGTTAAGTTCTGCTGCTCAGTGAGCCATCAGGATCTACCGGCTCCTCTGACAGCCTTCATCCACAAAGTGGAAGGTGAGTGGTGAGATTAAAGCACAAAGTTTCCCATGTCTAATTTAGATCCAGTTATATTAAAAGCATGTTTGATTGGTAATGAACTAACATCGTTCGGAGCATTAATGATGCATTTCACGGCCGGATAGCTAAGTAGCTGATTAAGAAAAAGATGGATTGAAGGATAACACAGCGTGGAACTGGAGGAACACAGCGGGCCAGGCAGCAGCTTAGCACTAGGAAAGTGGACGTTTCGGGTCGGGATCCCTCTTCATAAATGGATATTCTATTATAAGTCAAATAAGGTGGGAAGAAGCCTGGGGGTTTGTGAAGTAAACAACAGAAATGACAAATGGACAGAATTTCCTCGTTCTGGGCTGGAAGCATGGAGGCGATTTTCGAACTAAACACTTTGTTTATTGAACAGAATGGTTGCTATTCTGCTTCTTTAGAAAATGAAAGTGAATAAATTAAAATTGAATATTTTAATATTTAGTGAAATCCTAATATTGAATCTGGACTTTTTTTTAAAAATTATCTTTGTTTACAATATTCTGCTGTGATAAATCCGCTACAGCCATCAGTGTCTGTCCTCCTGCCACCGGCAGATGAAGTCTCCGCTCAGAGCTTTCTCTCGCTCACCTGTTTAGTGAGAGGTTTCTCCGCCAGTGAGATCTTCAAGTGGATAAGCAACGACAAGCCGGTGAATCTTAGTAACTACAAAAATACTGAGGTGATGGCGGAGAGCGACAACACCTCCTTCTTCATGTACAGCCTGTTATCCATTGCAGCGGAGGAGTGGGCCAGCGGTGCTTCTTACTCCTGTGTGGTGGGACATGAAGCAATTCCATTGAAGATCATCAACAGAACGGTTGATAAATTCAGCGGTAAACCGAGTTTTGTGAATATTTCAATTGCACTGATGGAAACCATTAATTCGTGCCAATGCAAATCTCAGGCTTACATTTAAGAATTCAATAAAAATAATAGTGTTTTATTTCTTCCAATTGTGATTTAAATACACAGCTGTTTAATTAATTGTGTTTCCCACTTTTACTAACATTCCATCCTTCCAGTTAAAGTTGGTTATTATCGGGTCTAGGACTTGAGTCTTATGCAGTTAATGCTCCCTGCTCACATGCACCCTGGATCAGAGACAGAGTAAAGCTCACTTATTGCAGGATTCCGCAAACTACCTTCTCCATCTTAAATCCCACTGAGATGAAATCTGACAAGGCCCATTTCATGACAAATGAACACCACGAATTTTGATCTCAGTGCTTCTGATTTCCCAATTGCTTATTCCTATAAAATTCATGTCAGCTTTAAAATGCCACATTGCACCAAATGGCAACATAAACTTAAGAGACTTATAAAATTATTTTTTGATTGGGAACACGAACAGAAAAGAATTACTCAGTGCGCCAATCGCATAGAATGCAGACTAACTTGAATTTAGCCTTTGTTTCTGGGGAACTGCTAGGGATTTCGCAGCAGTGCATCAATTGACAGAATGTATCTTCATTTCCACAACAAAGAGAACTAAAAGAAATTTTGTTATCGTTAAGCAGAGGGAAAGGAGATGGGAATGATTAACAGATTGTGCTCTTTCTCCGCGTGCAGAATTTTCACGTTAGAGGCCCTCTGTAATGTGACCTAGTTGTTAACAGAAACTATCAGCTTCTTGCTTACTGACCGAAGATATAAAATTTCCATGCAAAGTAATTCCTTTGAAGAATGTTGGACACGCTTGTCCTGTTAATCATCTGTTAACATTGATTCCCCATAATCCAAAATTAAATTGATGATTGCATCATTCCAATATGTATTCCACAGGGTTGACTCCGTTTTCTGGAGCACATCGGATCAATTCTGTTTTTCGATCACCTGACGTCATTTTGTTTCACATACAGAAAACTTGCAGAAATTTTCTAATCAACATACTCACGAATGTTATTACACATCTCTGCAGTAGTGGGGAATTGAACTTGGGCGTCTTGTGTCAGAGACGGAAATTCTATCATTGCAATGAAAGAGTCATTCACAAAACGCTAATCTCTCCACGACGGCGAGAAATGTTACCTACACCATCAGGGTCAGACCTAATATTTGGCAATCGATTAAAATTCGAAAATAAAAACGAACACAGTCTGGTATAAGAGCAGAAACACACACAAATACAGATACATGCTCACAAACACACACATAAAGACACACAAGTATAGGTTCTCACCTAAAGGGACAATGTATATGCGCACACATAAATGTACATACAAATAAGGCGTCACACATGCATGCATGCACAGACGCACACATGCATATGATATATGAACACTCATTTAAACATTCACAAAAACGCACTTACACAGAAAGAAACACATACGCAAACGAACAGGTTACCCACACATAACTATGAAAAACATTCACACATATTAACACACAAATGGACATGAATGCATGTATATTCATACGCAGTAATATGTACAGACATACATGCATAAACACACACATAAAATATCCGAGAAATGTCCTCCCGCATGTACACTCACACAGGCACATATGAGCACAGAGATAAACATTCATCTCATTTTTTTTATCCCACTTTCACAGAAATAGACATATGAGGAGAGAGGCAGCTTTATTATTTATTTTTAAACCACGTTGATTAGTACACATACACGGTAATGCATGCACACAATTTCGGAGTCTTACATGCAGACACGCAAATGCATAGGTAAACAAATAGTGGGGCATTTACAAAAAAGGACGATCACACAAGCGGCAGCAACCATACACGCGCAACAGTATAAGCGAACATCTCAGGAGATGGTTTAGGGTACATTGTCACACACTGTCAAACAGTCAACATTACGTATATATTACTATCCATCACGACATGAAGTTTCACACTAACATAACAGATTCATGAACCACGAACATGAAAATAACCTTAAGTAGGTAGGATCTGAAATAGACACACAATCACATATTTTAGATGGCACTAACACAAAATAAACACTCAAAAAATATTAAAAGATAAACATAAGCATCAGCGAATGAAGTGACATATTAACACAATGATGCTTGCACATTGTGAAATGAACAAAAATTACGTACACAAGTGCAACCATGTAAATGAACACACTAGCACTACAGGAACATGAATATGTTTACTCATGAACAAACTCCAACATAGGCACGTGCGAACTAAGAGACACTCATAACCACATACACAAACATTGAAGGAAAAATATACACACCAAGCTATAGACAAAAATAAACCAAGGGCCACATGCACAAAATATTATTCCAAACGCATGGAGATCCTATAGATAAGAATATGAAGCAACGTTCTTACTGTGCATCTAATTTATGCTCATGATCTGCCAAGCAATTGGTCCTATATAAATGAAGAAGATGAACAATCAAATTTCAACTCTTGTCCAGTGATGGCGACAATTTTTAACTAAACAGATGTCACAGCGTATATTGAAAATATGATGACATAATTAATGTAATCATTCCCAATGAGTATTCCTCGTACGATAACAATAATAATATTCTCCAATAATAGACTAATTGATGAAATACATCAACATGATCCAGCATGGATAATAAGGGAAGAACATGTGCAGTTAGTATTAGCAAATTATTGTTGAGAGTCACTAACGCAATGATCGATACAGATAGAGTCAAATTTGAGAACAACCTAACGACTTGAAGAAGATGTAAAGGTCCCTGATTACATTATTTCAGATACAACATCAGACTGGATCAATAATCAATCGAAATACGTTTTCTCGGCTTTATATTCGTAGACTTGATAAATAGCACTTGGATTGAAGAATATGAGGATGAAAACGGCAACATCTGGGCAACTGCTTCTACATTCATCACCTTCTTCTTCCTGCGTATTACCTATAGCGCTGCCGTCACTTTGGTGAAGGTGGGAATAATTAAATCATTCGCAATTCAAACACACGAATATGATTTGTGAAGTTTTTAAGTGTCATGGAATAAAAATTAAAAGCTGAATGCCTCGATCATAACCGTCTGCATTGTTACTTTATTCCTATTTTCCAGGTCAAGTGAATGAATTTTGGACCCCGTAGATTTTCCTCATCTGTTTATCGGAGCCTCTGAATTCCAAATCAACAATCTGTCCTGTTATTGACTCTAGCAGTTAAATAACTTCAGTTTAAGAGTATGTAACAGAGAAAATAATTGATGGTGTTTCCATTTTACTTTATTTTTGGTATCGTTGATATAATTATGATGCAATAATTTGTCCCTTCCCAATTGTTTGAAGTCTTTGTTGTTGTTGGTGGTGTTCCTATTCAGCATTGCTGCCTACCCTTTATGTTGAGGCTGTATTTTCTCTTTCTGGTGACTTTTACAAATGTACTTAAAACTTACAGCTCAGAGCGCATGCGCTCTGATTTCAATGTGGCAACCCAGTCATATTCACTTCTGTTAACATTAACATAAACTCTTCGTTAACAGTGCTGTCTGAAATGGTTAACAAACCTTGAATGAATATGTATGAACCTTGAGTTTGCTTAATTCTTTCTTCAAGGCCCATCAGTAATGATACATTTTTCCAAGTTTACACGCCCCACTCTGTTCCCAGTCAAATGTTTTTCTCTAATGTCAGGTTGTGTTTCATCCAGCCATTTGGGTTAATGCTTAGCTACCTTGAGGCCAAATAGGAATACAGTACTCCAGAGGCACAATGATTAGAGCGCAAGGCGGCCCTCTAATGTTTCCTCATATGCGCAGAGAGTCACTGTCTCAGGTCAACTAATTACAAAAATCACGAGCATTGTTCCACCAGAAGCCGACAAAGGGCAGACAGCTTACTCTGTCTAAAACAAAAATACTCCAAATGTCGGTGGAGCCTGGGTTCCTAATGGACAAATCTCCACCTAAAATGACCAACTAAACATTCATCAGCCAAAAATGTCAACGTTCAGATAGGAATACCGACACGACACGTGAACCAACCAAGGGCTGATTCTTAGAAATGGAGTTTTTCTCTCACATGTGCCTCATGGAGCATAAATCCCGAGATCCATTTGACACACCACAGCTGTCAAAATTCCAAGAAATGAAACCATGGTCTATCTGATACACGGATATCACTGAATAGCAACCCTCAAAACTATAAATCAGACGTCGATGTCCATTAGGCAAGGCAGAGATCAAAAATACTGGAAATATTCAGCCATTGGGACCTATGTTGCACAAGACAGAATTCAGCACCAAAAATAGAACCTGTTCTCAGATGCTGGAACTTACTGGTCTAAGGATGCTGAAGCTCTCTCCGGAAGTTATAGTGTATTTATTCTGGGAGATACATATGTAATATGAATCCCTTATGAAAACAGCTGTAGACATTTCACTCATCAATTAAGATTTGCCTCAGTGAAATCTGATATCTTGGTCAGCCTGGAGCATCTAATGGTTGATAATTATTTGATAAGAACTTGTCAAACTTGTCATTTATCTTAATTCGCCATTTAATCCTTACACGTGTGTTATGCTTCAACAAGAAATTAATGGTCGACTTAAATACATACAACAATTACACGCGTGTAAATTCTCAAAAATAAAATAAATTGCTTCCTGAATGAAATCGAGTACACAGAGAGAATCTCCCAAACTATTGGAGAAAGAGTCGCATATTTTCATCGCAGCTGCAATTGTTAAACGTGAAAAATGTCTATAAGAAATACACAGGCAAAGTAAAAGAGTCGGGGTGAAAATGGTAAAGGCATTGATAGTGTGCAAAGCATTAAATATAAACTGACTATAGAAAATATGGAGTGCTGCTAAATGTGGGAGATGTTAGAACATATTTTTTTATGATTACTGTTTAACAGATACTGACGCCATTGCTGATCAATCACAATTGCTCTTTCAAAGCATCAAGCCAGGCTAAATGCTAATACACTTTGAATGCCACGAATAACCCAGAGTCCATTCCACATTTTACAGGAGGACTAATTATCAGGAACACTCATTACATTAAAATAAGTTTCATTTTATCTAATTTGTTTTGTTTCGATTGCCAATTATATTTGGCCAGCGCCTGAATGTTCTCATTCCTTCTTCAGTGGAAGCAATTTCTCCATATCCGACTCTACCAAAATCCATCACCAGTTTAAGGAGTTCAATCAAGTGGGAAAATTACTGTTCAGCAGTGGAGAACTGTTCCAACTTCTCAAAGTTGGTGCGCTGCATCATCCGGGGAACAGTATTGTGAATCAGCCATTTACCCTCTCTCCTGACTTTGTATTCTTACAAGGATGTGACATCTGAAACTGGACGCAATTTTCCAGGTGAGAAAAGCGACTGTTTTATTTCAGTTTAACACGATTCCTTTGTATTTGTTCTCTGTAGCGCCATTTATGAAATAATGTTTATTTGGCCTTCTCTCCAGACCTTATGGTACATTTCCTGATTTGTGCACATATACATGGAGGACCCTCTGTTCTGCACGTCTTTGGATTCACACATTTATCATTAGATGTTCTTCTGAATCCATTACAAAAGAAAGAACTACGTCACACCTCCATGAGACTGAGATATATCTTTCACAAGGATATCAATGAATAACAACTCTCAAAAATTGTACACCAGAAGTTGATGTTGGTCAGGGCAGGCAGAGATCAGAAGTGCTAGAAATACTGGATTTCCACTTGACGTCCCTTCCTGCAACCTGTCTGTAAAATTTTGAAGTTCTACGCTTTTCTCCAAATACGCCGATATTTTACCTCAAATTTTTTATTAACGCTCTTCTGCAACTGTGTTTTATAGTCCGATGCACAGGTTGAAACAGCAAGGACTCCAAATACTGAAGTCTGAGAATGTACAGGATAAGGCAACCTGCAATCTGAAAAGGCAAAAAAACCGTTAACAAATGGTTGACAAGTATAAAACAGCAGGTGAGAGGAATTTGAATTAATTAAAAAAAACAGTAAATACCCTGATGGTACAGCATCCAGGTAAGACCTGAGCATGAAGAATGGAGTAAGTTTTCCTTTTATTACCTTTATTATCCAGAAGTGTCCTTATACACGATGTAACTTTTACTTCCCATCGCCAAGTCACCCATGATTTTTTTTTTATTTTCAGCAATTACCTATCGCTAGTAAATTATTCGTATTTCCAATTGAATAATTTATGTGCAAAGCCCATTGTGGCAGAAGTTGTTGAAATAGATTTCAGTAAAGCCTTTGACGAAGTTTCGCATTGTAGACTAATTCGTAAAGTTACATGAAATTGGATTCAGGGTGAGCATGCTAATTCGATGCAAAATTGGCTTGACAGTCGGAGACAGAGAGTATTGGTGGACGGTTGTGTTCCGCAGGGATTGGTGATGGCTCCACTTTTGTTTGTTATTAATATAAAGAATTTGGATGAAAATTTCGGACTGTTTCAATTTAAGACTAATTTAAGATGGTTAGTAAGCTTGTGGTTATACCAAAATTGGTGGTACAGTCAATAGTGAAAAAGGTTATCTAAGGGATCTTGAACAATGGGCCAATGGGAGAGGGAGTGGCAGAAGGAGTTTAATTTGGATAAATGCCAGATACTGCATTTTGGTAAAACAAACAAGGAAAGGGCTTATTCAATTAATATTAGAGATGTGGGTAGTGTTGTCGAGCAGAGAGACCTAGGGGTTCAGGTATATAGTTCTTTGAAAGTTACATCACAGGTGAATAGTTTGGTTAAGAAGGCATTTAGCGTGCTGCCATTCATTGCCCAGACCATTGAGTACAGGAGTTGGGTCATCAAGTTTCTGTTTTACAGGACGTTTCTAAGATCGCTTTTGGAGCACTGTGTACATTACCACTCTGCTTTGAGAAGGATGTAATTAAATTGGCGAGAGCTCAAAAAATATTTACCAGTATGTTGCCAGGACTGGAGGGTTTGTGTTGTACGGATAGGCTGGGACACTTTTCACCAGAGCATAGGAGGTTGAGGGGTGACCTTATAGAGGTTTATAAAATCATGAGGGGCATGGTCAACATGAATAACAAAGGTCATTTCCACAGGGAAATTAAATTCAAAATTAGGGGGATATTTTTAACGTGAGAAGAGAAAAATTGAAAACGACTTGGCAGGCAACATTTCCACACAGAGTTATGGTCATGTGTGGAACGAACTGCCAGAATAAATGGCAAATTCAGGTACAGTTACATTTAAAGACATTTACATAGATACATGAATAGACAAGGTTTAGAGTGATAGTTGGCAAAAACAAGCAATTGGGATTAGTTTACCTTGGGAAACATGGCCCGTCTGTTTCCGTGCGAGAATTCTATGACTCGAAGTGATTTAATAGGCGCTTATATTCCTGTGAAACTGTTTGAGAAATTTTGTTACTTTAAAACGCTAGTCTTTGAGTTGTCGTTGCCGTTATTGTTTTACTTCAGTGAGGGATCACAAAAGGAGTTAATGAGACAGCATCAATTTAACTCATCGACTCCGCTTGGTACAACAGCCCTGGGAAGAAGGAAAATCTGAGCTAACCACTGGACTTTCCTCCACAATCAGGAATATCCGATTCTTTGCAAACATATGCTGTTGTGACCTGTGTTATTTGGTGAATTTGAGTGAAACAATAACGTTGAACCACCGCCTGAATCATGACTTTAAGGACAGGAAGAGAGAGAATCTGGAGAGGAAAAAAGAATTGGTAGGAGCCCAGGCCCAGAATCTGGAACGACGAGGAGGGATTAGACAGTGATGGTTTTTCGGACGGTGCTGAGGTCGAGCTGCGAGCTATTAATGAACACTTGATACGGTGTTTAAAAATGCAGTCATCGTTGGCAGCATATTGATGAGAAATAAAGGAGGCCAAGGCTAGATCCTCTGGGGAACCAGAGAGAAGTATGTGAGTGGAGTGGAAAGTATTGTCAGTGCTACGATCAGATAAAGAAGAAAACGACCAGGAGAGAGTAGTCCCACTCAGCTCAATAACGGTGGAGGGGTTTTGGAAGAAATAGAAGCAAATTACTGTGGATTCTGGAAATCTGAAACAAACACAGAGAATGTTGGAGAAACTCAGCAGGCCTGGCAACATCTGTGAAGAGAGAAAGAGAGTTTACATTGAGTCCAACATTTTGTTCTTCAAAATTGGAGCGCCATGTTGTGGTCAATTTTATTAAAGGTTACAATAGGCTCAGGAAGACGGGATGTGTTGGTTTACCTTCGATAGAGTCAAAAAGGATGCAATTTATAATTTTGATAGAATCTGCATGTGCAATATGATAGGGACAGAAACCTGATTGGAGATATTCAAACATGGAGTTCTGGAAAAGTTGGAACAGATTTACCAGATGACATTGATTTTAAGGAAAGAAAGCAAAGTTGGAGACGGGGACAGTAGTTTGTCAGGAGGGGATAAAGCCTTCTTTTCTTTGAGACTGGAGTAATGGCAGATTGAAAGAAAAGAGGGACAGAACCTGAAGAAAATGTCATTTATAGCATCGGGAAACTGACTACTTAGAAATTCATGAGGAATAATTTTGAACTCAGAGTAGTTGGGCTCATGGACAAGATGAGGACAAGATGGGAGAGACACTGAAGAAAGATCCAAGTTTAGGGCTCAGACAAGGAGGAACTTTAGAGACAGTATTGCATGGTGAGTGAGTGAAACGGAAAGAAAGCAGCAGAAGCAGCTGACTAGATTATAGCAATTTTAGTGACAAGTATGAGCTCCTTGCACTTGTTGTTGGAGATGGGGATGGAGGAAAAAGGGAAGAGGGAGACCCCTTCAAAAGGATTAACTTGTGTGTTAGATAGAACAAAAAGAGTAAAGCACTTTATTTAACACAAAGCTGATTTATTTGATTGTAATCAGAATATTGGGCATTTTATTTGGGCTGAAGCTTACTAACACCAACAGGAGATCTCAATTAGCGTATTTCATTCTTCAATGTGATGAATAGAAAATGACAGTTACTGTAGTCCTTTGTAAACTCACTGGTGACTCAGTAAATGGAGTGTGATCCTTTCCCATATTTGGAGCAGATGAATGGCCTCTCCTCAGGGTGAACTCACTGATGTGTCAGCAGGATAGATGACTGAGTGAATCCTTTCCCACAATCAGAGCAGGTGAACAGCCTCATTTCAATGTGAATTCACCAGTGTGTCAGAAGGTCAAGTGAATTCGTGAACCCGTTCCCACGCTCAGGACAGAGGAATGGTTTCTCTCCAGTATGAACTCGCACAGAAAAATGTTTTCCATATCTTCCCTGGTGGTCTCGTGGTTAGGATTTGGCGTTTTTGCTGCCACAGCCCGTGGTCAATTCCTAGTCAAGAACCTAAGTTGTACTGGTTTTGTACAAACACCAAACTGACCAGGAATTCCAGCTCTCCTACAACCGGTGCCCTCTCCCTTCAAAAATTTCAATGTCTTGTCTGTTCCTGAGTTTTCTCATTGCCACAGAACCAAGATAGGGTTTGAATTCCTCAGAGATAATAAGAGCTGCTGCTGCTGGAGTCTGAGATAACACAGTGTGGACCTGGAGGAACACAGCAGGCCAGGCAGCATCAGAGGAACAGGAAAGCTGACGTTTCGGATCGGGACCCTTCTTCAGAAATCGGGAAGGGGAAGTGGGCTGTAAAATAAATAGAGGGGGAGGGCAGTGATTGCAGGTAGAGAGTGGAGTGGATAGGTGGGAGAGAAGATGGATAGGTCAAGGAGGCAGGGATGAAGCTAGGAAAGGTGAGTGAAGGTAGGAAGTGGTTGGAATTGGTCAGTGAAGTGGGAGGAGCAGATAGGTGGGAGAGAAGATGGACAGGTCAATGAGGTGGGAATGAGAGTGGGGCTGGTATTGAGATGAGGTTGTGGGTGGGGAGATTTTGAAGCTAGTAAAGTCTGCATTGAGACCACTGGGTTGTAGGCTTCCAAGGCGGAATATGAGGTGCTGTTCTTCCAGTTTCCAGGTGGCATGGTTGTGACACTGGAGGAGGCCCAGGATGCACATGTCGTCCAGGGAGTGGGAGGGGGAGATGAAGTGGTTTGCAACTGGGAGGTGTTGTCATTTGTTGCAAACCGAGTGTAGGTGCTCCACAAAGCAGTTTCTGAGCCTCCGCTTGGTCTCACCGATCTAGAGGAGGCCCCATGGGGAACAGCTGATAAAATAGACCACATTAGCGGATGTGCAGGTTAATATCTGTTTGATGTGGAAGGTTTTTTTGGGGCCTGGGATGGAGGTGAGGGGGAGGTGTAGGGGCAGGTATAGCACCTTCTGCGGTTGCAGGGAAAAGTGCTGGAGTTGGTGGGGCTTGTGGGGACCGTGGAGCGGACGAGGGAGTCGTGGAAAGAGTGGCCCCTCTAGAAGGCAGATCAAAGTGGGGAAGGAAATATATCCTTCGTAGTGGGGTCAGATTGCAATTGGCAGAAGTGGCGAAGAATGATACATTGAATCCGGAGGTTAATCGGGTGATACGTGAGGACAAGGGGAATTCTGTCTTTGTTTTTATTGTGGGCAGGGGGTGTGAGGGCTGAGGTGCAGCAAAAGCAAGAGATGCGGTCAAGGGCGTTTCTGACCACTGAGGGGGGGAAATTGTGATCCTTGAAATACGAGGACATCTGGGATGTTCGGGAATGGAACGCCTCAACTTGGGAGCAGATGTGGCAGAAGTGGAGGAATTAGGAGTAGGGGATCGCATTCTTGCAGGAAGGTAGGTGAGAGGAGGTGTAGTCTAGGTAGCTGCGGGAGTCGGTGGGCTTGAAATAGATATCAGTTTCGAGGTGGTCGCCAGAGATGGAGACAGAAAGGTCGAGGAAGGAGAGAGAGGTATCAGAGATGGTCCAGGTGAACTTGAGGTTGGGATGGAAGGTGTTAGTAAAGTTGATGAGTTGATAAAATTCGAGCTCTGAGGGTTTGAATTCCTGATGTGCAGGAACCAGAATCCTTTCATTGTATCAGATCAGTTAATGATCCCAAGAACATTAGAGGCAATGTTGCAGCCTCTTAAAGAAGGGCAAAGTGCCTGGACTGTCTCTGCTTATTCAGCCAGTTCACCATTCACTTTCCTCTGATCCCAGTTCCCATAGAGTTTCCAAAGATTCATAAAGCTGGAGACTGGGCTTTCTGTTCTGTTTCCATAATACTTTTTCTACCTCCCAAATGACAATATTTCCCTTCAATCTCTTCATAAACCCCCACCTTCCAACATGTCCAGGGACAAGGATTTTCTTTTTTGTGGAGAGATTGCCGAGACTGGGATTGTTCTCTATGGAGTTAAAAAGGTTAACCGGAGATTCCCTGGGGCTTTTTCTAATAATGGAGGTGGAAAAAATGGGGGATTGGTGGATTGATGGAGCAGATTGAGAGAAACTGTTTCCATTGATTGGAGTCAGTAAGCAGAGGACTGAGATTGAAGTTATCTGATGAAAAATAGCATTTATGCAGAATAAACACAGAGAATGCTGGAGAAACTCAACAAGTCAGGCAATATCTGTTGGAAGAGAAACAGAGTTATCATTTTGAGATTGGGACGATTCCTATTCAGAACCTGAATTTCCTGCATGTCAACAAATAAACGGACCTGTGAAAAATGTGGGCTTGTTGAGTTGGCTTTTCTGGAGTTTGAGCAATAACTGATCCAGCAGGAAGTCATTTCAAACCTGCATGATCAGGAAACGTAGTCCGCAGGACCCTACATGGGAAACCCTCGCCTTAACCTCTCGGCCATGACTAAAGGCCCTGAACTGGACCTTAATGTTTCTCATGATATGATTTCATGAGGAAAGATGTTAGGCTTGTCCTGTTTATGACATGGCCCCAACATTTCCCCTCAGCTTGCAACTGATCAGAAAAACAGAGGCTGAAGTAAGGTTGAATTGAGCTGTACACATTAACGAAAGAGAATTGGGATTGGGAAGAATTTATTTCCATGAGCACATACATAAATAATCAAAGCACTGGATTGAGAAAAAGAGATGTCTTTGTATTTTTATAGCACCTTTCACCATCACCTGAATCCAAAACGCCTCCCAGCCAATGAAGTACTTTTGAAGCAGAATAATCACTGCCAAATCTAACGTGCAAACAAGAGCAGGCTGTTTAACCAGAGATCACAAAGATAGTGTTCCAAATACTCACAACTGACGGTGGAGACGCTGGTGAGTTCACATCTAATAAAGGGGTTTGTTCTACTCTGACCTACACCCAGGATTGTCCAGGACCAGTGGGCCTAATCTCAGAGGACGGGGTTGCGCATTTAATACAGAGATGAGGACGATTTTCTCTCTTTCAGAGTGCAGCAAAGCTGGAATTCTTTACAACAGAGGGCTGTCAAGGCTGGGTATATTCGAGACTGAGATAGACAGATATTTAGTCACCCATGCAATAAAGGGCCATGGTGATTGGTAGGAAAGTGGAGTTGACAATTATCAGATCAGCCATGATTTCATTGAAAGGTGGAGAAGACTTGATGGACAAATGGCTTTCATCTTCCCCAACGTCTTGAGGTCTTAGCACATGTCTGCCATTTGGAAAATGTTAGAGACCATTGTTCAGGAAGAAACAGCAGGACATTTAGAAAAGATTATTGCAGTCAAATTGAATCCACGTCATTTGTCGAAAGGGAAATCACATTTGAGAAATTTGCTGGAGTTCTTTGCAGATATAACAAGTAGAATTGATTTTAAAAAAAGGAGCAGTAGATGATAGGTATTTGAAATTCTAGTAAGCATTCAGTGAAGGACCATATAAACGGTCACTGGACAAGGGAGGAGTACACGGTATTGGGTAATAAATGAGCATGGACTGACCATTTTTTAAAACTCAGAAGATAGAAAGTCGGCATTAATGGGTATTTTTCAGGATTGGAAGATGTAATGAGTGGAGTGCCAGAATGGTCAGTCATAGGGCCTCAATTATTTCTCTCTATGTTAAAGTCACGGAGGAAGTGGCAGAGCATAACGTATTCAATTTGCTGACAATACAAAATAAGTGGGAGAGCATATTGTGAAGAGGACATGGGAATCTGTCAGGGGATATAGATAGGTTGAGTGAGTGGACAAAAACCTGGGAGATGAAGTTTAATCTAGGGAGTGTGCGGTTATATACTTTGGTAGGAAGGGTCAAAAGGCAGATTTTTAATAAATCAAGAGACACTCCAAAAATGTGCAGTGCAGAAGGATCAGGGTTCTTGTATACGAAACAAACAATGGTTATTATGCAGATGCAGCAAATAATTAACAAGACAAGTGGAATTTTGGCTTTTATTACTACGGGGTTGGAGTTTAAAAATAGGAAGTCTTGTTACAACCTTAGTGTTCTGGTGAGTCCACACTGTCTACTGTTTTGGTCACCTTATTTAAAAAATGATATCGTGCTATTGGAGGCAATTCAAAAGAGATTCAATAGATTGATTCCTGCAATGAAGGTTAAAAATGTTAGACTATTGTTCATTACAGTTTAGAAGAAAGAGGGTTGATCTTATTTAAAAAGTACAAGATTCTGACTGGACTTGACAAGGTAAATTTTTAAAAGATTTTTCCACGAGTGGGCGAATCTTGAACTAGGGATACATTTACGGGAAAATAGAGGCACTCAGTGGGATGTGAAGAACTTCTTCTCTGAGAGTGGAGAATATCTAGAATTCCCTGCACCAAACAGTTTAGGAGACGAGGTCGCTACTAGTATTAAAAAGGCAGTAGATAAGTTTTTAAAAACAAAAATCCATTTACACGCGGCAAACTCACACCAAGCGAAAATAGGTACAGACAGAGAGTGCACGAAATCTCAGTTCTGGTAGTATCAAGGACGGAAAAACAGCTTCAACGTTTTGAATGACAAAGAAGAGTAAATGGACTGGAAATGTTAATTCTGATGAAGCCTTGACAGATGATGCTGGACATGCAAAGTTTCTGCAACATTTTCTGTTTTCATTTCAGTTATCTGGCATTTGCAGGATTTGTTTTTATTCAAGAAGAATGTTGATCTCATCTGAAATTCCATCCTGAACTCAGTCTGAAGTTTTTTGTAAATTTTAGTTGACAGAATTTGAGAAGCAGAGGATCAACAGCTGAGGAACTCAAATCAAATGTAAAACCAAAATCTGACAATCACTTAGTTCATCCGGATCTGATTATCACCAAGTGCTGAAAACTGTAGGAAAAGATTTGACACTTCTGTGGGCAACCATTTCAGCTACGAGTAAGTGTAATTAGTTGATAAAAAGCCAATGTCAATAGGTTGTGAATGGATCTGCCCCAGATAAATTGGAATCAGAACTGAATCTGCCTTTAAAGAAGAAATACTGCTGACATAGTCATAGTATATAGTTTCCTACAGTTGCATAAGACAGTTGACCTTCAAGGGTTAACTTAGAACCTATCGTATTGACCCATGCACTTAAATATTGATGATTGTCTCTGGGCAATACCAGTCGGGTCCTCGTTTCTTGTTCAGTTGTTCCTTCTATGTTACAAAGCTATGTATCCCTGACCGACTTAGTATGTCTCAAGAAATAACTATGCCTGTTCCCAAGCGTGAATGTTTAACCTGTTATCTGGCTGTTTTGAAACAGATTACTTTTGTTACTTAAGTAACTATTCTTCTGCCAAAGACTTGTTAGTTCATCACTGAATGATTAGCAAGTAGAAAAATTTAGAAGGAGGTTTCGTGTCAGCATATCTATGCAAAGGAGGTCCTAGGAGAACCAAGTGTCAGCTGCAGTCATGAATTACAATACCCGCCAAGGAGAATGTTAGAAAAAACAAATCCAGTGCACCAAAGTTGGCAAAATAAAGAAATTAAGATGAAGGAGGAAAGAATGCTACAACTAGAACCAGATGGAATTTGGAAGATTCACGGGGGAACTAAATGAGCAAATACGAGAGAAAAAGAGGGAGGATGAGCATAAAGAGGAATTATAATTGAAGGCTTATCGATTCAGGTTTGTCAGCATATAAATTGTAAATATGGTAAAAGAGAAGTGAAGACAATTACGAATTGAAAATTCTATTTACAGCTGGAGGCAGAGAGATGGTTGAGGTATTAAATAGATTGTTTATCAAGGAATTTGATGCTTCTCTGGCCATGGTGAAGGAGGAAGAAATTGAAACACTTCACATGTTTAAAATTGACAAGGAGGAGGCATCAGATAGGTAATCTGTCAATGTTGATATGGCTTCAGGACCAGATGACATGTACCCATGTATCACTGAGGGAGGTGAGTGTTGAGGTTCAGGAGGCAGTTCAATCCCCTAAAGACCCAGGGGTGGTGACAAAGGCCTGTGGAATTGTAAATGTTACACCCTTGTTCAAAAAGGAAGTAAAGATAAGCTCAACAATGACAGGTGAGTCAGTTCACTTTGGTGATGGCAACGCCTCCAGAACCAATGATTCAGGACAAAGTGAACTGTCGCTTGAGAAAATTTAAGTTAATTATGAAAAGCCATCATTGATTTGTTATGGACAAAATATGTTTTACAACCTTACTTACAGTTTTGATGCGGTAACAAAGAGTGTTGTTACAGTTATTGTTGTCGATGCACAGGGGGTTCTGCTATAACATGATAGATACATTCCAATGCAACATTGTGTTATATAAAACGGTGCTATAGAAATAACGGAGCCTAAGCAGAGTTACGGGCAGACCACCTAAAATATCACTCAAACACTCAGCTTTGTGTGTGTCCCTCTCTAGTTCCACATATGAGTGTCTCTCACTCCGTGCATCCATCCCTATCTCTGGACTTTACATGGGCTTCCAAAATTCATCTGAGAAAATATCATGAAATAGGCTTTCGAGTGTGGTTGAAGGTCATAGAATAACAGGAACAATAGCAGTCGGGTCCTCGGTTCTTGTTCAGTTGTTGAAGATGAGACTGTCTGAGAGGCAGGAGAAAGAGTGTACTGGTTACAGGATGTTTTTCAGACTGCAGCAAGGTTAATAGTGGAGTTCCCCAAGAATTGCTCTTAGGAATCCTACATTTTCTGATTTTACATAAATGATCTAAATCATAACATAATTTCAAAATCTGCAGAGTCTTGTGTCGGCCTAGACCAGTCCCTGAAAGACTTCAGTGAGCCAGTTGGGTATTAATGACAATGCAGAAGCTTTCATAGCCACTTCTTCCACATGCAAGCCCCACAAATGACCAAATTCATTCAGCTGCATTTCACAGCCTGCCTTTATGATTTTGTGTGCTCTCTCTCGACACTCTTTATTATGTTTTAAATCAACTTCACAGGGTGATGGAAGCAGAGCATCATCTGCAGTAAGGAAACTGAAATCAATCATTACATCAGGATCGGACAAATATGCCCCATTTGCACAAACTGAATAACAATGGATTTTGAACATGGAAGGAAAAAACACTGTTCGCAGCAGAGAGGAGCCGTGGAAATGTGGAGACTGTGGAGAAGGATTCTGTTACCTGTCCGTGCTTGAAATTCAACATTGCAGTCAGACTGGGGAGTGACAACTCACCTGCAATGAATGTGGGAAAGGATTCACTCAGTCGTCCATCTTACACAAACACCTGCGAGTTCACACTTGGGAGAGACCCTTTAAATGCCCAGTTTGTGGATTGTGCTATAAAAGTTCCAGCAATTTAATGGCCATCTGCATGTTCACAGTGATAAGAGATCTTTTTGATGTCCTGACTGGAGGAAGTGTATAAAGGTTCTGGGGATCTGATGTGCCATCAACATATTCACACTGAGGGGAGGCCTTTATAATGAACTGTGGGAGGTACTATAAAAGTTCCATGGAACTGATAAACCATCAACAAGTTCATACTGCGGAAAGAACTTTTGAACACCTAAACTGTGGCAAATACTTTAAAACTTCAGCAATATAATCTCCCACCGATGTGGTCATATTGATGACAGTCCTTTCAAATACACAGTCTAGGAAATGCTTTAAAAGTTTTAGAGATTTGATGAACCATCAACGTGTTCAGTCTGATGACAAACCTTTTAAATGTTCAGACTGCGGAAATTGCTTCAAATGTTCTGGAGAACTGATGTCCCATCAACGTGTTTACACTAACGAGAAACCTTTCAAATGTTTGGATTGTGGGAAGTGCTATAAAAGTTCCAGGAAACTCATTTCACATCAACGTGTTCACGCTGAGGAGAGACAGTTCACGTGTTCTCACTGTGGGACCAGATTCAGACGATCAATTGATCTCAGTGAACACTGGCAAATTCACACTGGGGAGAGGCCATTCACTTGTTCCGTATGTGGGAAGGAATTCACTCGGTCCTGTCGCTTTGTGGCACACCAACGAGTTCACACTGAGGAGAGACCTTTCAGGTGCTCTTACTGTGGGTCTGGATCAGACAATCGTCTCATCTCACTGCACACCAGTGAATTCACACTGGGGAGAAACCATTCACCTGCACTGAGTGTGGGAAGGGATTCACTCAGACTTGTAACTTGACGAGACACCAGCGAATTCAGGAGTTGGATTTTACTACCAATTCCTTCCAGGACTGAACCCTGTTCATTGGTTTCCTTTTCTCCTGATATTAAGAAATTCAAACACAATTTTTGGTGTCACCATCCTGAATAAAAGTCAACTGAATCGGCTTTGTGTTAAACACATAATGTGTGGAGACTTGTTAATATCTCTGATACAATTTACTTACTTTTGTAGAACTTTCCCTTCCCCTTGTCTCATCTGGATTCACCGTCAACTCGTGTGAGCTATGCTCTGCCAATGAGCTTTCAGTTCAGATGGGGTTCAGATTGCCCATGTACTGTGGCCACATTTCCATGGTTTCACTTTGGTACGAACGTCTTTGTGCTTCTGTCGGTCTGACAACTGTTTAAGTCTGCCTCAAGATGCTAGCAGTGGCACGTTAGGCAGCATTCAGGTTTCTGGGTAAAAGTAACTCTTACAATTATTCAACCGTTAAGTAATTCAAGGATGAATTTAAGCTGTGAATATTTTGAAGGGACATCATCAGGCACCAAGTACTTGAAAAAAAAATCACTCTGAATCACATAGTATTTTCTAACCCATCTATATTCATCACAATACTGGAGCTGCAGTCTTTCTGCTGTCTGTCCACACCAGCTACCGCTGCCATTCATGCAGTGACCACAACAGACTTTACAAGTTCCTTCGGACCTCAGGTTACCTCGGTGTTATCATTTATTTTTGTCAAATCCACTCATTTTTTCTTTTCAGTAGCAGCCCTCATATCAAGTTTAACATTAATGCCAACAGCACTAAGCGAGATTGCAAACATCTGCACTCTAGGTATGGTTTAACTCTGAGTAAGACCTCACACTCCACCAATTTCTATGGCTCAAATGAACACTGAATCTTGGGCTGAACCTGTGTTCACTCTTGAGCATAATCAATGACCCAGCCTCAACAGCTTTCTGTGGTAAATATTATCACAAATTCACTACCCTCTGCGAGAAAAAAAAACTTCCAGATCTTTTAAATTGCTGCTCTTTATTCTGAGATTATGCCCTCTGGTCCTAGACTCTCACACAAGGGAAATAACCTTTCTGCATCTACCCTGTTAAATCCTATAAGAATCCTGATAAAGAGTCACCAGACTCGAAAAGTTAACTTGGTTTTCTTCCCACAGATGCTGACAGACCTGCTGAGTGATGGAATCCTCTTAATATTATTTATCAGAAATACCAAGTGTTCTTTTTTGTTGTTGATGATGTTGAAAATGAAATGTTCTAACTCACAATCCTTGGGTTACAAGGCTAGTCCTCCACCCACTGAGCTATGGAGCCTCAGTTAAATAACTGTCTCTAATATGGTCAAAAATTGAGTCAATTTTGATACTATTGGATACAGAAATCAGTGTAATTAAACCCGTGACAAGTCTAGAACTGTACCCACTAAAAGATCAGTCCATGCAATATAAACTGCAATGTAATAGATAACTTGATAGCCTATGGAACATAAACCAAGGCACTTGAGTGTAACAAGGTGAGGGGGTTGTACACAGAAGAATGGGAGAATGCAATAAAGAATCAGACAGTGTCCAGAGCGATTAAAAGAGAGACTTGGCCAATTGTGATTTAATGTGGGCCTGACCCCTCCAGTGAGTGAGGTCACAATGACTCTGACCAAGAGAGGAATTGATGTCTCAAACATATGATTAACAGCAAAACCGACTGCTGCAGCCATTAATGAGCTCGCTGGTGTCGCAGAAGGTGGGATGCCTGAGTGTATCTTCCCACACTCAGAGCAAGTGAACAGCCTTCTGATCGTGTGAACTCATTGGTGTTTACAATGAGGGCATATGATTGCCTGAACCCAGTCCTGCAGTGAGAGCACTATAATGATCTCTCCTCTGGATGTGAATATATTGGTGGGAAATCAGATCACTGAGATTTCGACAGTAGTTTTATTTTCCAGTCTTGACAGAGGCAGCTGATTGGATTGTCTCAATCACACTGACAACGAAACTCCTCACACTTCTTGTTAAAGGTGTGAATAGAGGGGGGAGGGAGAGGAATTCAACAAGGGAATCACCTATGTTAGAGACAATACTGTGTTTTACGCAATGCTGGTTTATTTGATGTTTATCTACATTAACATATGACTAGACAGGCGGTTATTAACATCAACACAAACATACAGCAATGAACATTGTCACTCCTGGGATGAGATTAATATTAAAATCCAATCACTGTAGTTAGTTGTGAACTCTCGGGTAACTCAGCAGATGTGTGAATCACTTCCCGCAATCAGATGCAGGTCAATGGATGCTCCCCAACGTGAATGTGCTGGTGCCTCAGCAGGTGGCCTGACTGACTGAATTCCAGCCCCTAGTCAGAGCAGGCAAACGGCTTCTCCCTGTGTGAACACACTGGAGTATCAACAGGTGAGATGACTGAGAGAAGCCCTTCCCACAGTCAGAGCAGGTGAATGACTTTTCCCTAGTATCAACACGATGGTGTACAGTGAGGTAAGATGATTATTTAAACACAGCCCCACAGTCAAAGCACCTGAACAGTCTCTCATCAGTGTGAACATGTTGATAGAGCAACAGCTCCTCTGAACTTTTACAGCACTTCCACACACTGGGCATTTAAAAGGTCTCTCCTCAGTGTGAACTCACTGGTGTGTCACCAAATTTAATGAATTGATAAATCTCTTTCCACACTCTGTGCAGGTGAATGGCCTCATCCCAATGTGAACTTCCTGATGTCTCAGCAGGATGAATGAGTGAATCCTTTCCCACGTTCAGAGCAGATGAATGGTTTCTCCCCAGTGTGAACTCTCCGGTGTCTCCGCAGGGTAGATGATTGAATAAATTCCTCCCCACATTCAGAACAGATGAATGGCCTCTCCTTAGTGTGACTATGCCAATGAATTTTTAGTTTTGATTGATGAAAGAATTCTTTCCGACAGTGCCCACATTTCCAAGGCTTCTCCTTGATATGAATGCGTTTATGTTCTGACAGGCCAATTGAATGGTTGAAGCCTTGTCCACACACAGCACCAGTACAGTTTCTCCCCACTGTGAATAGCTCTTTTTCCTTCCATGCTCAACATTCAGTGATATTCAAGTTGTGATATGTTTGGCTACTCTCAGATCCTGATGTATTGTTTGAGTTCAGTTTCTTGACTGCAGAACCTCCTCAGAACAAAGGGAGTGAGATGGAAACCACAAAATCAAAAACACAGGTCACGAATTGTGAACTGGATGAAGCTCATAATGTTTACAGTGGAAGTTAACATCAGTGCAGTAGAAACAATTTCGGACAATTAACGATTCTGTGGGAGGGTAAAGTTGGTACATCAGCAGCCCACGGTCAGGCGGCAGGCAGTGGTAGAAACCTAATTTAGGCACAATTAGCAGAAATAACAGTAAAACACAAAACAGTCCTAAAGTACAACCATTACTCGGGACTAAGGAAGTTAGGCAATGGTAGAAAGGAGATTCCAGAGAACAGACATGAAATCAAGCAATGGATGAATATAGATTCAGATCCAGGGTAGAGGAGCCACACTAGATCCAGACCATTCCTCCAGCCGTCTGGTACCTCACCTGTGTCTACTGAAGGATGGAAAATATTCCTCACAGTATCTGCTATTTCCTCCCTGACCTCCTTCAACATCCTGGGGAACTATCCATCTGCCTCTGGTGTTTTATGTCCTTTCAATTATTCCATCTCTTCTAACACTTCCTGTCCATCAGGATTATTTAATATTTCACACTACTCCTCGATTATTATATCCATATCATCCCTTTCTTTTGTGAATTCTGCAATGGGAGTGTCTAAACAAATGGTACCATCAGACTCTGTGTCACTCTGTGACTGGGGAATAAAGCAGGAGTGAAGGAATATCACATACTTCCCACTGTGGACAAATCTTTGTGGAGTTCTCAACAGTGATATCTTCTCCAAATCTGACTCAAAACAAGAACAAGGCAGCTGGAGCTTCTTCCTGATTCATGGAAGGTGATAACACTTGTTCCTCATTATAGACCTCACCGACACAAAAAGTTGCTGTTTGCCTGCAGCAAAAATAATGTTTCTTCGTGAAGGAGACCAAAGTTGCACACAGACTCCACTTGTGTCCTCATAAAACCCTGCACAGCTGCTATAAGACCTCCTTGCTCCTGTAATCAAATCCTCTTGCAATGAAGGACAAAGTTCCATTTGCCTTCTAAACTGCCTGTTGCACCTATATGCTTGCTTTGAATGACTGGTATACAAGCATACCCAGGTCCCTTTGTAATTCAACATTTCCAAATCTACCACCATGTAAGTTATATTCTGCCATTCTGAATTTTCTACCAAAGTGGATAACTTCACATTGATACTGCAATGCCATAATTTGCCATTCACTCAAATTGTCTGAATCTCCCTAATACCTCTTGTGTTCTGCTCACTCACAATCCCCATTGTTTTATGTTAATAAACTTGTAAATACTACATTGGATTCCATCATCCCAATCCTCGATATATACTTTGAATAGCTGGGGTCCAAGGGTGGTGCTCCTTGTAGTGGTCTACTTATCAAAGCCTGATGCTCCAAAAAATATTCATTTATTTCTGTTCTCTGTTTCCTGTCCGCTAACCAATTCTCAATCTACACCAGTATATTCTCAACAATACTGTGAACTTTGATTTTGCACTCTAAGCTCTTATGTGTGACTTTATCAGAAGCTTTCAGAAAATCCAAATGACCCCATCAACCGGCTTCACTCATAATATCTCCAATAAAACTTCAAACATGGTCCGTGGCAACACTTGAGATGGGCAATAAATGCTGATCCAGATAGCAATACCCACATCTCATCAATAAACTTATTTAAAAAAGCTTTGGACCTCTGCTCAGCAATGCCTCCTTGTTTTCATCCTCATTTTCAAATTCCTCCGTGGTCTTCCACACTCTATTTCCACATGCTCCATACCTTTCACCACAGACAGAACAGACAAACCTTAAAGACACAAACAGGCAGAGGCTGATCACATTCACCTTCTGATTCATCAAATGACTCTTTCTGCACAAGAAAATTCACAAACCTTGTGCTGTTGCATAACCTGGAGGAAAATTTAAGGAGGAGGTTTTCTAAACTGTTCTCCCCTCCCCCAGTCAGCAGCAGGAGGGCCATGCAAGTGCAGTGCAGTCCCGCCATCCAAAGCAAGTGCAGTGCAGCTGCCGCCAGCGGTCAAGCTCGATCTGTATCTTTTTGGAGCAGCAGCCTCCAAAGAAAGGCAGAGAGGCAGCACCCCAAGTGGCTTTTCACTCTGGCCTGAGCCAGCAGTCGGTTGCTCTAGAAACCTTAGCTCCAGGATGAGGATGGGGAAAAATGTGTTGAGGCGGGTCTCTCATGTCAGTGCATCTGGCCTGCAGCCTGGAACCCAAGGACATCCCTGACAAGCTCAGCAATTCCTACTGTCTACTTTGGGCAAGCCCCAACCCTTCACTGTGAACTTTATAAAGCAGACGTTGTCTTCAGAATCAGATTTCCTTCTCTGTGCAACATCTGGGGGCAAAGCAATATCTCCCCCTTTCCATTTCTTTTCTCATCCTGGGAGGGAGGGAGGAAAACTGTTCATGTGCAGCAACTGAAGAGAGAGGATTGATTGATTAATATATTGTCACATGTACTGAAATACAGTGAAAAGCTTTGTTTACAAGTGGTACAGGCAAATCGTAGTAAGCAAAGGATGTTCAAATCAAAAAGCCTTAGAGCCATACCAGTTACATTGCACAGGGCATGAGATCAACGTTAGCTAGATCAGCATTATTTGAGGCTACAGACTCCATTCCTGAGTCTGACAATGGCCACGAAGAAGCTGTCCCTGAACCATGCTCGTGCATGTGTTTAGGCTTCCGTATATTCTGCCTGACTGAAGAGGTTCCAGGAGATCATTCCTGAGGTGTGATAGGTCGTTGACGATGTTGGCAGTCTTTCTGCGGCATCAAGCTGAGTAAATCGAGCCCACCAAAACGTCAACTTTCCTACTCCTCTAATGCTGCCTGGCCTGCAGTGTTCCTCCAGCTCCACACTGTGTTATCCATGGATGGAAGGTTGGCCTCCATGACAGTCTGGGCTGTGCACAACATCTTCTGTAGTTCCTTACTGTTCTGGGCAGAGCAGTTGCCATATCAGGCTGTTATGCACCCAGACAATATGGTTTCAATGGTGCATCTGTAGAAGTTGGTGAGGGAACCTTATGGACATGCAAATTAATCCAGGGAGGAAACATGCACTGGAAATTTTGGTTCATATATATCTCTTAAATTTATTGTCATTCTTTGCTCTCTCAGCTTCACACATTTATTTGCCTGTCTAAAAGAGTGGCCTCTTTCCTCATGTTCACAATTACAGGACTTCTATCAGAGATGGGCAGGATTTAAGGGGCAGTAAATTAATTGGCAATTAAGGCCAAAATTCCATTTTCTTCCTTCATTATTTGCAGCACCATGCATTAGAAGCTGTCTTTTGAGGTCTAACTGTGGAGGGAGCATCATTAGGTGAAATTGTCTTGCAGCCAAAATCCCCACTGACAATCCAGGCCTGTGTCATGGAGAATGCTGATGGGAAAAAAAAAATAGGTTTCCATCACTGGCTGGTCAACAGACCACCAACCTTTTGGTTAACAGCCAAATGCAATGACCAATTCCCCTGTCAAACATTTCACTTCTCACTGACTCAGATTAAATTCCATAACCACTGATTAGCCCATCTGACTATCAACATTCTCCTGTAAGTTAAGGCTACCCTACTCACGATTTACCACCCATTACTTTTGTATCATCTGCGAACTAACTGATCCACCCCTCCACATTCAATTCTAAATCATTTATACGAACCATAAACCGCAAGGGCCCAACACTGACCACTGTGGGACACCACTGGACGCAGACGTCCAGTCAGGAAAAAAAAACCCTCGAACATTACCTTCTGCTTTCTGCCACTCGGCTGATTGTAGATTCAATTTGCCAAATTTCAATGGATTCCATGGGCTCTTACCTTTGCATTAGTCTCCCATGCGGGACTTTCTGAAAAGCCTTGCTGGCATCAAAACAGAATACATCAAAAGTATTGCCCTATTGACACACGTGAATACTGCAAAAAGTTGAATCAAGTTAGTCAGGCATGAACTGTCCTTAAAAAAATGCATGTTGACTATTCTTGATTACTCCCAGCCTCTCCAATGCAAATTAATACTGTCCCTCAGACTACTCAAAATGTCCCCTCTCTCTATGCTAATTTCTTTATATTCTATCACAGACCTTCTCCTTCAATCGTCTCTCTCACTGACGCAAAGTATTCATTTAGGACTGTTCTTAAAAAAAAACAGGCCTATATCCTTTGGCTACATGCATAGATGCCACTGTGGTCCTAAATGGGCTTTTATCTTTTCCACATTACCCTGTAACCATTAATGTACTGTAAAACAACTGAGCATTTTCCCTTATTTTACCTGGCTGCAACAATTCATGTTCCCCTTATAGCTCTCCTTATCTCCCCATTTAAATTCCCTTTTGCATATTTCCCTAAATGTATCTGCTATCTGCTCCCTGCACCTTCTGGCCAAATCATGTCTGGTCTTCCTAAAATCAACCAATTTAGAACTTTTATTTGAAGCCCATCCTTGTCCTTTTCCATAACAATCCTGAATCTTTTGAAAGGAGTTCTGATAACTGTCTGCAAACTGCTGCTCCGCTGGAACTTCAATCAATTGTCCACCTTTGTCACTTAAATTTAAGTCCAGGACCTCCCCTGTCCTTATTGGGACTTCTACACATTGGCTTCAAAAGCTGTCCTGGATCTATTTTAAAAGTTCCTCTGAACCTTTCACACTATGATGACCACAGTTAATGTTGGGGAGGTTGAAATCCTCCACTATCATGAGTTACTTTTACACTTCCCTGAAATTCACCTCTTTACCAGCTCTACTTGTTCTAGCCATACAGGTTTATTTCAGTTTAAGATGTCATCACTCATTGCTGTAATAAATTCCCTGAACATAATTGTGACCACTCCTCTTTTGCCTCCTTCGCTGTCTCGCATGGAGACCCTGTATCCATTCCTGCCTCTCTCTCTCTCTCAGCTATATTTCACTGACAGGAATGTCATCAATCCCCATGTTTTAATTTGTATCCTCAAAACATCTGCCTTGTTCATCAAACTTGCAGCATTAAAATCAATGCCATTCAACCATATCAAAATGCCTTGTACCTGAACTGATCTGTGAGTTGAGGCCTTCCTGACTCACTTGTTGATTCTTCTCTTCTTACACTTTTGGATATTCTCTCTTGTTCTCATCCTATTACAAAGTTAAATGCACTCCAACTGCACTTGTAACTAAATTTCCAGCATTACAGGCTATATCTCAATCTGAACGTGCCTTCTCCCAACTGCTCATGTGAAAGTCACTTACTGTCTCATTCTGAGCACCTGAAAGATAAGATAAAGACTTCATGCAACATAGTTTCAACAAAAAGCTGATTTGAATTATTTTTTAATAATAATCTTACAAACATCATCAGAAACAGGAACAGAAAACATGGTTTGAATATAGATAACAATAGCATCGAAGTCCAACACTGATAGTTACTAGGGACCTCATTGTTGTTTAACCAGTCCAGGTGAAACAAACTATGCAGGTGGACAGTCTTTACCCAGTGTAAATGTGTTGATTTACAGCGACATTACAATCATTTACAAAACAAATCTGACAGATACACAACTGTATCAACATTTTATCTACAATAATCAGTACCTTTAGTAGAGCAGGGTTTAATAACATTAGTACAAACAGCCCCATGACCAAAGTTCATTCCTTGGTGTGAGTAAAAGCAAAATCGTTCACCTGTGACTCTTTGTGAATTTGCTGGTGTATTAGCAAACAGCAAAGCTTTTTACACAAACACAGCAGATGAACAGAATTCACCTAGTGTCATTTCACTGGTGTGTCCATTCCCACATACAAAACAAGTGAAAGAGCTCTCTGTAGAGTGAACAGGCTGCTCTATCAGCATGTAAGTTGAATGAGTAACTGTTTCTCCCCACTGTGAACCTGCTGGTGTCTCAGCAGGTTGGACGATTTGCTAAATCCCTTCCCACAATCAGAGCAAGTGAATGGTTTCTCTCCAGTATGAACTCGCCGATGTTCCAGCAGGATAGATGACCGAGTGAATCTTTTTCCACATTCAGAACAGGTGAATGGTCTTTCCCCAGTGTGAACTCGCTGGTGTTCCAGTAGTTTAGATGAGCAAATGAATCCTTTTCCACATTCAGAACAGGTGAATGGTCTTTCCCCAGTGTGAACTCGCTGGTGTTTCAGCAGGCTGGATGAGGAAGTGAATCCCTTCCCACACTGGGCACATTTAAATGGTCTCTCTCCAGTGTGAATTCCTTGGTGTTCCAGCAGTTTAGATGACTGAGTGAATCCTTTCCCACACACGGAGCAGGTGAATGGTCTCTCCCCTGTGTGAACTCGCTGGTGTACCTGCAGGTTGGATGATGAATTGAATCCCTTTCCACAATCAGAGCAGGTGAATGGTCTCTCCCCTGTGTGAATTCGCTGGTGTATCTGCAGGCTGAATGATGAAGTGAATCTCTTTTCACAATCAGAGCAGGTAAATGGTCTCTCCCCAGTGTGACCCCTCTCGTGTCTCAGCAGGCTGGATGACCGAGTGAATGCCATCCCACAATCAGCACAGGTGAATGGCTTCTCCCCAGTGTGACTGCACGGGTGAGTTTTAAGCTCGGATGGGTCAAGAAATCCCTTCCCACAATCCCCACATATCCACAGTCTCTCCCCAGGGTGACTGCACTGGCATTTGGACATTCAGATGAATCTTCACAGGCTTTTCCACACACAGACAATACGTGTTTCTCCCCAGTGTGAATGGTGCTTTTTCCTTCAATATTCAAAATCCTGAGATAATTAGATTATGATAAACAGATTATCTGTCAGTCAGATCTGGATGTGGTTTCATTTGAAGTCTCTAATTGCAAAATTACCTTTCAAATAGAAAGCAAATTTATTGGAAGAAACCAGAAGAAAATACTGGTTGTAAAACTGACAGAAATTAATCTGGTCAGTTGTGGAGATGACACCTAAGGAAATTGCTGGATTATTATAAAAACTGAATAAGTTCATAAATGTCCTTCATGAAAGGGAACCAGTCAGTGTTTGCACAAAACTGCAGAAAGAGACAGAGGTAGGAGAGGCAGACGTGAAACAGAGGCATTTTATAGATCTACAACACAATCCTGTTCCTGTTTTCTCCCCATAATCTTCAATCCCTCTGAAGGGCAAATAACAAATTATAGTTCCTTGAAAGTGGAGTTGCAGGTTGACAGGGTGGTGAGAAGGCATTTGGCACACTTACCTTTATTTGTCAGTGCATTGAGTACAGGAGGTGGGAAGTCTTCATAGGACATTAGTTCAGCCAATTTTGGAATACTGTGTTCAATTCTGGTCTCCCTGTTATAGCAAAGATGTTGTTAAATTTGAAAGGGTTTAGAAAAGATTTACAATGTTGTTGCTGTGTTTGGAGAATTTGAGCTATAGTGAGAGGCTGAGTAGATTGGAACTTATACCCTGTAGCATCAGAGGCTGAGGGGTTACCACATAGAGGTTTAGAAAATCATGAGGGACATGGATAGAGTGAATAGCCAAGGTATTTCTCCCAGGGTAGGGGAATTCAAAACCAGAGGGCATAGGTTTAAGGTGAGAGGAGAAAGATTTAAAAGGGAGCTTAGGGGCAATCTTTTTGCACAGAAGATGGTGCACACATGAAACCAGCTGACAGAGATGGTGGTGGAGGCTGATAGAATTACAACATTTTAAAGGCATCTGGATGGGTACATGAAAAGGAAGGTTTCAGAGGGATACACTGGAAAATGGGACGAGATCAGTTGAGAATACATGGTCAGCATGAACGAGTTGGGCCAAAGGGTCTGTTTCCATGTTGTATATGTCCATGACTCAATGATTAAGCAAAATGGTGGAAATTTCATATAAAAACAGAAAATGCTGGAGTTACTCAGCTGGGTCTGGCAGCATCTGAAATGGTGTCAGATGCAGGGACCATTGCAACCTTGAAATGTTTTCAATGATCACACAAGACACTACAATACAGGTTACACGCTGAGTGCTGGAAAATGGGACTAGAGTAAATAGGTGCTTGATGACCAGCATGGACATAATGGTACATTGTTCTCTACCATTTTATGTCAGAGACTCTGACGCCATTTTGTTCAATGCTTCTCTGTGACTCTCTCTTTTAGTATGCTAGCAGGTGCGGCAAGCCGTGAGGAATGCAAATGATACGGTGGCCTTCACAGTGTCAGGATTCAAGTTCTGGAGTAGGGATGTCTTTCTGTAAGGGCTTTGGTGAGACAACACCTGGAGTACTGTGTGCATCTTTGTTCTCCTTTCCCAAGGAAGGTTGACCTGACTATTGAGAGAAGGTTCACCAGACGGATTCCTGGGATGCCAAGGCTGATGTGTTCAGAGATAATCTATCCTTGTTAAATCCTCCTTTCTTTAGTGTCTCTGAACTGCTGACTGCATCACTAACTAACATTCTACTTCCCATTTCCTGATCTGAATCTGACCCATCTAAGCCTACACTTTGATTCCCATTCCCCTGCCATACTAGTTTAAAACCACACCAATGAAACCAGAAAAGCCCCCAAGAGGAGATTTGTCCCAGCTCTGCCCAGTGGCAACCGGTCAGGCTTGTACAGATCCCAACTCCCACAGAAATAGTCCCAATGCCTCATGAATCTAAACTCTTCTCTGGAACACAATTTCTCCAGCCACACATTCATCTAATCTATCGTCTTAATCCAGCTCTTGCAAGCATGTGGCCCTGGCAGCAAGTGTGACATTATTACATTTTAGGTCTTGTATTTTAATTTATCTCCCATCTTCCGACATTCAGCTTTCAGGCCCACATCCCTTTGTTCGCCTGTGTTGTTAGTACCTATGTGGTCCACAACCACTGCCTGTTCACCCTCCAGGTCCAAAATGTCCTATCCCTGATCCTGGCACCACGGAGGTCACATATCATCCTGGATTCATGTCAATGGACACAGAAGTGCCTGTCTGTACCCCTGATTATTGAATCCCCTGTCACTAAGCCCTGCCACTCATTTCTCTCCCCTTCTGTGCAGTAGAGCCACTCGTGGCGTAATGAACTTGATTTCCTGTGAGGCCATCCCCAACCATCTCAAGTATCCAAAGTGGTATATGTTTTTGAGAGGGGGATGACCACTGGAGACTCCTACAATTCCTTCCTGACCCTTTTACTTTATCAATAGTCACCCTTTTCCATCTGCCTGTGCTGAGTCTCACCTGCGGTGTGACCATCTTGCTAAACATACTGTCCACAGCTTTCTTAATATCATGGGTGCTTCACAGTGAGTCCATCCACAGCTCCAGCTCTGAAAAGCAGTTAGCCAGTAGCTGCAAATGGACACACTTCCTGCACACATAGCCATCGGCAAAGCTGGAAGCATCCCTTAATTCCCATATTGTGCAAGAGGAGCACACCAGGGGTCTGAGGTTTCCTGCCATGACTTCTTTATAAATTAAACTCATTACTCCCTTTAAAGAGAATTAAATTGAGCTAGGGATCTTTCTTTGCTTCAAACACTTGTATTAAAATCAAAAGCTCCCAACTGTACTTTAGGTGATATATTGTACTTTAAAATCTGCAAGAAATTACTCTGGAAGTATCACTTACCTATCAGTTCTTTCAATTTGGCCTGTGTCAATTCTGAACTGCCCAGACTGAGACTGAATTCAGTCTTTCAGCTTCACGGTCTCCCTGTCTCACCTCACTATTTGGTTTTCTCCCAACTCCAAAGCACTATCATTGAGCCAAGCAGCACTCACGGTGCAGCCTTGTCATTTTAATTGTCTATTCACACCGACTCTGAACTCAGCCTCCTGTACTGTTCCAATGCAGCTTAATGGGAGCTTAGGGAACAGCATCTCATCTTTCAATTTAGCATGTTAAAATGCTTCGGACTCAAGAATCTGGATTGTTCCACCTCAAAGAGTGCTGCTCACGTCCATATGGAATTTTAAAAGGAAATTTGCAAATATTTGAGATTGGAGAATTTAAGGGTTAAAATTATGAAGTGGATAATAAGGGCAAAATATGACAGTTCTTTCCAAGACATGAGGTGGTAATTTGGATAAATCTGTGCCCCTCTCAGGTCAATATCTCCTTCCTGAACACATACCCCAGGAGTGATCTAACCGTGAATTGGAACACGTTGTTGCTTTTAGAGTTACAAACGTATCAGAAATATTTTCCCATGCACAAACCTTTTTCCTTCCACAGTTAAATGCCAATGACATTCAGATTCTGATCACTCTGCTGATTCTGTTAGAACTGGTTTTGAGATCCTGGTCTGTAAATTATTCTCAATTCATATCCTATAAAACAATTCACGAAAGAAAAGTCACCGTTAGTCCAGGATAGAAATTTAGAAATGGCAAACATTTCTCTCGGTTTCACTCTGCTATATAAATATTCTTCTTCAAATCGCCCCGCCCCCACGCAGGAAGAAGAATGCGCATGCGCGCTCGACCAGCTTGCCCCCAAAAAAGATGGTGGCAGTAACGCGGGGCCTATCACTGCCTGAAGCCCGCAGCCATTTTCTCGTTTGCTGTAAACGCGGGGCCTCGAGTTTATAATTCAGGTGTACGGCCTAAACCGTGTGTTTATAAAGCTTTCTGGTCCACACTGATTCCTTTTTCCTCCCGGTCTCCGCTGTCTCTCCCACTTTCCCGTCACCAATTCCCGCACTCACTCAGGCACCATTACAGCAGCACTGCGCCGGCAGCGGTAATGTTCACGTGACCTGCTCGCCCCGCCCCCTCAATCGCTCCCACTGGTCAGAGGACCAACCGCTTCCGATTGGTCAGTCAGTCCCGCCCAGTCCGGTCCTATTGGTCAGTGGCAAGCTGTCAGTCAGCCGAGCCCCATGGCGAGGTGAGTGGAGTGATCCTCCCTCTCCCTTGGCCCTGAGATGAGCTTCATCATTCATAGTGAATGGAGCAGTGTCATACAGCACAGAGGGGTGGTGGCCATTCTGCAAAGCGGTCCCCAAGCCTCCTTTGTAGTACACCTACGCTGGGTTCACGCTAAACAACTGCACCTCCCAGTCGCGAACCATTTCAACTCCCCTTCCCATTCCTCAGACGACATGTCCATCCTGGGCCTCCTGCAGTGCCACAACGATGCCACCCGAAGGTTGCAGGAACAGCACCTCATATTCCGCTTGGGAGCCCTGCAGCCCAATGGTATCAGTGTGGATTTCACAAGCTTCAAAATCTCCCCTCCCCCTACCGCATCCCAAAACCAGCTCAGCTTGTCCCCGCTTCCCTAACCACCTGCTCTTCCTCCCACCTATCCCCTCCTCCCATCTCAAGACCCACCCCCATCTCCTACCTACTAACCTCATCCCGCCCCCTTGACCTGTCCGTCCTCCCTGGACTGACCTATCTTCTCCCTACCTCCCCACCTACACTCACCTTTACTGGCTTCATCCCCGCCTCTTTGACCAGTCTGTCTCCTCTCCACCTATCTTCTCCTCTATCCATCTTCTATCCGCCGCCCCCTCTCTCCCTATTTATTTCAGAACCCCTTTCTCCTCCCCCATTTCTGAAGAAGGATCTAGGCCCGAAACATCAGCCTTCCTGCTCCTCTGATGCTGTTTGGCCTGCTGTGTTCATCCAGCTCTACACCTTGTTATCTAAGAGCTGGAGAATGGCGGCATTGTTCCCCTTTTGCTGCACTCATGTATTCCTACACTTGAGTACATGTGACAATAAAATCTAATTCTAATTCTACACTCTAAATCTCTTTTGGGAATAACTGTTCCGGATGCTCAGAACATGCTGAGTAAAACAATTTTCACATGTTCACCCTGCATTATTTGACAATTATCTGAAAGTTGGATTCTGTGGTCCAAAATTGTGACGACTGATATGTCTCTACAAAACAGAAACCCAAATAAATGTTAATTCATTCATGGAGCGTGATCTATGGTTTCCAGTCCAATATTTACTGGCCATCTTTAATTTGACTTGGAGAATGTGGCCGTTAACTGTCTTCTTGAACTGCTGCAGTGCATGTGCTTTAAGTACACCACAGTGTTGTTTGGGTGACATTCTCCAACAGCCTCAAAATTCTCCCTGTCTTTGTAACCCCATCCATATCTGACAAAACTCATTAACTCTGCAATCTCCTTCAGCCTCACAGTCCTCCCTACCACTGTAACCTCCTCCAACTTCACAAACCTCCCTATCTCCGTAACCTCATCCAGCCCCTCCAACTCTCCCCATCTCTGTGAACCCCTCCAGCCTCACAATCTTCCCTATCTCTGTAATTCACCCCTGAAATAGCTCTATAAAGGGCAGTCACCCTTTATTTACACGTAAGTAGCACACAACAGTGATGCAGCTAGCTCAGACATGGATCCTAGAGTGACCAGAACCCCTGGCATACCTGTCAGCGAGGATTTCCTGTTTGAACCAATTTCTCTAGCCCTTACATTCATTCTGAGTTCTGTCATCTCCTCCAGCCTCATAACACTCACTATCTCCATAATCTCCTCCAGCCTCACAATCCTCCCTATCTGTGTAATATCTTCCAGCCTCAAAACTCTCCCTATCTGTAATCTCCTCCAACCTCATAAATCTCTGAGATATGCACTTTCCTCATTGCCTTGTGTGAATACTCCATTTTTATTTCTCCACTTGATGGTGGCAATTTCAGATACCTAGGCCCCAAGGTCCAGAATTTCCTTCTAAATCACTCTGCCTCTTTACTCCACTTTCCACCCGAAAGTTTTGACCATTGATGAGTCATCTACTCTAATATCTCCTTCCCTGACCTGGTTTCAGATGTTGTTTATTGTATTCCTATATTGTATCTCAGAGGTATATGGTACAGAAAAAAAAAAGGCTCTGCAGCCATTGAGTCTATGCCAGTTAAAAGTAACCACCTAACTATTCCAATCCCATTTTCCAGCACTTGGCCCACAGCCTTGTGAGCTTTCACAAGTCTGCATCTAAATACATCTTAAATGTTAACAGGACTTCTGCAGCTACCACACTTACAGACAGTGAGGTTCAGTACAAGTATCATGATAACATTACACACAGGAACACAGAACATCAGGGTCTGTGAAATCTAGAGATCACCCACACATTGGAAAGGATGGGAAGGTCCCTGAGAGGGTGCAGAGCTGCTATATTAACAACGCTATAAGTCTTGTAGTCATGGCAAAGTAGTGAAGGTGATAGATTTCAAATCTATTGGCTGTCCCTCACAGATCTGAGCCCTCCTAATTACTCACCTTTCCTGATTTTAGTCTGTGATATTGGCCAAATGCAGGCAAGCAAGGCTAGTATATTTGGGAAAACTTGGTTGGCATGGACACGTTGGACTGAAGGGTCTATTGCTGTGCTGTTTGACTCTATGACACAAGCGATCCTGTTTAAAAACTGGAATTAACCAAACTTGTTGATCTCAGTTTGAGAACTTGTTCTTCAATATTAGGTCAACACATTCATTCTGATCATGTGAATTTGTTCTCCTCATGTTTCAAAAAACAATCCAAGAATATGAAGGGCTGAATTTTACTGAAACACAAAACAGGAGAGGAGTTTAAGCAATTCAGATTGCTGAAGAACATAAAAGCCCATGATGTAAGGGGCATGGTCCTGGCATGGATAAAGGATTGGATGGCTGGCAGAAGCAGAGAGTGGGCATAAAGGAGTCTTATTGAGGATGGCAAACACTGACCAGTGGAGTTCTATAAGGGTCAATATTGGGCTCACAACTATTCACAATATACATTTTCGATCGTGACAAAGGAACTGATGGTGGTGCAGCTGGGTTTTCAGTTGAGACAAAGATGCGTGGAGAGACAGTTAGTGTTGAGGAAGCAAAGAGCTGTAAAAGGGCTTGGATAGGCTAGGAGAATAGACAAAGAAGTGGCAGATGGAATACAATATGGGAAACTGTGGGGTTGTGCAATTTAGTGGGAAGAATAGAAGTGTTGACTATTTTCTAAATGGGAAGGGCTTAGGAAATCTGAAACACGAGCACCAAGAAAACTGTTTCAAGCTTTCAGAACTTGTTATATTGTTGCTGCTTTCACCATTTGATCTTCCTTTTCCAGATATTTTCACAAAGAAACAAGTCTCCTTCAGATGACGTATTGCAGTGGAACTCACTACTAAATAGCGACTGGCACATAAATCCAGTACTTTAGGCTGCCTGATAACACTGCAACAATAAACACACCACAAAATAATGTTTCAACTGATGGAATTCAAATACAGGTGAATATGTGCATGCACAATAACTTTCAAAACCCAATCTTACGGCTACACAATTGTATTAACATTTTAGTTCCCAAATCAGCGCATTTAACACAGCAGCGTTTAATACCATCAAAAAAAAAGCCAACGAGCTTGACATCATTCCTTTAACTGTGGTTCTTTGTGAATTCACTGGTGTGTTAGCAGGATGGATGACAGAGTAATTACCTTCCCACACATGGAGCAAGTGAATGGTTACTCTCCGCAGTGTGAATTTGCTAGTGTCTCAGCAGGCTGGATGACAGAGTGAATCCCTTCCCACACATGGAGCAAGTGAATGGCTTCTCTCCAATGTGAATTCGCTGGTGTTCCAGCAGGTGCGTTGACTAAGTGAACTTCCCACACTCAGAGCAGGCGAAAGGTTTCTTCTCTGTGTGAACTCACTGGTGTGTTAGTAAGTTGGGTGACTCAGTGAATCCCTTCCCAAACAGACAGCAGGTGAACAGTCTCTTACCAGTGTGAACTCACTGGTGTTTGAGCAGGTTGGATAACCAAGTGAATCCATTCCCATGCTCAAGAGTACATGAAAGGTCTATCCTCAGTGTGAACTCACTGGTGTACCAGCAGGTGGGATGACTCAGTGAATCTTTTCCCACACTCCGTGCAGATGAATGGTCTCTCCCAATGTGACTGCATAGGTGAGTTTCCAGCTGGTATGGGTAACAAAATCCCTTCTCACAATCCTCACATTTACACAATCTCTCCCCAGTGTGACTGTGCTGGTGTTTGGACATTTGAGATGAATGTTCAAAGACTCTTCTAGACACAGAGCATGTGTAGAGGGTCTCCCCAGAGAGAACGGTGTGTTTTCCTTCCATGTTCAAACTCCTGTGATAAATAGCTTGTGACAAACAGAGTGACTATCTGATCTGGATGCGGTTTTGATTGACTTCTCTAATTGCACATCAAACTTTCGAACAGAAAAGAAAGTAAGCAGTGGGAGAGAAACTAGAAGAACACACACAGATTGTCAAATTGAGAGAAATTAATCTGGTCATTTGTGGAGCCAACACTTAGCGAGAAACATCACCATGAAAAGTGCTGGATTATCATCAATTCCCAACATCAGAACCAGTAATACAGAGATAAAGGTGAGAGAGGCTTTTTATATATCTACAACTTGACCTTGTTAATCCTTTTCTCCCAATACATTTTATCCCTTGATCTGAAAAACTAACGAAAAGTACAGAAGCAAAACTCTAGAAATCTGAAATAAAAACAAACTGCTGGAAATATTGGTTCTAAGAGAGGGTCACTGGACCCAAAACATTAACTTTGATTTCTCTTCACAGATGTTGCCAGACCTGCTGAGCTTTTCCAGCAACTTCTGTTTTTGTTGCTGGAAATACTCAACAGGTTTGCCAGTATTTGAAATGGTGACAGATGTAGAAGGGGGAGAGCTGCCCCACAGACTAGTCAAGCACAGTGGGATACAGTTGGGAGACAGTGGTCCTGGGAGTCCTCAACATTGACTCCAGACCCCATGATGTCTCATGGCTTCAAATGAAAGATGGACAATGAAACCTCCTACTGATTACCATGCACTACCCTCCATCAGCTGATGAATCACTGCTCCTCCATGTAGAATAACATTTAGAGGAAGCACAGAGGGTGGCAATGGCACAAAACACATTCTGGGTGGTGCCCAACACCAAAATTGACTCGGCAGCAGCACTACTGATCGAGCTGGTCGGAACCTAAAGAGCATAGCTTTAGAGAACCAACAAGAGGGAAAAACATACTTGACCTCATCCTTACCAATCTGCAAGTGTATCTGTACATGCCAGTATCGGTGAGAGTGACCACCACACAGAGCTTGTTGAGTCAAAGCTCCACCCTCAGGTTGAGAGAACCCTGCATCGTGTTGTGTGGCACTACCACCGTGCTAAATAGGACAGACCTCGAACAGATCTAGCAACTCAGCACTGGGCATGCATGAAGTGCTATGGACCATCAACAGCAGCAGAATTGTTACTCAAACACAATCTGCAATCTCATGCCACAGCATATCCCCCACTCAACCATTACCATCAAGCTAGGGGATTGAACTTGATTCAATGTAGAGTGCAGGAGGGCAAGCCAGGAGCAGCACTAAGCATACCTAAATATGAGATGTCAACCTGGTGATGCTACCAAACAGGACGACCAAACAGCATAAGCAGCAAGTGACAGGGTGAGCTCAGCAATCCCTCAACCAACAGATCAAATCTAAGCTCTGCAGTCTTGCCACACCTAATTGTGAATGGTGGTGAAAATTTAAACAACTCACTGGAAGAGGAAGCTCCACAAATATCCCCATCCTCTTTCATGGAAGAGTCCAACAAATCAAAATATAATTTTGGGACATTCACAGCCATCGTCAGAAAAAGTGCCAAGTAGATGATCCATCTCAAGTTTTCCCAAAATCACAGATGCCAGTCTTCAGGCAATTCGATTCACTCCATGAGATATCAAGAAATGATTACAGTCACTGGATTCTGCAAAGGCTGTGGACCCTGACAACATTCCAATAATAGGACTGAAGCGTTATGCTTCAGAAATTGCCGCTGCACTTGTCAACTGTTCCAGTAAAGTGACAACACTTGGCACCTTCCCAAAAGTGTGAAAAATTGTTCAGACATAGCCTCTACAGAAAAGCCAGGACAAATTCAACACATCCAATTACTGCTCCATCAGTCGACTCTTGATCAGCAGTAGAGTGATGCAAGGCATCATCAACAGTCCTATCAAGCAGCACCTATGCAGCAATAACCTATTCAGATACATGAGAACACATCTACCTGCATGTTACCTTCCAAGCCACTGACCATCCTGATATGGAAATTTATTGTCATTTCTTCATTGTTGCTGGAATCCTCTCCCAACGAGCACAGTGAACCTACCTACAGTGCATAGACTGCAGCGGTTTAAATAGGCAGCTCACCACCACCACCATTGGCTCAAGGGTAACTAAGTATGGGCAATAAATTCTAGCCAGTCAGTGACAGCCATTTTCCATTAGAAAGAGAGTAAAAAAAAGTGTAAATTATTCACATCAGAAACAGATGCCAATAAAATAGGTTCACTCCTGCATATGATTCACAGTGAAACCCAATCAATGGAGTGACTTGTGAACTCACTGGTGTCGCAGTAGACAGGCCGACCAAGTGACTGCCTTCCCACAGATGGAGCAGGTGAATGAGTTGTCCCTGGTGTGACCTTGTTGATCAGCAGCGAGTTGAGATGAAAGACTGAACCCAGTCCCACACCAAGGTCACCTATTTCCACCAAAGTGACGTCACCCAACACCACCCTAGTTCTGCTCATCTGCTGCTAAAACTGTCACCCGTTCCTTGGTTACCTCTGGATTTAACTATCTAACACACTCCTGGCCAGCATCCCACATTCAAACTCGCTGTGATCTCAAGGATGTCTAAAATTCTGCTGCCCATATGCTTACTTGTACCAAGACTTGTTCACCAATCACCCCTGTGTTCCCTCACCTACAGAGGCTCCTATTTTAATCAATAATGTTTTAAAAATCTCAACCTCGACTTCATTCATGGCTGTGATCATCCCTATCTCCCCACACAATACGTCCTTCAAGGCCTCAACAATTCATTTAGTTTAGACTCCAAAGATGCATTTATTCCATCCTTCATCATTAGTGGGCTGTTTCATAACATGACATGGTCTGGAATCCCACCCTACACCTCTCAGATCCGCTTTCTCCTTTAAGGTATTCCTGAAAACCTGTTTATTTGACAACGCTTTTGGTCACCTGAGCTAAGTATCACCTTCTGTGGCCTCATGTCAAAAGTCCCTCTGCAATATTTCTGTGAAATTAGAAACATAATAGAAAGATAAATTATTGTTGATTTAGACATGTATTATCAAATCTTTCCTATCACTGGGTGAATGATCTGTAACTCTTTACTGAATTGTATTGCAGGAGCAAATTCACCAAAAGATGCAGAAGTACAAGATGGTCAAGCATCACCATTACCACAGACAACGGGACTTTGGCAATAATTGCTGGTATCTGTGCAGGGAAAACCTGAGTTAATGTTTCAGGGTATACAAAATGAATTACACGGAATGAAAATGGTATGGAATTTGATGGTCAGAAATGGAAGGGAATTGGACTTTCACGCTGGAAAGTGAATTCCTGACTGTGAAAGATCATGTGTGCAGATGAATCTGGTAAGGCAGCAGCGCATGTTCAGAGGATGGGCAGCAGTGGAAACTCATTTACACAAGGTCAATGGAAGTAACAGTAAAATACAAAACAAAGCTCAAATGTACACCTTATCAGAGGCTGAGGAAGTCAAATATTGACAAAGTTGATCAGGAGCACAAAGGTGAATTCAAGCAGTGTTCAGTGTTCTGATCCCAACTATATGAACACTGGACTGCCAGAAATCTTTTGATAGATCAAAATATTTAATGCAGGGCTTCCTGCAGTGAGGCAACAGCAGGTAACGTGGAGCTCTGATGAAGTTAAAAGCATTTCTCCTGCACCAAGTATCTGAAGTGTAACAGCAGCAATTATGTTGCCTGAAACCAATTCTTTGCTTCAGTACTTTGCCAGCCAGCATCAACCATCTCTCTCAGGAAACACTAGTCGTCTCTCTCATCTGGGAAAGAAATCCAGAAGAAAGAAACATTTCTCTTGGTTTGGTTTGCTCTGCCTGTCAGGGAAGACTGTGCATGTGTCCCGCTGCAACTCACACTTGGTTAAAAGACTAAAGTGCGAGTATTTAAAAGAAAGCTTCGTTATCCTTTATTCTTATGCTGAACTTTTTATTTCTGATTCTCTCAAGTCTGTAACGAATATTTAAGTATCCTGTATCTAGGTACCCTGTACCTAAGATGGCATTACAAACTTTTCACTGCACTCATTTGGGTGCACGTGACAATAAAGGCTATTCACAAAGATGGCAGCCGCACATGTTTTCAACGAGTCATTGCCCCAATAAAGATTACCCAGGCTCATCACAGGCTGAGGACCACAGCCGTTTTTCCTTTTGCTGCAAACACAAAACCAGGAGTTTAAAATTTGTGTTTTCCAACGTTCACCAACATTATTAAAATCTCTGCAGGGGGAGGCAATGGCTTAGTTAATCCAGAGACCCAGATAGCATTCTGGAGACACTGGTTTGAATCCCGCCATGGCAGATAGTGAAATTTGAATTCAATAAAATATCCAGAATTACGAACCTAATGATGACCATGAATCCATTGTTGATTGTCAGAAAAACCCATCTGGCTCCCTTTAGGGAAGGAAACTGCCATCCTTACCTGGTCTGGCCTACATGTGACTCCAGACCCACAGCAACATGGTTGACTCTAAACTGCCCTCTTGGCCATTAGGGATGGGCAATAAATGTTGCCTGGTCAGCGACGCCCTCATCCCCTCAATGAATAAAGAATCTCAGTCCAAACTAGCGTTACTTCATTCTCACTTTTTGCTTTTTTTCTCTTTCATGACCGTATCCTGCACCTTCCATCCACGCCCACGCATCAGTCATAGTGATACTGCACCTGCGGACAAAGAAATGTTTCGGGAGGAAATTCAAGACCGTGTGTTGGCAGCAGCTCTATTTCTGGAGTGATGTAAGTGCAGGGGTAGGGTATGCAGAAAGGGGAATTGCAAGGAGTGCATAGGATCTTAAGAATGGAGGAATTTCCAGAGACTGTCTGTCATTGAGAACATAGCTGCCTCATGGAGCTTGAAGAATGACACTGTAATGGGCTCATGCAGGCCATGACCACAGCGGTACAGGAGATTTCTTCTGCCGTAAGCAGGAGGATAGATCTTGTATCCATGAGCTTGCAAAATGTCACTTGTCACCAGCAAACTGGTCGGAGGCAAGGTCAGGGATGCTGTAACAGGAGAGGGGATCGGGAACTCCGCACAAAGCCCACCCCTTCTCACTGTTTTCAGCCTCAAACCCAAAACACCACTTCTATTTCCCACACTCGCTGTATCTGGCCCTGCACAAGTAGAAGTGGAACAGTCTTTACTGGAATCATCCGGAGCTCTGAGTGAAGACCAAAAGTATCTGAGCAGTGAGAGAAGGGATTTGAGAAGCCTGTCGCTACATTTGCTGAAATCTGCAGAATGCACCTCATAGAAGCAATAGGAAACATCTGTGCTACAAACTGTAACTGATCAAATGTGTGAGTGCGCATTGGGGTTAACAAGCTTGACAAAATGTTGCTCTTTTTAAATAGCCATATGAAGGGTTTGAGTTCTAAATAAAGGCTGGATAGGCTGGAACTTTTCTCACTGGAGCATAGAAGGTTGAGAGGCGATCTTATAGAAGTTTATAAAATAATGAGTGATATAGATAGGGTTAATGGTAGTTGTCATTTCCCTATGATGGGAAATTTTAAGACAAGGGGGCACATATCTAAGGTGACAAGAGAGAGGGACATTATTTTTTACACAGAGGGTGGTTTGTGTGTGGAATAAACTTCCTGAGGAAGTAGTGGATGTGGGTACAATTACAACATTTAAAAAACACTGGATAAGCACATGAATAGGAAAGCTTGGAGGGATATGATCCAGGAGCAGGCATGTGGGACGAGTTTAGGTTGGAAATATATTCAACAAGGACTGGTTGGGCCAAAGGATTCTGCCTCCGTGCTGTACGACTATGACTCTATGACTGAAGGACAGCCAAAGTGGTACTTTTATTCAAGAAGCCAGCAAGCAATAAATCAAGAAACCACAGGCCAGCCAGATAAACTTCGGTAGTGGGGAAACTACTGAAAGCAATTCTGAGTGATGTAATTATATTTGGAATTGCTAAGGTAAGGATTAATTAAGAACAGTTGACATGATTTTGTTAAAGGGAGGTTACATCTGATCAACCTGATTCAAACTTTTGGAGATGACCCATGAGGGAAATACTTTTGATTGATTTATTGACATGTGTACCAAAAGTACAGTGAAAAGCTTTGTTTACGAGCAGTACAGCAGTACAAGTAAGTAAGGATATACAGATCAGAGGTTGCAAAAAATATTAAAGTAATTCTTACAGATTTAGAATTTAAGTGTAGAATGTTTATAAGAAATGTTAGATTTAGATCTGCTGTAGGGAGCTCGAAAGGAGGTGCACGGTGTCGGTGCCATCTTGACTTGTTACCTATTTGGACTTGAGCAAGGCTTTTGATAAAGTCTCACATGGGAGACTGATAGCAAAATTAAGAGCCCACGAGATCCATTGAACTTTGGCAAATTAGATCTACAATTAACTGAAAGGCAGGAAGCAGAGGGTGATGGTTGAGTAGTGTTTTTCCAACTGGAAGTTTGTGTCCTTTGGTGTCCCACAGTGGGCACTGATGGGGCCCTTGCTGTTTGTGGACTATACAAAACATTTAGACTTCAAAATGAAGCAGGGTTGATCAGTTAGTTCTCAGATGATATAAAAGTTGTGCATGATAAATTGTGAGGATGATAACACTAGATTAAAGGAGGATATAGATGGGCTGATCAGTGGAAAATAGAATTCAATATGAATAATCATGAAGTGATGTGCTTGGCCAGGACAACTGGTCAGGACGTTCAGCTGTTAACAAAGGTTACTGCTTCGTAGACCAGCCAGAGATGGAAGACTTATATTTTTCTCTCTCATTAGCATACTCCATGACACAGTTTTGTCAATGAAGATTTTGACTACAGAACAATTCCCCCCAAACATTGCTTGTACTACTGTTATCCCGTGAGTCCCCAAAACAGACAGCTTCTAGTGCATGGTACAGTAAGCTATGAAGAAAAAAAAACTGAAGTTTTGACCTTAATTCCTAAGTGTTGGAGTTTAAAAATAAGGAGTTCTATTTTCAATTCTACAGGGTGTTGTTGAAGCCACTCCTGCAGTTCTGGTCCCATTATTCAAGAAATAATAGGCTGGCATTGAATGCAGTCTTAGAAGGGATTCACTGGCCTGGTTCTTTGGATGAAGAAGTTGACTAATCAAGAATGACCAGACAAGTTAGGCATTTATTCAATAGATTTTAGAAGAACGAGGGGTGCAACATATAGATTTTTGAGGTGGCTCTACAGCGTAGACAAGATATTTCTCCTAGCAAGCGAACTTTGAACTGGTAGGCATAGTTACATAGTAAGGGGCAGTAAGTTATGACTGAGATGCAAATGAATTTCTTCTCTGAGATGTAGATGAATTCCTGGAGTTGTCTACCTCAAAGTTGTACAGGAGAGATTGCAGACTAGAGGTTAGAATGCATTTACACAGGAGGGAGATAGATTTTTAAAATATCAAGAAGCTGAGGCCTATGAGGGCCTAGCATGAAAGAGAAGTTGAGGTCTAGGGCACATTAGCCATGATATTCAAGAATGGTAGGGTAGGCTTGAGGAGAAAAACTCCATTTGAATGGAGCGATATTGTTGGATGATAGGGCTCTACTGAGGGTAATAGCAAACCATTACACTGCACCCAATGTGCAGTTTGAACCCATGACCTTGAGATGAAGATTCTCATGTTAGGCCCACTGAGCTAGCCAGGTCACCCAAAATGAGCGTTTGAATCTTGTTTTACAAGGAGACAAATCTGGTTTCTACCTGGTACTTCTGTGAGTTCTGAATTGGAAGGAATATAAAGATAATTATTTTACAAAATCCCAAGGTTCCAGTATATTCCTCTTAATATCTAATAATATCATTCATATTTTTCATTTCTCAGCTGTAATACCTTCAGAACATTGTAATCCAATTTCAGCACTTGTCCCAGAATGCAACATTTAATATTCATATTTTAATGCTGATGTCCTCATTTTTACGGAGCCCATTATCACTCCTGGTCACTCTGTGAGATGGTGAATACGTTTGTGACCACCTGCCCCCAAGTAATGCAGTCGTCTCTGTTACAGAAAGAACTGCTCCTCTATCTGCCATGTCACACTTGATAGTTTCATGAATTTATTTGTTCCTGTCATCAAATTTTGCTGTTTCTCATTTTGAGGACTGGGCTTTGAGAGCGTGGCTGGGAAGATCTAATGGCAGGAAGAATCTGCTGCAGCCATTCCCAAATTTGAAAGGCACCTTTTATACAAAAAGAAACTTTCATGAGGAGGAATTTTCCCCAAATTGTATCAGCCAAGGTTTCCCGATTCAAGCTCAGAGAAAGTCTTCCTCCCTCTCCATCATGTAAATGCTGCTCAGTGATGACTCCTTTCGCCAGTTTTATTTCCACACTTCTTTCTCCCCTGCCTGCTGTTCTCAAGCTGCAGCTGAACTGCTGCCTGAGTGTCATTCTGATCCCTTATATTTCTTTCGCGCTTTTCTCCTGTCCACCCATGCCCACATCACATGCCAGACATATTGGATAAATGAATACACTCTGTTCAGTAACAAGCAATTCTAAAAAGAAAAATGCATGTCATATTTAGTCATCAGTCTCTGGCTCAGACGGATGTCAGTATAATTGATCTATTACAAGTAATATTTGGCAGTCCCACTCTATTCTATATTAGTAAAATCAATCCGAAGAGAAAAAGTGCATGTTTCTCATGGCGGCAGACCTACCCAGCCGTCCCCGCGATTGAGAATGTTGCCCCCTCCCCACTCAAAAACAGAAACTGAGATCAGTGCGCAGACGCAGAGTCGACGTAACCAGAGCGTGCGATGACAACGGGAGGCGAATTCTTTCTCAACTTCTGAAACATTACAAATGAGACGGGAAGAAAGGAGTGATGCATCGAGCAAATGGACAGAAAGGCTTCGTGAGCATCTTGTGTAAGGTACAAAGCCGAGAAAATAACACTTGGTCACGCCGTTTGCACGGGCAAATTGGAGACTGGAGGTTTCGCCCAGGTACAAGGCCTGGTGTGACAGCCGCCATATTTATTGGGAGCATTGTGCAGGATGGCGTAGGGCCTGCTACCATCTTTGTAGGGGTCAATATTTGGAATAACTGGGAGGAGCTTGTTGCCCATTGCTCAGAATGGAGTCAACTTGTCCATCAAGCTGCTTTAGCCTTCCACAACCAATGTCTTCTTGATGAGGCAGAGCAGCAATGGAGAAAAATACGCAGACCCTGTTGTCTGGATGCCACTATCTCACGGGATGTCATGCCCAATTTGTTCAATTTTTGTGGCTCTGTTCAGTCCCATGAAGACCCAGGGCCAAAACTCCTGACTCTGAGTAGACTTCATCTTCAAAGCGATGGAATGACCAGTAGGGAACATTGCGGTCATAGTGGGATAGGAGTGAAGGAGGAGTGCGGGAATATTGTGATTTTCTATCCTGAATGGAAAAGGATGGAATTTGGGGTGAGAAAGGGAGGATTTGTACACAGTAAACTGAGTCTAAAAGACATGTTTGTCCCTTCTGAATGTTTGTCCCTGACTGACATTGATGGATTCTTTAAAAGTCTTTTATAAGATGTGCAATGAGGATGCTATGACATCACCCATGCACTATGTATTTAATCAACTGTGAGACTTCTCTCTTACTCCAGTTTTTCGGATATCTTTCCAGCTGCAGGCTTCAGCAGGAGATTTCAAAACTGGAAAACAAAGTTGCTCCAGAGTTGAGTATTTTTGATCTGTCAATGATGTTTTTGAGCTTTATTTTTCTGCTGTGCTGTGTTATCTGTTAGAGGTTTGATAGCACTGATGGCTCTTTTTGGAGGTTTTCAGAGTATTTTGGGGATAAGCGATATGCTTAGATGCTGATGTTTAGTTTCCGCAGCTTCCAGAACAATGAGTTCTGTTTGAAAGTTATTAAGCTTTCAGTTTTGTGAGTATTAGTGTAAGGAAATTCTACAGTTCAAAGAAAGAAACTAGGGAGAATCAGCTATGTAGAACTGAAGCATTTGATACGGAGGGATAATTATTCTGCATTTCAATTTCTGTAAACCAATGGTTTTGGGAAGTCATTTGAAAAGTTTCATTTGCTTTGAGGTTTTAAGAGTTTTATCACTTGTCCCTGACATATAGATGACTTGTTTTATTTTCTATCATTGAAGTGATAAATTCTGTTCTCAAGGGAAAAAAGGTTGCTACGTGTGAAAGTGTCAGTGGTGGAGCAGTACATTAACTAACTGAACATAATAAATATTGATCATGTCAGGTATCATTCCTGAATCTGAATTTTCCAAAAATCCCAACAGCTTGCATCATAACAATTAGGTTAGTTAATTCTAGTGGTAACAAAACAATGGATGAGAGTTTCAGCAGCAGATGAGCTGAGACTGGAGTCGGGTGATGTTACTGAGGTTCAAATAGGCAGTCTTGGTGATAATGGAGGTATATCAGTGGAAAGTCATCTGGAGGTGATATAGTTTCTGAACAGCCCTGCTCAGCTTCAGATAGTTACGAGGGTCTGGGGTGGGGTCATTGAGGAAAAAGTGGAAGTTGTCATGGGTTGTGAAGAAAACAGCTCCAGTCTTCCCAATAGCTAAATTGATGAAATTTCACCTCATGTAGTACTGGACATTGTGTGATTTGGAGGTGATAGTGTTCACATCAACCTGGTGCCATTGTCCTTCTCGGAGGTGGAGAGTGAAGGTTTGGGAGTTTCTGTCAAACTTCTAATCAAGTTCCAGAGAAATGAATGATGTGAAATCTCTCTGCTTTGCCTCCTGCATTTCTCTCCCTTTCAATCTCTCTCTGCCAGAGAAGCCAGAGTCTTGTGTCCATCCAGACCAGGTCATGGGCTCCCTTCCCTGAAGGGTATTACTGAACTAGGTGGCTTTTTACCGTAATCCAACAGCTTTCTCGGTCACCTTTCTCCTGCTGCCAGATCCACAAATTACCACATTCATTCCGATCCATTTCAGAACCTGCCTTTTTGTTTTTGTGGGTTCTCTCACTCCCTTCTTTCTGTTTCACAGCAATTTCACGGGGTGTTAGAAGTGGAGAATCTACAGTTGGGAAATATCATACCAGGACCTGTCAGAATGACCCAGTTTATCATGACGTGAACATCACTGGATTTTGAAAATCAAAGGAAGAAGGCCCGTTCACAATGGGGAGAAACCTGGAAATGTGGAGGCTGTGACAAGGGTTTTAGATCCCCATCTGCACTGGCAGTGCATCGGCGAATTCACACGAAGGAGGGGCCGTTCATCTGCTCTGTGTGTGAGAAGGGATTCAGTCAGTTATCCCACCTTCTGACACACCAGCAAGTTCACTCTGGGGACAGAACATTCATCTGCTCCAAGCGTGGGAAAGGATTCACTCGGTCATCCACCCTGCTGAAACACCAGTGACTGCACACTGGAGAGAGACCATTCGTCTGTCAGAAGCGTGGGGAAGGATTCACTGATTCATCCAACCTGGTCAGACACAGCGAGTCCACACTGAGGAGAGACCGTTCACTTGCTTTGAGAGTGGGAAGGGATTCATTCGATCCTCTAACCTGCAGACACACCAGCGTGTCCACACTGGGGAGAAACAGTTTACCTGCTTTGTGTGTGATAAGGGATATGCTGATTTATCAAGTCTGCTGATACACAAGCAGATTCACACCGGGCAGAGACCTTTTACTGCCATGACTGTGGGAAGTGCTTTAAATTCTCCAGGGATGTGATGCACCATCAGCGGGTTCACACTGATGAGAGACCTTTTAAGTGCCCAGACTGTGGGAAATGCTACAAAGGTTCTGGTGAATTGATTCGCCATCAACATATACACACTGATGAGAGGCCATTCAACTGCTCTCATTGTGGAACTGGGTTCAGGACATCATCTGAACTCAGTGTACACTGCCGGGTTCACACTGGGGAGAGGCCGTATTCCTGCTCCGAGTGTGGGAAGGCATTTGCAATGTCATCTACCCTTGTGAAACACCGGCGGGTTCACACTGGGGAGAGGCCATTCACCTGCTCCGAGTGTGGAAAGCAATACATTCAGTTAGCCAACCTGCTGACACACCAGCGAGTTCACACTGGAGTGAAATCATTCACCTGCTCTGACTGTGGGAGGGAATTCACTCAGTTATTCAACCTGATTTGACACCAGCAACTCCACAAATAACTCCAGTGATTGGGTTTTGCTTTGAATGATATCAATTCGAAATGCCTTCAATGAGCTGTGAGGAACAGATAAATAAATAGTGTTTGCTGCTAAATATGAACGAGATTAATTCAACTATGGGAAATTTTGTCCTCCTGAAGTCTTTAACAAGATTTTTTTATGAACTTGTGCTGCTTGTCACAAACAGCAGAAAAGAATATGGTGATGGATGTGAAAACCATTGGGGTTTTCCTATGCAGGTTGAAATCCTGCTGCCCATATTTCTGAAGACACATAAATAAGAAAAGGTTGGTTAAAGGAGGAGCAGGACCAATTTGGGACCTCAGAAGTGAGGGACATTATGTACTGAATAAATACTTTACATGTGTCTCTAACAAGGAAACAGAAATTCCCCAGGCCATGGTAACACAGGAGGAAACTCAGTCAGGAGAAGGCTTGGACATTGATGTGGGGGAGATTTTGGAGAAGCTGTCAGTATTTCAAATTCATAAAGTCTCAGGATCAGATGAGATACATTTAAGGTACTGAAAGAAGTGAGAGTGGACTTTGCAGGGACACTGGCCAGAATTATTCAGCATTGGGTGGCACGGTGGCTCAGTGGTTAGCACTGCTGCCTCACAGCGCCAGGGACCTGGGTTCAATTCCACCCTCGGGCGACTGTCTGTGTGGAGTTTGCATGTTCTCCCCGTGTCTGTGTGGGTTTCCTCCGGGTGCTCTGGTTTCCTCTCACAGTCCAAAGATGTGCAGGTTAGATGGATTGGCCATGCTAAATTACCCATAGTGTTCAGGGATGTATAGATTAGGGGGATGGGTCTGGGTGGGATGCTCTGAGTGTCAGTGTGGACTTGTTGGGCCAAAGGGCCTGTTTCCACATTGTAGGGATTCTACGATAAGATTCCTTAGACTCAAAGCTAGCGCCAGAGTTCTGGAGAATTACTCAGTCAACACACCCCGAGATGCACCAGCAAGTTCACACTTGGGAGAGGCCATTCACCTGCTTCCAGTGCAGTAAAGGAATCACTCAGAAAAATGATCTTCTGAGGCACCAGCAACTTCACACTGGGGAGAGACCGTTCACCTTCTCAGAATGTGGGAAGGGATTCATTTGATTATTCAGACTGTGGAAACATCAGCGAGTTCACACTGGGGAGAGTCCCTACACCAGCACTGAGTCCAGGAAAGGAGGAGTTCCAATATCCAACCTGCCAAGAGGTCACATTCACACTGGAGAGAGTGCCCTTGGCTGCACCGAGTGAGAGAAGGGATTCCCTTGGTTGTCTAACCCCTTGACAGGCCGGTGTGTCGACACTGATTAGAGACCTTGGTAATGTCTGGACAGTCAGAACTGTTAATGCTCCTCTGAACTGATTCAGCAACAGCCTGCTCACACTGACAGTCATGATGTCATACAGCACAGAAACCAATCCTTAGGTCCAACTCGTTCATGCCTGCTGAACTAAATTAGTCCCATCTGCCTGTGTTTGGCTCATATCCCTCTAAACCTTTCCTACTCATATACCTTTCCAAGAACAGCCCAGTAACTGGTTGAAATTTAATATTCTGGATAACAGTGATGATTTGAGGGGCTGCAATGTCACTTTTTAAGGCTCAACCTGAAATCTCTTCCCTTGATTCAAAAAATCTCAGAAACTTGTTCACAGTAAAATTATGAACTTTTACTTCGATTGCAAAGTGACATTTGGTGGCAGATCGACAATTCAGTGTCTGAAAGCCTGCACTGATGAACATCTCCATTAAGAAAGTGCTGATTAATCCTCACTGACAATTCTCACTGATTTGCACATTCTTGACTGTGACACATCAATTATGGAATGAAATTTTGAAGAAGCATGAAACTGAAGACGGAAGTACATTACAGACACATCAATGAAAAACTTCATGATGGGGAGCCTCAACGCCGGTTTCAGTCTGTTTTTTAATCTCACATTCTAAGAAATCTCCCCAATTTGGCTTCTCTGACACTACCCTGTCTCTAAACCCTTCTCTGGGCTGCAGGCTAAGCAGCCTATCTCTCTGCATCAGACTTTTGTAGATCCCCACCAATCCTCTGTGATCCATACACTCATATAACAAAGCGGGGAAGTCCCCTTGGGTTTCTCGTACATAGTGAAATTGTCATTACTACCGAAAATGACCATTTTTTGTCGGTTGAGCAGAATCCTATCGTCACACACCACCACACCCTGGGTATCTGGGCTTCCCATGTGACCGTGCAATACAACCACTACACCGGTAAATTAGAGGTGGAGGAGAATATACTGATTTCAATCCATCTGGTCACTTATAAATTTCCTTGAGGTGCGCTATCTAAAAAAAAATCAAGCATTGTTTCTGTGAGTATCATGGTTTAGTCTCCGAGACCCCTTGTCATTTTAGTAACCAAAAATTTTAAAGTTTAAATCCCCATTAAATTTTAGAATCTGAATACCATCACCCATCTTACAACTTCACACTAGGGAGAGACTGTTCACCTGCTCAGAATGTGGGAAGGGATTCACATCAGTGCCATCACTTCACAGCACTCATGCTCTCTTCTGGATCAGAAGCGAGATGCCAGTGGAGTGGGCTAGTTTGATAGCAGTGCCCCTGTCCTTTCCTTTACTGTCCTCCTCCTCCCTGAGTAAATTTATTGAGATGAATAAGGGGGAGGTGTCTCTCTCTCTTTCTCTGTCCCTGTTCAGGTACGGAGAGGAACTCTGAGGGGGGTAGGCAGTGTGCCCTGTCAGTTGGAGGAAGAGGAGTATCCACTGGTTCAATTCTCAGGTTGTCTTTAGCCCGAGTCTCTCACTCAAGAGCATCAATCTGTACGTGGGCTGAGTGACAATGTACGGGCTGCCCTTTGAACAATTTGAGCTGATTTATATGATGCCACCCCTGTTTGCCTGTTCCCAGCTGTAATTTGCAGACCGAAGGATACAATTTTAGAATGATCACGTAAGGCCCAGCGCACCATGTGGACGGAAAGGTTCTGGTTGGAACATTCTGAGCAACACTGTGCCCCCTACTTTATAGTCCACGGAGTTCATGTGCTTGTCTCACAGAAACTTTTGAGTTTGTCCTAGCTTCCCTATATGCTGCCACAATATTGGCCCTTAAATCCTCCTTAGGCTCAGGAGGTTAAACCTCATCTGTCTGTCTGTCACTTTGTGCCAAGTCATCCCAGTGTGTGCTCCTTCCCTGGCCAGAACATTTGTGCTTTTATTTTGGGTGGAGTGGCCTTAATTTTCTCTGGAATGTTTTTGCCACCTATTGCTGCTTTGAAAATGCTGTGTGAAAAGATCACTGCCTTTTCCCAAAAACCCCGCTTGTTCTTCCAGAAAGGCTGAAGCTGCCAATTCCATAAGTTGTGCCCCCACATTTGCAGGTAGTTTGTCTGCCCCCTCTCTCATAGCCCCCTATGGGTCTTGCATATGAACCACAAACCCTGTAAACCATTCGCCCCCTATTACATAAGGGGTGCCGTCAATAAATTTTTTTGGAATTTCCCTGTCAATATCACAAATCTCCCTGTCAATATCACTCTCCCCTTTCAATTTTGGTTTAAAAAGACCTGTTAGTGTTCTTGGTACAAAATCTGACCATTCATGGGGCCAGAGGGCGGACGGAATCTGGGTTCCCAGATTCTGGATTAACTATGTTCATGAGCGCTTGCCTGTCTGGCCTTTCTTGGGGCAGAGAGGTGCAATATCTTCCTGTGGGCTGGGAGCCCCACTGAGGACACTCACAGGCAAAGTGCCCAACCTGGCCACGTACAAAGCAGCAATTTCCACCTCGACCAGTCCATTGTTCTGCGTAGCCCAGAGCTGCTTGGGATGGAGCCCTTCCTCTGTCCTACCCCTCATTCCTCTAGGCCATGGGGACCACTTGTGGAGCTACTTTTTGTTTTGATGTCTTCTGCATTTCCTTTCCCATCTCTAACTCCCTGACTCTGTACTTAGCGTGTTTTACTCTAGGTCACTGACTCAATCTCTGGCTCCTTGCCAAGATATGGGTCCCTGATTCTGTACCCAACTTATTTTACTGAGTCCCAAGTAGCCTTACAGTTCTTAAGTGTCTACGCACACACACTAGTTTAAAATCTGCTTTGGGAGTGCAAGATGTTAAAAAAAGTGTACACTACCCCGATTAGAGCTGGTTGAACTGGAGTTGAGGATGTTCTTCCTGCTCCCAAGGTTCCTGCTTCTTCGTCCTGATGTTCTGTGAAGTGTGTGAGAGACCCCTCTGATTTGAGTGGCTTCTTTTAATGAGTTATCTGAGTCATTTCCGAGTACAGTGGCTTAGCAGTAGTTTGATGTAACAGGAAGTGTGTTATAAAAGACGGTATTGGATGCTGTAATTTTCCTGCTTGATGGAACCAACCCTAGGAGCCAAGGTGTCTCAAAAACAATTCTATTAAAGTTTAGATCTATTGTTCCACACAAAAGCTTGCAGCAGTGTCTCATCAACAACCCATTCAATCGTCAAAGTGAATGGTTTGTATATCTGTCTGGCTTCATCCAATTCCCAACATACTGTTCAGTTGGCCAGTTTTCCCAGCATGCCATTCAGCTGGCTAGTATTGCTTTCAATGTCCCAAAACAGCTGATATTTTATTTAGAAGGGACATTCCACTACCTACACTTCTCCCCAGTGCAATTGCGCCGATGGATATCCAACTCAGGCAGGGATTTGAATCCTTCATCACAATCTCCACATTTCCCGGTCACTCCCTAGTGTGACTGCACTTGTGTTTCAACGAACCAGAAAACTGGCTGGAGGCTTGTCCACACACAAAACATGTGCAGGGCTTCTCGTCACAGTGAACTGTGCTCATTCCTGTCATGTTTAACATCCAATTACATTTTGGTTGTGATAAACTGAATGCCTCCATTGATCCGAGGTGCTGCTGGATTTGTGATCCCTAACCGTAATTCCTCATCCTCTGGCAACCTCTGAAACAGAAAAAAAACAGAGTGAGAGAACACCCAAAAAAACACAAAGGCAGACTGTGACATTGAGCTGTATGAATGCGGCAATTTGTTTGGCCAGCCATGAGAGAAATTCACCATGAAGCCTGTCAAAATGTCCTAAAAACTGAATGCTCACAAATATCCATCATGAAAGGAATCTGCCATCCCAGTATGAACATGCACAAGACTCTGGCCTCTGAGGTAAACAAGAGAAATTGTACGTATTTACAGCTTGACCAGAACTTGTACAGAATCTCCCAAAGTCTCAACCTTCACCATCAAGGAGGACCAGGGTAGGTGATGTGTGTGGACACCATCACCTGCCAGTCAGTTTATCTATACACCTCATAATTTTATAAGCCTCCATGAGGTCAACTCTCGATCTCCTACGCTCCAGTGAAAAAAGTCGCAGCCTTTCCTCATAACTCAAACCAGTCATTCCTGGCAACATCCTGGCAAATCTCTTCTGAACCCTTTCCAGCTTAATAATATCCTTCCTATAACAGGGAGACCAGAACTGGACACAGTACTCCAGAAGGGGCCTCACCAATATCCTGTACAACCTCAACTCATATACTCAAAGGTCTGAGCAATGAGGGCAAGTGTCCTAACCACCTTCTGAATCACCCTATCTGTATGTGATGCAAACTTTAAAGAATTACGTACCTGAATCCCTTGGACTCTCTGTTCTACAACACTACCCAAAGCCCTATTTTTAATTGTAAAAGTCTTGCCTTTGTTTGTTTTACCAAAACGTTCAAGCTGAGATTATGGCACATCATAGGAACTAAAAACAAAAAAAGAAATTGCTGGAAAAAATTGGTAGGAATGGCAGCATCTGTGAAGAAAAATCAGAGTTAACATTTCAGATCCGGTGACCTGTCTTCAGAACTCACGGTAGCAGGGTAAAGGTTTGTATTTATGCAGGAGATGAGGTGGTGAGTAAACAATAGGCGGAGATAGAGCTCAAAGAGAGAGAACAACAGTTGGATAGACAATGGTGTGAGATAAGGTCACTCTGGGAGAATGATTAGTTGAATGTGGACTACAAATGGCTGACAATGGATTGTGTGCGGTAGCAGTCCATGTGATGGTAAGGCCTGGTGTATGAGGCTCGGAGAAAGGACATGGGAGAAGGTGCTCAAGCCCTAAAATGGCTGAACTCGAGTTGGAGCCCAGAACACTGTAGAGTTCCCAAGTGGAAACTGAGATGTTGCTTTTCCAGCTTGCGCAGTGTATCACTGGAGCTCCGCCCCTCATTCATTCTCATTGGTTGGAGGACCCGCCATACACGCTCAGTCCTCCAGCCGCGCCCCCTGTTTCCCATTGGCCAGGAGCTGCTGTCCATCAGTAGTGTCCCTTGCGAGCTGGAGCAGTGCCGGCCCAGCGGTTTGCAGTTAGACGGCTGCATTGTGCAGTTACCTGGGGAGGGCCCATCGCAGGAACCGGGAGGGAACGATCGAGCCAGTGGGTGGGTTGCCTGGATTCGAACACACACGGAGACGAGAAGCCAGTGAATGTCGAATGAAACCTACCTTTAGGGCGTTTAGTCCGGCAGCAGTTTCTCAGAATGCTGCTCTCCCAGGACCCGAGTTAACGGCCGCCATCTTCACAGAAGCTGGACCACAACAAGGCGCATGCGCAACTCTCGTGAGGCTTGTCGGCGACACTCATTCACTCCCATTGGTTGGTGGACCAGCGCCGCCCCTCATTCACTCAGTTCTAAAGAAGGGTCACCGGACCCGAAACATTAACTCTGATTTTTGTCTTCGCAGTTGCTGCCAGACCAGCTGAGGTTTTCCAACAACTTCTGTTTTTGTTCCTCATTCACTCTCATTGGCTTGCAGACACCCGTGGGTGAAGAGCAATGGAGCGGGCGTGGGAGAGGGGAGGTTTGATCTGACCTGAATTGATTTATTATTGTCACTTGGACCGAGATACAGTGAAAAGTATTGTTTTTTTGTTGCTACAAAACCAGTCCAGCTCGTCCCTGCCTCCCTAACCTGTCCTTCCTCCCACCTATCCCCTCCTCCCACCTCAAGCCGCACCTCCATCTCCTACCGACCAACCTCATTCCGCCCCCTTGACCTGTCCGTCCTCCCTGGACTGACCTATCCCCTTCCTAACTCCCTACCTACACTCACCTTTACTGGCTCCATCCCCGCCTCTTCGACCTGTTTGTTTCCTCTCCTCTATCCCTCTTCTATCCGCCTCCCACTCTCTTCCTATTTATTTCGGAACCCCCTTCCCCTCCCCCTTTTCTGATGAAGGGTCTAGGCCCGAAACTTCAGCCCCTCTGCTCCTATGATGCTGCTTGGCCTGCTGTGTTCATCCAGCCCTGCACCTTGTTGTCCCTTACATAAGTTCATCAGGATAATAGAACAGTGTTAACAGCTACAGAGAGGTGCAGAGAAAGATCAACACCAATATGTGAGAGGCCTGTTCATAACTCTGATAACAGCAGAGAAGAAGCTGTTCTTGAATCTATCAGTATGTGTTTTCAAACATTTGTATCTTCTGCCCAATGGAAGAGGGTGGAAGAGAGTATAACCGGAGTGGGAGAAGTCTGTGATTATGTTGGCTGCATTCCTGAGGCAGCAGAAATGTAGGCGGAGTCAGTGAAAGGAAGGTTGGTTTTCATGATGGACTGGGCTGCGTTCACAGCTCGGAAATCCCTGAAGTAGGTCTCAGACCCTGGATGAGAAGCTTGCAGTCCCCAGTTACACTGATTCTGCTTTACACCATAATTAAATACAGGATTTATGTGGTGCAATGGGAAGAGATGCACTTTGCCACAATTTTGTGTGGGGGCGATGGGCAGAGGGGTGCCTGTTCCACAAGTTGAGCAATGTGTGTAGTTCTGGTCACCTCATTTTACAGAAAAGATGGAATTGAACCAGAGAACGTGCAGAGGAGATTGATGAGGCTGTGTACCAGGAGCTGGGACAAATGCAACCATGTGAAAAGATTATGTTAACTGTGCGTTCTCCTTGGAATAGAGAAGGCCAAAGGAAAAATTAATTGAAGTATACAAAATTGAGAGAGTCCTCAATACAGTGGAAGGAGCCACTTACACCAACAGAGAATCCAGTGATAATAGGGCATGGATTTAAAATGATTGGTAGAAAGATTAAATGGAAGATTAGGAAAAGTGTTTTCCCCAACAGGATGAGTGGGGTCTGGACCCACTGCCAGAAGCAAGAGAAGATGCAAAAAGACTCAATTAATTTGTAATGTGTCTGAATTGGCAGAGCCAATTGGTGCAAAGTGGGCTAGGGCTGGATGACTTATTTTCTCAGCCGGCGCAGACACAGTGGCCCAAGTGGCCACTTTCTATGTCTTGATCTTTTTATGATTCTGTGAAGCAAAGCCAAAGTATGAAAAATGTTCATCTCTTCTGCTTTTCTAACCTGGGCTGATGGTGAGGATTTTTGTAACCTCCTTTGCAGGACATGGCAACGGTTCTTTTTGCGAAAAAAAGCATCACAACACAATCTGACGGTGACACTTGATTAATCAGGATGTGGATGTTATCTGCCTTTGATTGTATGTGTTGTTCTCCAGGTCTTTGTTATTCACAGTTCATACTACTTAGCTTCCCAATCCCTGTATCACTTGCTGAAAATGTTAAATTTGCATCTTGTAATCCATTTACTGTCTGCTAACAAGAACAGCATTTCTTTATTTTATCTAACTGTCTTTAATGCACACACCTCAAAGCCTCAAACTAAAAGCCTCAAAGCCTCCACTAGAAACCTTCCTCCAGTTCAAAAGACAACTGTTAATGATGACTCTGTTCCCTGTTACTCAGCCAATTTCAGACCCATGTTGTTAGATTTAGGTTTTGCTCACTGGGCTGTTACGGAGATTTTATCTAGTACTTTTTTTCCCAGTCCATGTTCATCCTATCAATTGGATTATCATCACCAACACTCTTCATCAAAAACTCAAGAGAAAGTTCATCACAATTTTCTGTGAACAATTCTATTTTAGCTTTCTTAAATGAACCCATATTTCTTTAAGTGGTTTCTCATTTTGCCTGGTATGACCATTTCTAACACTTTTCAAAGCTTAAACTGACTGTCCTGTCAGTGCTGAATTAACTGACACAAGTTTCATGTGGCAAAACAAAAAGGAGTAGTAATGGGGATGTAAAGCCAATGAGATGTGTCTGGGTGAGGTGTGATAATGACATTTAGATACCATAAATACAAAGTAAAGACAACCAGGTTGTGTTGGTGTTGACCTCTATCACACTTTCAGAAGCTGCCAGACCTGCTGAGTATTTCCAGCATTTTCAGTTTTTATATCAGATTTCCAGCATTTCACTTCTGTACTTGTTTTTAGTTCTTAGGACTGAAGGGAACAAATGGTGTGGGGAGAAAACAAGAACAGTTGCCTCATTCAGTCATGTATCTCCCAACCCTGCATTTCCTTTTCAAGGTCTGTACAAACACTGATTGGCTTTAATATTGCATTTTAATGATAATCCAAGAGTTTGAGGTTGTAGACTTGCTCACCGAGCTGGTGTGTTTGATTGCAGACGTTTCGTCACCCTGCTAGGTAGCATCATCAGCGCGCTTCCGGTGAAGTGTTGGTGTTCTGTCCCACTTGTTATTTATATGCCTTGGTTTGCTGGGGTGGTTGACATCACTTCCAGTACTGTTTTTCAGTGGTTTGTATTATCAGGTCCCATTCAATGTGTTTGTTGATGGAGTTCTGGTTGGAATGCCAGGCCTCCAGGAATTCCCTGGCATGTCTCCGTTTGGCTTGTGCTATTATGGATGTGTTGTCCCAGTCAAATTTGTGTCCTTCTTTGTCCGTGTGTCTTGAGAACAGTGAGAATTGGTCATGTCTCTTGGTGGCTAGTTGATGTTCGTGTATCCTTATTGTCAGTTTTCTTCCAGTTTGGCCTAAGTAATGTTTCTCACAGTCCTTGCATGGTATTTTCTATATTACATTAGTTTTATTGGTTGTGTGTGGAATCTTTTATGTTTGTCAGTAGCTGTTGCAGGGTGGTGGTTGGTTTGTGGGCTACCCTGATTCCTAGGGGTCTGAGTAGTCTTGTGGTCATCTCTGATATGTCTGTGATGTACGTTAGGGTGACTCGTGCTGTGTCTTCTTGTTGTGGTCTGTCGCAAAGGTAATGGCAGATTTTGTTTTTGGCTATCCATTCCTTTTAAAAACTCCATATAAGTGCTGCTGTTCTGTTTTGCACAATTCTGGGTTGCTGCAGTGTGTTGTGGCTCGTTTGATTAATATGCCAGGGAATTCCTGGAGGCGTGGCATTCCAACCAGAACACCATCAACAAACACACTGAACTGGACCCGATGTACAAACCACTGAGAATCAGAACCAGAAGTGATGCCAACCACCCTAGCAAACCGAGGCATACAAATAACAAGCGGGACAGAACGTCAATGTTTCACCAAGGCACACAGACAGTGTTATCTAGCAGGGTGATGAAACATCTGCAATCAAACACATCGGCTCGGCAAGCAAATCTACAACCTCATCCACAACTCGAGCTACAAATCTTCTCAAAATACTTTAATGCAAGAGTTTACATGGTAATGTTTCTCCCCAGGTATTGGCTCCACAAAGAATCAGATTAGTTTCTCTCAGTTTCACAATACGTGTGTGTTCTTCTGGTTTTCTCTCACTGTTTGTTTTTTTGTTTTCTGTTTGAAAGGTTGATTTGTAATTAGCGGAGTCATATGAAACCGTATCCAGCTCTGACGGGCATTCTGTTTATTGGAACTGAATTATCAAAGAATTTTGAACATGGAAGGAAAGAGTACATTCAACACTGGGGAGAAATACACCTACTCTGTGTGTGAAAGAGTCGGCCAGCATTTATCTGAAATGTCCAAACGCCAGTGCAGTCATACAGGAGAGATACTGTGGGAATGCGGGGGTTGCGGGAGGGGACTGTTTTACCCATCCCAGCTGGAAACTCACCAACACGGTAACACTGGAGAGAAGCCATTCACCTGCTCTGATTGTGGGAAGAGATTCAAACAGTCATCCGACCTTCTGACACACCAGCGAGTTCACACTGGAGAGAGACCATTCACATGCTCCATCTGTGGGAAAGGATTCACTCAATCATCCAATCTGCTCACACACCAGCGGGTTCACACTGGAGAGAGACCATTCACTTGCTCTGTGTGTGGGAAGGGATTCACTTCATCATCCACTCTCCGGATGCACCAGCAAGTTCACACTGGGGAGAAACTGTTCAGTTGCTCCCAGTGTGGGAAGAGATTCACTCTGTCATCCTCCCTGCGGAGACACCAGCGAATTCACACTGGGGAGAAACCATTCACTTGCTCTGTGTGTGGGATGGTATTCACTCTCACAACTGACCTGCTGAGACACCAGCGAGTTCACACTGGGGAGAAACCATTCACCTGCTCTGTGTGTGGGAAGGGATTCAGTCAGGCATCCAACCTGGTAATACACCAGCGAGTTCACACTGGAGAGAGACCATTCACTTGCTCTGATTGTGGGAAAGCATTCACTCAATCGTCCAACTTGCTGAGACACCAGCAAATTCACAAATAACCACAGTTGAAGGATTTTTTCTGTTGCTCACACCAAGGAATGAACAATGATCTTTTGCAGTTAAAATGTTAATAAAATTGTGTATCTGGAGTACATAGTTTTGTAAATGATCACAACATTGTTGTATATGCACACATTCACACTGGGTAGTGACTGTACTTCTGTGATTTGAAATAACACTAAAATTGTTGGAGAAAGTCAGCAGGTCTGGAATCCTCTGTGCAACACATTCTGAAGAAGAATAATTGGAATTGAAACATTAACTGTTTCTACACAATGCTACCAGACCTGCTGAGTTTCACCAGCACTTAGTTACAACAATAACATGATTCAAGAGAGATTTAAGAAAAATGAGAAAAAAATCAAATCCTGGAAAACTGAAAAGAACAAACATGGGGATAGGTCCCACATAATTAGAAAGTGATAAATTAATGGAGACAGTTTCAGACGAGACTCCTTCAGCATGAACACTTTCTAGCACCAATGTTATGGAGGTGGTTATTTAAAAAATGTAAGTTAATTTGTCAAACTGCCCTAATGGTCACACTCTTGGTGAAGTATAATTTCTAGCTCAACTTGGATTGCCGAACACTGTTTTATGTTTACCAATGCAAAGGAAACTTAAACCTGCAGGATCACTTCCAGTCAGGAACAGATCACAGTTGTACACTAATCTCTCATTTGAAGCATATTTCTAGCCTTCATCGTTGTTCTTCCTCTGATACTTAACCCAGTCGTAAGTGAGATTCTGTTCATGTCTAGGAGCTCTGAGCCACAGAAGATGGTGGCTGAGACAAATTTCTTACACACTGCAGGATTACCTCACACCAGGGCTTTGCTGTCAGTAACGACAGAGTTGAAAGACCAAAGTGCCATTTGTCCCACACACTGTGGCCCTGAAGCATGTGACCAGGCTGCAGTTCCATTGTTGCCGTACGATCCTCCCCTGAGATTGTCCTGTCTGAGCTCCAGGTGATATTAAACACACAGGAGAGAAATACAACAATCTCCAGTGACATGTTGAAGCAAAGCGGATTTATTTGACACTTCTCCAGAATATTCAACTCCAGTCCAATTTAAGAGGTTATTAACATCAGAAAGAAATTCCAACGGTCAGAATAAAAACATCAGAAAATTATAGCACAGATCAAGGCCACTTGGCCCATCGTGTTTCAGTTGGCTGAAATAGAATTAACCAGGCTAATCCCATTCTGCTGATATCAGTCCATAGCCCTGTATGTTTCACATTTCAAGTATATCCATTTCTTTTAAAATATGACTAAGGGTTCTGCCTTGACCACCCATCAGACAGTGAGTTCCAGCTCCCCACCATCTCTGGATGAAATTATTTCTCACCTCCCCCTCTTTCTGTGAATTACCTTAAATCTAAAACTGCCAGTTACTAACCTCCCTCTAAATGAACAGTTCCTTCCTATCCAGTCTCTGGGCTCCTCATTATCTTATCATTTCAATTAAATCTCACCTTGGTGTCCTCTGTTCCACAGAAAACAACCCTAGCCCATCCAAACTTTCCTCCAAGCTGAAATTCTCCAATCCTGGAAACATCCTCATCAATCTCCTCTGTATCATCTCTGGTGTAATAACATCTATCCTGGAATATGGGGACTGAGTGCAGTGCTTTAGCTATGGGTCAAGTCTGTGTTCTTGTCAATCACAAACAGAGGGTGGCGTGTATATGGAATGAGGTGTCAGAGGTAGTGGTAGAGGCAGATACAATTACAATATTTAAAAAGACATTTGGACAAGTATGTGGATACGAAAGTTATAGAAGGATATGAGCCAAACACAGGCAAATGGGACCAGTTCAGTTTAGTAAAGCTGGTCAGCATGAGTGAGTGAGGCCAAACGGTCTGTTTCTGTGCTGTCATTCTCATTATCCTGGTTTTCCCAAATGGAACTGGATGTGTACTCCGTGGGTCTGGGATACCCTGCCTTGTGTTTACTTATGAACTAAATGAAAATAAATTTCAGGTTTAAATAAAAATTCTTCAGCTACTCTTCAATCAACTTCTTCTATTATACTAAAATCACCTTTAAAAGGAAGTTAACCAAAATGTTTTCCTTTATTATTATTTTTGAAACACTGCAGATTTTAAATTGCTGAAAAAAATTCAGGTATGTTCACTGTTACAATCGCTTGTAGGTTAGCTTTATCAGCTATACTCGATGCATTTAACACTGACTGTAATTATATGAATAAATTGACTTCGGTTTTAAGATAATTAATCAAGTCTGAATTTCTAATTGATTAATGTGACAACAAGAACTCCCCTCAGTACTCCAGCTATGCTCTAACTAGTGTTTTCTAAAGTTCCAACATTATCTCCATGCTCTTATATACACTAAGCTCGACCAAATACCTCACCGACCTCCCTTCTGCCTGTCCAGCCACCTTTGGGGAATCTGTGGATGTCACTCCTAGGTCTCGCTGTTCCTCGACACTTCACAGTATCCGACCAATTATTGTGCATTTTCTTTGCCCTGTTGGCCCTGTCTTCCCAGGTTCATTATCTGCAGAATGAATTCCATTGGCCTTGTTTCTGCCTGTTTGAGTAGTCCATTGACGTCATGCAGTCTGCAGTATATTCCTCATCAGCCACCACACAACCAACTTCTGTCATATCTACAGTTTTTTTCATCATGACCTCGACCTTGATGTATACCACACAACTGTAGAACCCCACTGGAAATGGGCAACCAGCAAGGTTCAGTCCTGGATGCAGTTAACAAAAGCAGTAACAGCAGAATCCAATTGCTGGTGTCTCAGGTGAAGTTGCTGGTGTCTCAGGAGGTTGTGTGACTGAGTGAATCCTTTCCCACACACTTTGCAGATGAACGGTCCCTCCCCAGAGTGAATTTGTTGGTGTTTCAGCAGACTCTGTTTACTTTTAAACCTCTTCTCGCAGTCAGAACATTGGAAAGGTCTCTCATCAGTGTGAACAAGTTGGTGTGTCGTGAGGTGAGATGATTGAGTGAATCTCTTGCCACACAGGGAGCAAGTGTATGGTCTCTCCCCGCTGTGAACTCGCTGGTGGATCAGAAGGTCAGATGAATCAACAAATTCCTGTTTGCAGGCAGCACAGGAGAATGGCCTCTCCCCAGTGTGAACGCGATGGTGTCTCAGCAGGTGGCATAATCGAGTGAATCCTTTCCCACAGACAGAGCAGGAGAATGGCCTCTCTCCACTGTGAGTGTATTGGTGTTTAAGAAGGTGCTTTCTGCATTTAAATTTCTTCTCACAGTCAGGACATCCAAAAGGTCTCTCATCAGTGTGAACAAATTGATGTGTCAGAAGGTAGGATGAACTAGTGAATCCCTTCCCACACACAGAGCAGATGAATGGTTTCTCACCAGTCAGAGTGCGTTGGTGATTTAGTAAATCCTTTTTACTTTTAAAGCTCTTCTCACAGTCAGAACATTTAAAAGGTCTCTCATCAGTGTGAACAAGTTGGTGTGTCAGGAGGTGGGATGACTGAGTGAATCCTTTCCCACACACTTTGCAGGTGAATGGTCTCTCCCCAGTGTGACTGCGTTGGTGTATCAATATATCCTTTCTGCTTTTAAAACTCTTCTCACAGTCAGAACATTTAAATGGTCTCTCATCAGAGTGAACCTGCTGGTGGGTCCGGAGGGTTGATAAAGCATTAAATCCCTGCCCACACACGGAGCAGGTGAATGGCTTCTCTCCTGTGTGAACATGCTGATGTGTGTAGAGACTGGATGACTGAGTGAATCCCTTCCCACACACAAAGCAGCTGAATGGCCTCTCCCCAGTATGACTGCGTTGATGAGTTTCCAACCCTGATGGGTAACTGAATCCCTTCCCACATTCCCTACATTTCCATGGTTTCTCCATGGTGTCAGTGTCCTTGTATCTTTCCAGGTTCAATGATTGATGGAAACTGATGTCCACAGACAGAATGCATGAATGGTCTCTCCCCGTTGTGGAAGGTGTAATTATTTTTCAGGCTGAGTAACCGGTTAATGCTCTTTCCACAGTCAGTGCAGTGGAATACACTCCCTTAATTGTGTCACTCGCTTATGCTTTTTCCAGTCTGTTCACTGGAATGTGGTCACTCAAGTCTGTGCGCCTTGGTGCTTTTGCAGTCACGATTGTGTGTAAAATATTTTCTTACAGGTGAGCATTTCTCCCTCCACGTTCAGAGGCTGATGATATTCAGATCCTAATGAACTGAATGACTCTATCAGATTTTGATATGATGACTTGTTTCAGCTTCTGGATGTAAACACGACCTTCTGAATACCCTGCAAAAACAGTTTAAAATGAAACACTTTGAATGTGAAATAAACAACCAGGCTATTCAGTCTAATTACTCTGCTGTTTTTCTGTTTTCCCTCCAATTTAATTCATCTCGCTCATCTGACTTTTTTTTTTCATCCCTTCTTCCTTTCAATCTTATCTAGTTTCCTTTGGAACATATCTCTGCTTTTTGCCTGTACTATTTGCTGTGAATTCCACATTTTAATCATTCTCCGTGTGAAGAAATTTCATGAGGAAAGACCTGGTCCAAAACATTCATCATTTAAACTGCTGTATTAGGTCACTGCTCAAGCCTTCCTTAAAGGCTCCAATCTGTTCAATCTTTCCCAAAGGCTGCATTACTTTATAAACCCCACCTATGTCAGTGTAGTATGGAGATTGGGAAGAAGCAAACATGTCTCTGGGTTGCAGTTTGCAGATCCTCCCCTCTGGAAAAGGAGTTTATAAAACCTATCTCTGTCAGTCCAGCTTTCCCCTACAGCTCATTGTCCCCGCTCTCTGCAAACCCGGGACTGGGATCTCCTTCACCGACCTTTGCGATCACACACCCTGTTCCCGGAGGGAGCCGCCCCGTTCGGCCACCGGCTGCATCGCTCCCTCCGCCCGGGCCCGAAATCACCGCCAATACTGCGCATGCTCCAGGCAATGCGCTGGCGCACGCGTCTCCTGTGATGTGAATAAGGGTTTTCAGCCCTGCCGTACATAATGGGTAATACCATCTCCATTGATAGATATTTCTAAAATGAAGATCAATATTTGTTTGGCTGTTACGTGTGGAGACTAGGACAGACGTTCAAATAATAAAACAAATAAGCAATTTGTAGAGAAATGTAACGAAATGAATCCTCGATTGTCTAATCACGAACCTAGGAGAATGTGAATTGATGGTGCATCCATACACACCTGAACCAGGAGCAATGAGAACAAAGTTCAACTTCTGCAGTCAACTTCTGCATTTACAGTGATCCATTGAATCACTGCTCACACACGGGACATTGAAACAGTTTGCCTGGTGTGAATGCACCGATAATCCACCAAATCCTGTAAACTTTCAATGTCTGTGTCTGTTTCAGATTTCCAGCATCAACAGTATTTTGCATTCATTTGAGTCTCCTCAGAATGGTTTCCGGGTTACACACCAGGGGAATACTGATCTCAGTGTATGGAAGTGGCAGTCTTCTGGATGTCGTGGATCATGCAAATAGATGATGCAACCAATCTCTGTGCTGGATGTGGTGCCTTCTCTTATTCTCAGTCTTCCTGACCTGACTGAAATGTTAAGCCAAAGTCAGCATTGAGCAATTTGAGGACTTCAAGCCAGCTCTCGATGGTAAAATGTAAAAGACTAGTCTCTTCAGATAAACTGCTTTGGATTTAAAGGGAACATTGTAGAATCTGCAGGCTCGGTCATTTTATTTGTTACTCTCAAAATTTATGACACAAAGCCACTTAGGCCCCTGTTGAGACAGAAAACTGCATGTTTGAATTGGTATCAATGTGGTTTGATGTTTTGGGTGTTACTTCTCATGTACAAATAGAGCACAGTGGCCATAGTTAACTGTGGTGCCAATCTTCTGCTTTGGAAAGAAAAATGCCACTTAAAAAAAATCTCATGACAAACAGTCTCAGTGATTCTGGGTACCAAAATATTCCATTTCATCTGGCAGAAACCAATTAAAATGAAGAAAACCTGTCAGTTGATTCAAATTAGGCTATTGTCAATTTTAAAAGTGGCACACTTACCAAGTTAACTTGAAGTAATATACGCCAACGAAAATAAAGAAAATACAAAGAAACAATTCATGTTAATACTTGAAATGAATAAAATGTCAATTGCTTTTTGCAAGATAAATTTGAGAAGCAAATAACTGATTAAATGTGTAAGAGGAGGTGAGTCAGGGTAAGAGATAGAATTAAAGGAAACAACACATCACTGAATGAGAATTGGATTAACATACCTTGGATCCAGTTCAATGAAATATAACAACCTGTTGTTGATGTTCATTCTAAAATGGAAGTATGGATAAGACTAATAAGTTGACAGGTCGCCATGACACACTTTGGAAAGTGTCTGATATTCGAGTCCCACTACTCCCTGGGTCATCACCAAATGTAAAGATTCGTTCAGAGTACTCAAAAGTCCCCAATTCACCTGTCTGGTGGACCCAGGTTAACAGAAATTAAAAAAAATGCTGAGCAGGTTTCCGTACTTCACAAGAACTGCTGTTTATTACAAATAAATCATTTCTAGCTACTGGCAAACAAACATACGAATTACCAACATGTAACTCTTATAGTCCAAACTCCGAACCCCTCCCACTTGTTAAACCTTACTCCCACCCCGCAAATACACACAGACAAACAAACATGAATGTTAAGGATGGAGAAAACAATACTAGAGAAGTACAGTTCAAATATCACCAGTCAGTATGAGTTGAGGAGGTGTCCTTTTTGCCTTCCAACAACTTCTGTTCTGCACATTTTTTTCAATTTTTCACAGAAGACACAAGGTGGTTGACACACTAATTGAAACTCTTGGTTATTAATAGAGGCAACATTTCACAACACCTGGTGGGAGATAATATCTAGCTATCTTCCTGACTTTGGTCACTTCACTGAAGACAGTGCGCAAGCAAGGGGACATTGTCGTTTCTGCAGTTTCAAGGTTTCTCTCTGTATTGTTCAGAACCACAGCATTCACCTACTTAGGTGCATCAGAGAATTGTGGCTAAACTGATGACTTCTGACTTCAAGTCGTCCAGATTGCAAGAACAAATCAGCAATCCGCACGCATACCCAGTGCCATGACCTCTCAGGTCTCTTCCCCACCGGTTGAATAAAACAACTGTGTTAACACAACTCACAATGCATTCCAGTAAGTTGTTTTTAGAAAGAGCAACAACTCCTTTCACAGTCCTTGGCCTAAAGCAATTTTCCCCATTTTGTTCCACAATCCAAAATAAAGAAAAACAAAAAGATATAGTTTTTACATAGGTTCTCCCAGAAATGTTTGTATCTTTGCCTATGAACTTTTAAAGTAAACTTGATTTGGTAATCTGGCTACTACTAAAGACACTGAGACCTTGGAGGAGCAGATAAAGGAAGATTTTTAGACAGACACCTGTGAGTGAGCCTGGGTAGTTAACTTAAGTAGAAATTCACCCTTTTCAAACTACTTACATTTTATATTTGCTGAAGTAAATTAACAAGGTGAAGAGAGCCATTTTAAGACTGATATTTAACTCAGGAAGGCATCCTGCAATTAATCAAATGTGTGAATTTGTCACCAGAAACACATGATTAAGTTGTCAGTGTCAGTTCATTAAATTGAAGAATTAATCATGAATCAGTGATTATGTTAAAAGACCAGGTCATACTTCAAACTCCATCTACCCATTTAAATTCCATGCTGCAGTTTCTGTCAGAGACAACGTGAGATCTGATAAGATGGTTTTGCAGTGAGTCCTCCGTGATCTTGACTAATTTATTTGGAATGGAAAGGTTATATAATAAACAGAATGTTTGTGCAGGATCAGAGAGGAGGGATGTATTGAACAGTCCCATTGCTTTCCTCAGTAGCACATTTACCAAAATAAAAGAAGTAATTTGAATCAATTCGTTAATGAAACTAACCCAGCCACCGAGTTACAATCAGCTCATTTCACCTGTGGTAATTGCTGCTGAGAGATTCAATTCTCAAAGATCCAGAAAGAGTATTGTGAGCCAAGTACCGGAAATTCCGGGGAAAAGTGATGGTGATAGTTTTGCATCCAAATGCTATTTGATACAGTGTCACACAAGAGACTTGTAAATAAAGTTCATGGAATAAAAGGGGCAGGACTAACATAGATACAAAATTGACTGAGTGATGGAAACAGAGAGTAATAGTCAATGGATTCTTTTTTTGGCTGGAATGTTTTCAGTGGAGATCCCCAAAAACTGTTTGTATACCTTTGCTTTTCCTGACATTTTTAAAATGATTTAGACCTCGATGTGCAGGGGATAACTTTGAATTTTGTGAATGATTCAAAACTTGGAAACAATGTAAACAGTAAGGAGAATGGTGTAGAACTTCCATAGGACATGGAAAAGTTGATTGAATGGGGGGATAGCTGGGCAGATTAAGTTCAATGCAGAGAAGAATGAGGTGATTTTTTTGGTATAAAGTACATGGAGAGACAGTTTAAAACAAAGTGCAGTACTCTACGGGGTGTACATGAGCAAAGAGACCTGGGCGCATGTGTGCATTTGTCATTAAAGGTGGCAGGACAGGTGGAGAGAGCAGTTAATAAAACACAGTGTCCTTGGATGTCTTAGGAGGGCACAGACTGCAAGAACAACGAGGTTATGATGAACTTACATAGATACCAGTTTGACCTCAGCTGAAATATTGTGTATGGTTCTGGATGCCACACCAGGAAGAATGTGATTACATTGGAGGGAGTGCAGAAGAGGTCTGTGAGAATTCTTTCAGGGATGAGAATCTTCAGTTATGAAGCTAAATTGTAGAATTTGGGAAGTTTTCCTTGGAAAGAAGACTATGAGGACATTTGTCATAAATTCTGAAAATCAAGAATGTGTGTAGAGTAGATGGGAAGAAACTGGTCCTGATTGTAAAAGGGAACCAAACAGCACATTTTTAATGTGTTTTACAAAACAGGCAAACAGAAGATATTTTCACACAGCAAGTAGTTAGGGTCTGGATAACACCACCTGGAAATATGGTGGAGGCAGGTTCTACTGACACATTCAAGAGGTGGTTAGCTGGTAATTGAGGAGAAACTAGGTGCAGCATTACAGGAGAACTGCACTAAGCATAATCCCTCAAAGAGCTAGTGCAGACATAATGGGTCAAATAGCTTCTTTCTGTGCCATACAATTACAGGTGGACTGTTATGAACATCAGCAGAAACAGATTGTGCTGAACTTGGTTCAGTCCTGGATGTGATTAACAGCAACCACCACAGTTACTCATAAACTCGCTGATGGTTCAGCAGGTTGGATGACCAAGTGAATCCATTCCCACACTCAGAGCAGCTGAATGGCTTCTCCCTCATGTGAGCTCGCTGGTGTCTCCTCAGTTTAGATGAGTGAGTGAACCTCTTCCCACACTCAGAACTGATGAATGGCCTCTCCCCAGTATGAATTCTCTGATGCTTACGGAGTTGAGGTGATTGTGTAAAGCCAGTCCCAGTGAGAGCACCTGAATGGTCTCTCATCAATGTGAACACATTGATGGCACATCAGTTCTTTCGAAATTTTAAAGCACTTTCCACGGTCTGGATATTTCAAAGGTCTTTCAGTAGTGTGAATTTGCTGGTGTGTCAGTAAGGCGGATGACTGAGTAAATCCCTTTCCACACACAGATCAGGTGAATAGCCTCTGCCCGGTGTGAATGTGTCGGGGGAGAATAAGGTCAGGTGATCTCCTGAACCCAACCCCCATTGTTGTGAATATATTGATGGAGCATCAGTTCCTGGGAACTTTTAAAACCCTTCTCACAATCAAGGCATTTATTAGGCCTCTCATCAGTGTGAATTTTGCTGGTGTCTCAGCAGGATGGAAAAACAATGAATCCCTTCCCACAAAGCAAACAGGAAAAAGGTCTCTCCCCTGTACGAATGCATTAGTGTGCCTGAAGATGAAAGGACTGAGTGAATTTCTATCCACACTCAGAGCAGGTGAATGGCTTCTCCCCAGTCTGAGTGTGTTGGTGCAGTGAGGGCAGAAGAGTGCCTGAACCTCTTTCCGCAGGAAGTGCAGCCAAACAGCTGCTCCACACCATGAACTCTTTGGTGCATCTGGAAGATAGACAACTGAGTGAAATCCTTCCCACACTTGGAGCACATGGATGGGTTCTCCTCACCGTGAACACACAGGTATGCCTGCAGGGTGATAAATGAGTGAATCCCTTCCCAAATTCATAGCAGGTGAATGGTTTTTCTCCGATGGGAGTGTATTTGTGCACAGTGAGGGTGGAAGAATACCTAAGCCTCTTTCCACCCAGGTCCCCAGAACATTACCTGGTTCATAGGATTAACAGTTCAATGATAATACCACTAGGTCATTGCCTCTCCTTGTATTTGGCCAATACATCACAGCTCACTTGCCAATTCATTCAATTTCCATTGCTCTGATTGGAGAACATTATTCCAGAATGAACTACTGTATGACACTATCAAACTTGATGAAAGATTCTACAATATTATGGTCACTATTTCCCAAAGGCTCCTGAACACCAAAAATAATTATATTATGTAAATAAAATGGGTAATTAAGACAGCCTGATTCAGAATTGATCCTCCAAAGTTCTGACTTAAAAATAAATCTTGTACACACCTGTGATCATGCCACGACTTTAAGATATGTTTTTTCTCCAGTTTATTTTAGAGGGGGACTGGGGGACGGGTTCCAAACAATATTTGAGAGGATAACCAACTTGTGAGGCCTTGGGGTGTTTTTCTTTTTAAATTGGAACAATAGATTCAGTCTGAGTGTATGTGGTCAAGCTCTCACAGAACCAGGATTTTAATTTTGGCAGTTACTGCTGTGGTCTTAGCAGGATTGGAAGGTAGTGAATCACTCCCACATGCTACACTCTCTCTCTGAATTTTCCCTCAAAATTGTCCTTTGATGTTCCTTCCTCCATTAGAGAATGATATATGAAACAATCTGTTTTTCTGAATTTGCCTTGTTCCAAGGGTGAGGTTATGGGATGTTACTAAATTGGAAGTTAATTAATAGATAGTAATGATTACTATTCAGTTAAGTTTTCCAATAGAGTTATTATTCCAAGTTCTTCTTTATTCTGTTGTAGTTTAAGTAGAGGGTTTGAATAAAATGTGTGTTGCTTAACATCGCATAGTTTGACCACAAATTTTATTTGGAACACATTTCAGAGGTGACTGCGAGGTGCTGAGAAAAAGTTAGGGTCTAAACTATCTTCTTAATATATTTTGAGGGGGTCTACTCTGGCCTGTAATATTACAGAAAGAAAAAAAAAAAAAAATCCTTCATAACATTTGTAATGATTAGATTCACCCACTCTACATGGAAATAGAAATCACCCATTATTACCGCCTGCATTTAACAAAGTCCATATATTTGTCGTTCCCCAAAGTGCTATAACATAAAGCAGGGCTACGATTTTTCAACATCTGGATATAATTTACAGAAAAATACAGCTCCTGAAATCTCATGAACACACTGCTGTCTCCACAGGTATGCATGGCCTATCCCCAGTGTGAACTCACTGGTGTAAAGTCAGTTGAGATGATTGCCTGAATCCAGTCCCACAGTGAGAGCACCTGACAGTCTCTCATCGGTGTGAATATGTTGATGGTACATCAGTTCCCCAGAGCTTTTCAAGCACTTCCCACAGTCTGGGCATGTAAAAGATCGCTCAGAGTGAACCCGCTGATGGCGAAACAGGTCCCCAGAACGTTTAAAGCACTTCCCACAGTCTTGGCATTCAAAAGGCCTCTGATCAGAGTGAACACGTTGATGGCGTATCAGGTCCCAAGAACTTTTAAAGCACTTCCCACAGTCTGGACATTTAAAAGGTCTTTCCCCTGTGTGAACACGCTGGTGTGTCTTGAGGTGAATTTTCCGAGTGAATCCCTTCCCACACTGGGAGCAGGTGAAAGGTCTCTCTCCGGTGTGAGTGCGTTGGTGTGCACGGAGTTGTGATGACCATATGAACCTGGACCCACAGACAGCGCAGCTATATGGTCTATTGTCAGTGTGAACACGTTGGTGTGACTTCAGCTCCCCAGAGCTTTTATAACACTTCCCACACTCTGGACATTTAAATGGTCTCTCCTCAGTATGAACTCTCTGGTGTGCCTTGAGGTGGGAAGGGTCAATGCATCCCTGCCCACATTCAGAGCAGATAAATGGCCTCTCCCCAGTGTGGAGACGCCGGTGTCTAGTGAGTTGAGATGATCGCCTAAACCCAGTCCCACAATAAGAGCACCTGAATGGTCTCTCATCAGTGTGAATACGTTGATGGAGCATCAGTTGTGTGGAACTTTTAAAGCACTTCTCACAATCTGAACATTTAAAAGGTCTCTCCTCGGTGTGCACACGTTGATGGGACTGCAATCGACTGGAACTTTTAAAGCACTTCCTGCAGTTTGGGCATTTAAAAGGTCTCTCCTCAGTGTGAGTCTGCTGGTGTGCCTTGAGGTCATGTGACCGAGTAAATCCAATTCCACATTCAGAGCAGGTGAACGGTTTCTCCCCAGTATGAATGCGTTGGTGCACAGTGAGTTGGGATGACCACTTGAAGCCAGCCCCACAGTCAGAACATCTGAACCACCTTTCCTCAGTGTGAACTCGTTGATGGGACATCAGCTCACTGGAACTTTTAAAGGAATTCCCACATTCTGTACATTTAAAAGGTCTCTTCTCAGTGTGAACCTGCTGGTGTGCCTTGAGGTGGGATGATTGAGTGAATCGAGTGCCACATTCAGAGCAGGAGAATGGCTTCTCCCCAGTGTGAATGCGTTGGTGCACAGTCAGTTGAGATGACCACTTGAAGCCAGCCCCACAGTCAGAACATCTGAACCGTCTCTCCTCAGTGTGAACACGCTGATGGGACATCAGGTTACTGGAACTTTTAAAGCACTTCCCACAGTGGGGACATTTAAAAGGTCTCTCCTCAGTATGAAGTTGCTCGTGTGTGCACAGTGTAGATAACTGAGTGAATCCTTTTCCACACAGAGAGCAGGTGAACAGCCTCTCCCCAGTGTGAATACCTTTGTGAATTTTCAGCCCAGAGCAATGGCTAAATCCTTTCTCACAGTTGCCAGATTTCAATAATTTCTCCCCAGTGTTACTGCATTTGTGCTTCTTGAGGCTAGCTAATTGGCTGAAGCCTTTTTTACACACAGAACATGTGTATCTGTTCTCCCCACTGCGAAATGTGCTTTCTCCTTCCATGGTTAAAAGCTGTTGGTAACTGGTTGTGATAAATTGGGTGACTCCATCAGATCATGATGTGATGTTTGATTTCAGTTTCATGACTGCGTACCATCCTCTTTGCTTAACCTGTGAAATTAATTTAAAACAGAAGAAAGGAATGAGCAAGAAGCCACAAAAACATAAAGGCAGGTTGTAAAATTGTACCGAGTGAATCTGGCAATTTGCTGGGCCAGCTCTTGGGAAAAGTGACAATGAAAGCTGCTGGATTGCCATAGAAGTTCAACTGGGGCTAAAACTAATGTCAAGCAAGGAAGGGACCTGCATCCTGGTCTGGGCTTACACAGGACTATTTATTTAGTGACTTAGACTCCCTACAATGTGAAAACAGGCCCTTCGGCCCAACAAGTCCACACCAACTCTCACAGCATCCCACCCAGACCCATCCCCCTATAATCCACCTAATCTACACATCCCTGAACACTATGAGTAATTTAGCATGGCCAGTCCAATCCATGGGACCTGCATGGAGCAGAGTGACAAAGAAAAGAAGGAGACATAGGGAAGTAATCGAGGGATTTTATACTCTGCAACTTGTCCAGAATTTTGACAGGACATTAAAAAGGCATCTGGATGGGTACATGAATAGGAAGGGTTTAAAGGGACATGGGCCAAATGCTGGCAAATGGGACTAGATTTACATAGGATATCTAGTCAACATGGATGAGTTGGACTAAAGGACCTGTTTCCATGCTGTATATCTCTATGACACTATTAAGTGTCTAAGTCCTGCCCTGATTTGCCCGAACAAATTGCAGCACCACACTTTTGTCTAAATTACACTCCATCTGCCACTCCTCAGCCTGTGTGCTCACCCGATTAAGGTTTCATTCTACTGAGATAAACTTCTTTGCTGACAACTACACCACCAATTTTGTTGTCATCTGCAAATTTACTAACCATACCTCCTATATTCACATCCAAATCATTCTTACAATTCATAAAAAGCAGTGGACTGCACTGATGTTTGTGACACACCATTGGTCACAGGCCTCCAGTCCAAAAGGCAACCCTCCACCACCATTCTCTGTCACCCACCTACAAGCCAATTTTGTATCCCAATGGCTAGGTCTGCCTTTACTCCATGGTGGTGCTGCTGAGCCACTATAGGTGGTGAACATTGAAGACCCCACTCAGAGTACATTCTTCACACTTGTCACCCTAGTGGTCTTGCTGAACGACATTGAATAAGTTTCTACACATAAGGCTACTGTATAACAAGCATTTTGTGACACTGTATTAACATGGACAGAGGACTGACTAAATATTAGAAGACAGAGTTGGGGTAAAGGTATCCTTTTTCAATGGCAATCTATACTATGAGATGTCACGGATCAGTTTTCACATCACAATCATTTAAAAATAGACGTTCAGGACTTGGATAATGGAATGTATGTTGTGTTTCCAAGTCTGCACACGACTCAGAAATAAGGGTTAACTATTTTGCATTTATTCCTCTATCCAGCTACCTGCTCACAAGGTAAAATACGACTCCATCCTCAGTAAATTTAGACAATTAGCATAGATTCTTATTAAACAAAAACCTACATTGAATCAAAATCAACCTCACAGCTTAAATTTTTCCTGGTTAAATGACCATTTTCTAAGGCCAATTCATGTTGTCTCATTTCCCTGACTATTTAGAGTTTTTTTTTTCTTATTTCATCTCCTTTTCCATCAGTCTGTATTTCTTCCTCTCCTCATTATCCACCTCCTTGTTTTCCTTCTAACTTAATTTCTAGCTTTTCATTTTGAACTCTATCTTGGCTAATTTTAGCAATGACATCTCAATTTAAAGTTCCCTTTCTTCCAATTCTAAATATTGAATAATCACTTGAAGCATTCTTGCTTATAAAGACCTTGCTCTGATTTTGTACCTTCAATTTAGTAGCTACCTCTCTCAGGTTTATCCCTAGTTAAATACTTCAAAAGGTGTTATCTTCCAAAACTCTGGTCAATATTCAAAGTCATGTTCAATGCAACGCAACAAACTTCACAACACAATCGATTTCAGTCGGACGCTAAGTATCTCATGCTTTAAAAAAAGTGAGACACAGATTCCTTTAAAATTGTGTGTATTTAAAAGCTGCAAAGTCCCCAATTATGATTCAGCTGATGTTATTTCTGGACAAGTTCAAATCCCAACTTCTAAAGATTGAATGTGATGACTTATTATTTATAAACAAGCATACAATACTGCAAATTTGGTCTGAACAATGAACTAGAAGTCCATTACATAAAAGAAATGAAGGTTAAACAGAACAGAACAGCCTATTTCCGCGGTATGGCAGCTCAGCACTTAGCGCTACAGCCCCACAGCGCCACGATCCAGGTTCAATTCCACCCTTGGGTGACTGTCTGTGTGGAGTTTGTACATTCTCCCGGTATCTGAGAGAGTTTCCTTTGGGTGCTCCAGTGTCCTCCCACAGTCCAAGATGTGCTGGTGAGGTGGATTGACCATGTTATATACCCTATAGTGTCCAGAGATAAGTCATGAGAATGGCAGAGTTATAGGGTAGGGAGGTGGATCTGTGTGGGATGCTCTTTGGAGGGTCATGTGGACACGAATGGCCAAACAGCCTGCTTCCACATTGTAGAGATTCTCCGATTCTACTTGCATCTAACCAATTTTAAGCATTTCAAAAATACATGGCAAAACAAAATCCCATCCCTTTCCAACACCAATACTTTACAATATTCAAATACCAGAGAGTGCTCCATTTTAAATCTCACTTATTGATTTGATTTAACTATTTCTTTCAATTCCTGGTCTTGACACTTTCAACTTTATTAACTTCAAATAAACAACAGTTTTCTAACCAAGCACATCTTGGCAAGAGTTTTCCAACTGAAATCTTAAACCTAAGTTAATCTACTTTCCAAATGTTTTGAATCAACTCCTTCAACTTGGAGAAACTGTTCTCACATCCGACCTCAGCCAGCTATTGTGTGAACTGCTACAACCCAAAGCTTTCCAAATGATAGGGATTTCCGCCCCGATCGAAAAAAAACTCTTCTAAACCAAAAGTAAGCTCATTGGTTGTCTCCAATCATAAAAAAAAATATACAAATAAATTCATATTATTACTCCAGGAAGATTCCAGTCACCAGGACTCTGAGACATACAGATTCAAAATTATGACACCAGATATGCTGCGTTGGTTATTAAATCCCAAGTATTAACAGACCAAAGCATGTGTCGCTAGTTCAAAATCCAAACTTTAAAATAAATTACATATATATAAAGCACACCTTATAGTCAAGGAGTGTAAACAACAAACCTAGGGTAGGCAGTCCATGAACTTTTGCAGACCAGTTTGTGACAGCGACAAATGCACCATCATCAGTATAGGGCAGAGGAATTCTCTGATCAAAAGATGGGTTTTATTTTTGTCTTTGTTTTCAGTCTAGATTGATTACAGATCTCATTGCCTGACTTGGCTTACGGAGAAACTCCTTTGTATCATCAGGGAATGCCAAGGGCAAGCGAATGGAGAAGAATATGCCAAACCAAGTGGGGGTTCCGACACTGCCAATTTCACTTCATTCTTCATCCTGATCATATCAGATGTGATGCTGTCAATCTGTGCAATACATGGCATGAAAGGAGCAGTTGAGCCTGGAGATTTGTTGGACAAAACCTTTTTTGGTGATCTCCTTTGTCAAGTTTCCTTTGTAAATTGATGACTTTTGTGTTTTCCTTCTACAGGACATGTGCTTCTCTCTCCGAACACTATTTTTGAATTCAGGATCAAATTTGGTGCTTTTAAAAAGGGACACTGCAGTCCCAAAATCAGCCACAATTCCAGAGTACCAAACTCCAGCCAGTTATAAGTGTGTCAACCTCAGGAGAAACAAATGTAATATTGTTAGATTGTCAATCTTGGAAATGATCAACAACAGCAATAACAGCAGAATCCACTTCTTTCAGAGGACACGGAAATCGCTGGCTGAGCCACCATTAGCCAGCCTGGACAAGACAGTGGTAAGTTTTCTCCTTAAACTGCTGCAGTATACTGGTTATTGAGGTTCACTTTTGAACTCACTTAAGCATCACTAGGTTGAATGAGTGAGTGAATTCCTTCCCACACATGGAGCAAATGAATGGCCCCTCTCTGGTGTGAACTCATTGGTGAGCAAGGAGAGAGGATGAACACCTGAAACTCTTCCCACAGGAAGTACACCTGAATGGCTTCTCCTCTGTATGAATTGGCTGGTAAGACTCGAGTGCAGTTGATAGTGAATCCCTTTCCACACACAAAGCAAGTGAATGGTTTCTCCGCTGTGTAAATTTACTGGTGTGCAAGGGGGGTGGATGACTGCCAGAAACCTTTCCTACAGGAAGTACAACTGAACCACTTCTCCCCGGTGTGAACTCGCTGGTGTCTCAGCAAATTGGATGACTGAGTGAACCCCTGCCCACACACAGAGCAGGTGAATGGTTTCTCCCCAGTGTGAACTCGCAGGCGTATATTCAGGTTAGATGAAGACATGAACCTCTTTGCACAATAAGTGCAGCTGAACGGCCCATCCTGATGGACACCCCACCCTCATCGTGTAACATGAGGCAGGTAGTTTGTGTAAATCTCTTCCCACATTCTGACTAGATGAATGGTCTCTCCTCGTATGAATTCATTGGTGTGATTGGAGTTTGGTTGTCTGAGTAAATCCTTTCTCACACACAGACCAGGTGAATGGCTTCTCCCCAATGTGAAATCGGCAATGGATTTCAAGCTGGGATGGACAATTGAATCCTTCACCACAGTCCTCACATTTACACAGTCTCTCCATGGCAATGTCATCTTTGTATCTCTCAGGATGGGCAATCAGTTGAAGCCTTGACCGCACACAGATTGAGCACAGTATTTCCCCACTGCAAATGGTGTAATTTTTACTTTCCCCAATCTTATTGACTGGTTCAAATTCTTTCCACAGGAAATTCACTGGAATGCTCTCAGAACGTGTGACTGTGTAATGCTTTTTCCAGTCTGCTCACCGGAACACAATCACTGAGGTGTGTGAATATCTCTGGGTTCTTGTCACTCACACCAATGTTTGAAATCATTTCCCACAGACAGAACAAACATTTCTCCTTCCACATGCAGAGGTCAAATGTACTCAGATAATGATTGATTGATTGGTTGATCATGAGTCAACCAGACCTTGGCAAGAAATTTGCTTTGTGTTTAATATCTCCAAAGCCTTCTTTTCAAATATTCTGCAAAAGGAGTTTGCAAAAGTCATCACAGTCAATGCAGGGTAGAAATTCTGAAGTCAGTTCCAGATTCTAAGGAACATTACTTTCCTCTCCTGTTCCCCAAATCTGTAAATCCCAGTTCCACAGTCCCTCCCTTCCTCTTTGGACTGAAATCCAAACCCGTCTCCCTATCTTCTTCCTCGACTCCAAATTTTCTCCCTCCCTCTGGGTTCAGTTCACCAGGCTCCTGTCTGCAGACTACAAATCAAAGCAACGAGTTTGATTCGGGGTTTGGTGTCGCCTGTGGGTGTTCGTAAATGCACCCCTCCCACCTCTCCGGGTTTCCTTCCTGATCAGAGCCTCGTTGATTCACCCCACCCTCCCCTCCAGGCTCCAAAGTGAGACACGCCTTTCCTTCACCAAGATGGCGGTTGGTTGCCCAGTGACAATAACCGCCTCACCAAGATGGCGGTCAGTGGCTCCGCGCCCTCAGGCCTCCCCCAAGAGGTTATAAACTCCCCAGGCCCCCTCCTCCCGCGGTTAACATTCCTACCATGTCTCACAATCTCGTCCCCCAGAAGCAGGAGAGGAATCTTGTCACTCAGGCCTGGCGACCTTCCCGCCCAGGCGCCGGCTCCATTCCTTTCGCACAAACAGCAGCATCGACTCCCGTCCCGCTCGAGGTGACAAGGGTCCTGGCTGTTAGACGTCATTTCCGGGCCAAAAGGAAGTAGACGTGGCTGGAGGGCCGCGCTGGAACATGTGGTCGTCCAACCAATCGGAGACAATGAAGGGCGGTACGATGGTGTGGACCGCCCCCAGGAACCTGAATTGTGCCCATTTAACCCGTTGTTTCTAATGAGCCTGTTCAGAGATGCCAAACCTCTGGGGCAGACAGGACTAGTACCTGAGCTTCCCAGTCCAGGGTCAGCGACATTACCACTGCGCCCTCCCCGTGGGGAATTAAGAACAAAAACAAAGTTACTGAAAAAGCTCAGGTCTGGCAGCGTCTGTGACGGAAAAAAAAAGTTAACCTGACCGGTGACCCTTCCTCAGAACGGGGAATTAAACCCGTCTCCCGCTTATTCGGCGGGGATACTAACCACTAGGAGACAGTTAGGACTGCAGGTGCTGGAAGCTAGAGTCAATAAATGTAGAGCTGGAAAAGCACAGCAGATCAGACAGCATCCGAGGAGCAGGAAACCCTTCATCTATGCTATCGAGGTTCCTGACCAACACTGAGTCATTCTGCTGTCGACACTTGATGTTGCCCACATCGGACTCCAAACCTGTAGCAATGTGGTTGAATCTTAACTGCCCTCTCTGAGAACCTTACAACATTCTTCAAGAGTGGGGCCCAACTATGGAGTTCATTTTCATAAGGATATAACTGAAAAGCAGGGAGGTTCTGGTCAACTAGTTCAAAATTAGATTTGACTGGGATTATATACTCAGTCTCCATTACATCTTCATTTAGAGAATAGAAATAGATGCATTAGAGGTGTCACACTGATTAACAAGGATAAAACTAAAACTGACAGCATTTCACCTTGAGAAACGGCAGGGTGAGGGTGTTAAAGAAAGGTGAAAACTGAAGGGTGACCTGATGGAAGTCTTTAAGATGTTGAAGGGGGTTCAATAATCTAATGGCGATTCATAGGAAACCTTTTTGCCCAGCGAGTGGTGAGAATATGGAACTGCTCCCACAGTGTAGACGATGCCCTAGTGGTATTATCACTAGACTGTTAATGCAGAGACCCAGATAATGTTCTGGATTCAAATCCCACCATGGTAGATGGACGAATTTGAATTCAATTTTTAAAAAGTCTAGGATTAAGAGTCTAACGGTGACCATAAATCCATTGTCGATTGTTGGAAAATCCCATCTGTTCACTGATGTCTTTTAGAGGAGGAAACTGCCATTCTCACCTGGTCTGGCCTACGTGTGACTCCAGACCACAGCAATGTGGTTGACTCTTAATCCCCACCTCGAGGCAATAAATGCTGACTTGCTAGCGACACCCTTGTCCCACGAATGAATAAAGAATAAAGGCACAGCAAGCGTCTGAGGTGAACAGCAGGAATATATTTAAGGAGAAGCTGGATACATACCTGAGGGAAAAAGGAATAGATGGAGATGAAGAGGGGAGAGTGGAGGCTCATGTGGAGCATAAATACTGACATAATACTAAATGAACCAAGTGGCCAGGCCCTGTGCTGTAGAATGGATGGGACAGAGATGTGTTCATTTCTGATTTTGTAGTGAGAGGAAATACATTATTTACAGTCAAGGATGAAATAGTTATCCATCATCAGCTTTTGGGGATCATTTCAGCAGGAATGTGCAATCCCAGTCTCAAAGAGCATCAGCCTCACTGGAGGCAAAGTGGTGAGCGTGGCCAGTCCAGCAGAAAGAAATTCTCTGACTCTCCCACTTCACCGACTGTGATGTGATTTTTTTCCCTCATTTTTAAACAGAATCAATGTTTAGGTCAGCATTTATTGCCCATCCCAAATTGTCCTGCTTGTGAAGGTGCTGGTGATCTGCCTTCTGGGACGACAGGCCTTGTGGTGTAGGGTCACCCACAATGCTGTTAGACAGAAGAGTTCCAGGATTTTGACCTAGTGACAGTGAAGGAACAGCCAACATTATTCAAAGTGAGGATGGTGTGCAAGATGGACGGGAAGTTGCAGGTGGTGGTAGTCTCATTTAACTCCTGCCCTCGTTCTTCTACATTTTAGAGGATGAGCATGAATGTTGTTGCTAATTAACAGCAAATGCAACTCCTGTACTCACCTGTGAATTCGCTCATGTTTTCACAGATTTGATGACTGAGTGAACCGCTTTCTACACTCAGAACAGATGAATGGCTTCTCCCTTGTATGAACTGGTATTCCTTTTGGCCAGATAAATCCCTGATTTACTTCCCACACTTGGAGCATTTAAATGGTTTCTCCCCAGTGTGAATTCACTGGTAACTCAGCAAGTTTGATGACTGTGTGAATTCTTTTCCACAGTCAGAGCAGGTAAATGGCCTCTCCCCAGTGTGAACTCGCTGGTGTATCTACAGACTGGATAACTGAGTGAATTCTTTTCTACAGTCCAAGCAGGTAGATGGGCTCCCGCCAGAGTGAGCTCACTGCTGTCTCAACAGGGTGAAATATTCACTGAATTTCTTCCCACACTCAAAGCAGGCAAACAGCCTCTCTCCAGTGGCAGCATGCTGATGTTTGCACAGGGCAGACAAGTCAGAGAATCCCTTCCCACCTTCCTAGCTTCAAGGAAGTTCAACAATCAACTTAAGCCACACACACACACACACACACACACACAACAAATGGGTATTATGGCAGGTTATGTGACGATTGAAGCTGTTTCCACAGTCAGTTCACTGGAAGACTCTTAGTTGGGGGTGTGAATCTCACTGCTCTTCGAGTTAAATTGATGTTTTAAACCTTTGATGCAGACAGAACAAATTGACATTTCTCCATTTATGGTTATTTAAGTCCCAGTTAATTAAGTGCCTATGCTCACACGATGTTTGTTTTGAGATTTCTGTCTACAAATCTTCCCCTTCTAGCATCCTGTGAAAGTGATTCTAAAAGGTATAAGTACAGATGAGAAATTCAGAACAGACAATTCTCTGGAATACCTTTTTCCTCTCTCTTCCCCAAAATCTGTGAACCTCCTTCCCACCATGTCTCCCACCATTCTCACATGCTGACCCTAATATACATACCTCCCCATTCTTCTGAAGTGCTGCTCAACACATTCATGCTGGACAGACTCTGCCTCCTTCCTGGTTTCACTTATTACCTCTTCAGTTGCTACAAGTCAATAATTTAACCCTAGGATTTTATTTAAAAAGTAAGACAGAAGACAGTATTATGCTCACAAATGTTGAATAGAGGAGGAAGTTTCAGTTTGGGTGAAGTTCCATTTACATGGCTTGCTGCTGTGGAAAGGCTGCCAACACTATTAATGACCCATCACACTCCAATAATGATCTCCTACAACCTGTTCTATTAGGCAGAAGGTACAGAAGCCTGAACACATGCACAAGCAGGTTCAGGAACAGCATTTTCTTGGCTGTTATTAGACTGATGAATGGACTCGCGAGCCTCAAATCATGACGATCTTGCTCACATTGACGTCGCCTAGTGCATGCCCTGTGCAATGAAACCTGTATGTCTCTAAGTCATTTTGATCTGTATATCATTGGTTACTATGATCTACTTGTACTACTCATAAAACAAAGCTTTTCACTTTATTTCAGTATATGTGACAATATATCAATCAATCACTCAGCAGCAGCAGCTTTGCTGGGCAGCAATGAGCAGCTTCAGAAGGTCAAAAGACCGAAAGAACTGCCAATGCTGGAAATCAGAAATTGCTGTTAAATCTCAGCAGACCCGGCAGCATCTGTGGAGAGAAATCAGAGTTAATGTTTCAGATCCAGGATGCTTCTTCAAAAGCTCATTGTCCAGTGTCCACACTGAGGCAATAGGAAAGCCCTGATTGGCTGGAGAACAAGTGCGCTTCTAGTCCTCCACCATTTCCCACTGGTCAATGCATTGTGTTACGACAATTTGGAGGTGGAACTTGGATCCACATGGGTCTGGAGCTCCTTTGACCCCAAAGTGTGGAATGGTCAGCCAATACAAAATGTGGGTGCCAGAGGGCCCCAGCTCCTCCTCCTTCTACAAAGCTATTAACTTTTGCTATGGATACCCTCAAAATGTGTTACATTTATTCCTCCACCCCCTTTGTTCACAGCAAAGAAAGGACAATGTTCTAGCTCCATTCAGTTGCGAAGAATCATACCGAAATAAAACATTAACTCTTGTTTTTCTCTCCACAGATTCTGTCAGACCTCCTTGATAAAACAGGCTCTCCAATTGTAAAGAGACTAGTTGATCAAACGTAAGTCCTTCAATGAACTAATTTAAATAATTTCAGTTTATTTAAAACAAAAACAAACCTGTTCCCCAAAGACATGCTGGAAGAAGTCACAGGAGATATGAGTTGAATTGAAGTTTTGGCTCCTCACTCGAACCCTTGAACTGAAATGTTCTTCTGTCACCCAGAATGGACAGAGTCAGAATGAAAGACAATACCGGGCTAAATTACATTGAATATCTAGCACAGAATCAGACCATTCAGCCTATCCAATCCACATCAGTGTTCATTCTTCAACTGAACCTGTTGCCAGGATTCCTCTTTTAACTCCGAGTACACTTCTATTTTTTTCTGCAGGATCCCTGAATTGTCTCTGCATTATTCACTTCAATCACTCCCTGTGGTAGAAAATTCCACATTATGTTCATTCTCTGGTAAATTCCCTGCGATTTATCAATGACTGTCTTAGAATTACTTTTCCATCTATAACTGAAAATACACTCTGCTCCTAGCAAAGGCTTTCATTTTATTCTAATTTATTCATTCATAGGGTGTGGGTGCTGCTGGTTTGGCCAGCTTTTATTGCTAATCCCTAATTGCCCAGAGGGCAGTTCAGAGTCGACCAGATTGCTGTGTGTCTGGAGACACATGTAGGCCAGACCAGGTAAGGATAGCAGTTTCCTTCCCTAAAGGACATGAGTGAACTCGATGGTTTTTACTCCACAATCGACAATAGATTCATGGTCATCATTTAACCCTCGATTCCAGATTTTCTTTTTTTTTTTAAATTGAATTCAAATTCCACCATCTGCCATGGCTGGATTTGAACCCAGGTCCCCAGATCATTATCTGAGTCTCTGGAATGACAGTCCAGTGGTAATACCACTAGGCCATTGCGTTCCCATTATTTCCATATATCTCAGATTAAAATTGCAAAACAGGAAATATTTGTTCAAATGATGTGAAATCCTCAAGATCCATGGCTTTTCACAGACAAAAATAGACCTTGAGTGCTGTATGTCTGCAGGAAGTATTTGTGAGGGGGAGGGCAGTTTCTCTCAGTCTTAAGGTAGGAATTGTTCGATCTCAAGGGAATATAGGTATAATTAATGAGATTTAAGATTGTCATATTGTGTTTTACAAAGGCTCAGAGATGAATATTCTGAAATTGATGTTGTTTTAAGTGTCAGATATTGTAATGTAGCTTTAAGAGAAAAATAAAACTGGATTTCTGGTAGGGAGAGGTCAGAGCACCAGGTCACCCTATTTAGATGCAAACTATATTTAGCTGTTATTGGGGACACAAACCTGATTGACTCAAGGGAAGAGATGAGCATCAGATTGATGTGAAAGTCAAAAATTCACAGATGTAGGTTAGACTCGTATGAAATAAATCCATATATATCATTCGGGATTTGCCATAAAATAGCTGAAATAGAACTGGATCGGGAAAAACCAGCATGAGCGCAAAAATTAACAGTTGTTCACTGTCTTAAAAAAAAAGGGATAATGAAAAGTTTCTTTTGAAATAGAAATGCAGAGAGAGAAAAAGACAGCATGAGTAGTTGTACAGTGTACAGATCTAGCAATTCAGATAGATTAGAATGGTTTAGCTTTTCACGAAGACTGAAAAATTAATCTGAACCTGCAAAGGAATTGGTATATGTGTGCAAGTTCAGTCAAACATTGAAGAACATCTTGCTACCGAAAAACCAAGGATCAGAAAACAAAAAAAGAGAAGACTTCAAGAAATGATGGGATCCACAGAAATCATACCAACGTGAACTAGAATATTAAATATTAATCATTGTTGTAAAATAAGCCAGTTGGTTCACCTTCCAAATCAGTGATTGCTTTCTCCACCGGAATGGTTATTGTCAACAAGAACATTCTCACTCTGGGGTTTAGTGTTCAGTCCAAATCTGGTCATCACTTTCCGAGTCTGATTGGTTTCTGCTGCCTCGCTGTCTGTGGAGATTCTCATTGACCGACTCGCTTCACCTTTCTCCCTGAGCAGCAAGCTAGGTTATGATGATCCCAGGGCTGTGAAGATTTAAGGGGAAATATGAATACTCAGTAAGCATTGCAAAGATTTAGGCATCACATTCCAAAACAAACTTCACTGTATATAATTGATAAAAACAAAGTAAGCCCTCTGACACTAACCATTATCGTATATATCGATGTGTGCCTCGATTCCAGTTTTACTTTTATACCCCAAAAGTTCCCTCATTTCCAAAAAATCTTGAAGGTCCATTTGTTCTGTTTAGGGACTAACCGAGGGTTAGGCCACAGGCCTCTGGCACTTGCTTTCATCTCTCTGAAGTTTCTCAGTTTAGCACTTAGACTTATAGAATACTTTCGCTTGGAGAAGATTTGAACATCTGTGCTATCATAACCAACTGCAAAAAGCATTTGGTTTGCCTTAAAGACCAACAACTCAACCCTTCCATGGTTACAATCTTCCTCGATCACATTATCAAAATTCTTTTGCATGTTCAAGAGCAGGGTTTGATATTCTTGGTTGATCTGATCTTTAAATAAAGTGTAATCTGCCAGTTTTTTCTTGATCACATTCAGAAGGACATTTATTTCACTGTGAGTGCCATCAACACATTCGTCAATTTGGATTTTCATTTTTCTTTGTACTTGGAGCCTTCCACACAATTCATTGTGAGTTGTTCATTGCTGAACCGCTTACTGTTGTATTCTGTATTGTTTCAGCACTGGCAAACATGTGTAATTCAATGACAAAAACAGAAATTGCTGGAGAAACTCAGCAGGTCAGGCAGCATTTCTGGAGAAAGACCAGAGTTACCATTTCAAGTCCAGATCCATTCTGAAGAAGGGTCACTGGACTCAAAACATTCACTCTATTTTCTCTCCACAGCTGCTACCAGATTGGCTGAGTTTCTACTGCAATTTATGGTTTTGTTTCAGATTTCTAGAAACCACAGTTCATTTTTATTTTACATTTAATTCAATCTTAAGTGTTATGATCACTTTGTGCTCCCCAAGGCCTTTGTCTTGAAAATATTTAACTTGTGAATTGCAAGCGCTTTTGCTGCTTTGGTAGTGTCCATGACTGGAGTAGATACATCAGTATTTTTAGTTGAATCAGTTCTTTGCTCAGCTGGATTACAAATAGACAAGGAATGTTTACTCACAGACAAAGCTCCTGAATTATAGGACACCATCACACGTTGTGGGAACACAATACACCCCATTATGTCAATTCCAATGATTCAGCCACATCATTCATTTGTAATTTTGAAATAAAACCAAAAATAACACTCACTCATTTACCACAGCATCACCTAAATTCATTCTAAACAATGGGGTTTGCACACAATTACTAACAATGCACTGTATTAAAACAGGTAACTTCTTGAAGAAAAGTCAATCTTTTTCTATTAATAAGATCTGAGCTGAGCTAGTAGCTCTCAGGATCACAATCTTTCTCACCTCTATCAGAGAAAAAAACTGGTGTTACTTCCTTTTAAACATTAATCCACCAAAATCCCTGCTGTCTTTTTTGCCCCGATAGTGAATCCATTAGAAGGAACAGGTTGCTCACAACTTTAACTTTTTGGTACAACTTTCCCTGGAGAAACACCAGCCATTTTCACTGGATTACTTTTTAATCTCTGGCAATTTGCCTTTAAACATTCATCCCTAAGACAGTGAAAACACAATCAGTCCTTTTGACTCAATTCCATCTTCTGCACTACCTTTCTCAGCATTTCAATGAAAATCTGTTCTTTCACTTATTCTACTTTTTCCATGATAATATGATTTCTGTTCACCTCTTCCCCCCATGATTTCACTTTCCAGCTCCTGTGTCGGTTTGTTACTAATGGTTTGTGGCAATTGAGATATCTGTGAGAACTGAAGAAGGGTCACTGGATCTGAAACATTAACTCTGCTTTCTCTCCAGAGATGCTACCAGATTTACTGATTTTCTCCAGCAATTTCTGTTCCTGATTTCCAGCATCTGCAGTTCTTTGGTTTGTTGTTAACTATTGAACTGGCAACTTCCTGCCACAAAGCTCACTGCCCTCACTGAAGTCACCTCTCGGGGATTTTTTTCCCCTCGATCCAAGCTAGGGGAATTGCCCTGCTTTATTTCCCCTCAAAAACTCCACCAATCAAGCTACAGATTACCCAAGAGCAAATCTGCAACAGCCTGCCATGAGAAACCCAAAAGATGTTCACTAAAAGAACCTGGTCAGTCCCACAAGCCAAATCTCTGGCAACATGATGTGCTGTATGTGGTTCCCAACAGAAATGCAAGTTACATGCTACATACCTTCAAAGTAGTTACTGCATCAGTGATCCATGTGATCACACATAAAACAATTTTTGGAACAAAATACTCAAGAATCAACTCATTGGACAAAATTTGTGAAACTCTCTGACCCTTCCCTTTTAGTAAGTGTCAGAGTGAACATGGTTCAGTCCTGGATGTGATTAACAGCAGAATCCAACCCCTGTCATCACTTGTGAACTCGCTGGTGTCTCAGCAGGTTGGATGACTGAGTGAATCCCTTCCCACACTCAGAACAGGTGAATGGCTTCTCCCCAGTGTGAACTCGCTGGTGCATGCGCAGGCTGTATGAATCACGAAGCACCTTCCCACACTCGGGGCAGCTCAATGGCCTCTCCCTCCGGGTAACTCGCTGATGTCTCAGCAGATTGGATAAATGAGTAAATCTTTTCCCACATTCAGAACAGGTGAATGGCTTCTCCCCGGTGTGAACTCGCTGATGAATCTGCAGGTTGGAAGAATCAATGAATCCTCTCCCACATTCAGAGCAAGTGAATGGCCGCTCCCCAGTGTGAACGCGCTGATGTCTCAGCAAGTTGGATGACTGAGTGAATCCCTTCCCACACTCAGAGCAGGTGAATGGCATCTCCCCAGTGTGACAGCGTTGATGTGTTTCCAGTGCAGATGGGGTACAGAAGTCCTTCCCACAGTCCTCACATTTCCACGGTTTCATCATGGTGCAGCTGTCTTTGTATCCTGCCAGTTTCGATATTCAGTTCGAGTCTCATCAACAGGACGCATGTACAGTCTCTCCTCGCTGTTAATGATGCATAGTTTACTATGGCGGTTTAGCTGTTTAAAGCCCTTTCCACAGAATCTATGCCGGAATACGCTCACTCCGGTTCAGAGGTCATATTTCTTTCCTGGTCACAATGATGTTTCAAAACTTGTGAAGCATCAAAACTGTCAAACGTTTCTCCTTCTAGATTCACAGGCCAATGAATTTCAAGTCCCGAAGAATCAACTGACTGTGCAAAACAAAATCATAAAAGTCATAATCACTGTCAGTCTTGGATAGAAATACAGAACACACAATTCTAGTTTCTATCAAACATTCTTTCCTCTCTTGTTGCCCAAAAATCTCTCGTGTCCCAGTGCCTTGTCTCCCTTCTCACTCTGCTGTACATGATATGCAGTCTCTAAATTCACATTTGGGTGATTCATGCTGAGTGACAGACCCATATTTCCTATAAATGTGTAGATATTTGGTGGACTAAAATAGGTAATGTATAAAGCTGTAATGAATTATGGGAGATACAAGAGAAATGTGAAAAATAACTTTATTTGGATAGGAAGCAACTATGACCTGGACCGGTCTTTTTTTTTTAAATACTGTATTGTATTACAAGACTAGAAACAATGATAATGGCACTTTGTTTATAGATCTATAAACAAAATGTTGAATATCAATCATGTAATAACACAAGAAATATCTTTATTTATGCTCTCCTTAAATATCAGCTTTTCCCTGAGTAAATCATTCTTTTAATTGTGAATATTAAGGAGCCATTCCTTTTAGCCAGACAAGAAAATGTGTCAAACTGAGAGAGCAAAAAGATGTCAGTGTCTGTAAGACAGACAGGAATAGGAACCAAGCTTTCCAAAATCTGCACGTTCCTGGATTCACTTTCTTTCCCCTCGGTTGCTGCCAGTGAACAGTTTTCCCCTTCCCTCCAAAGATGGTGCATAAAGGAGGCAGTTTCAGCCTGAAGTTCATTGTTTTCCAGTCACATTGCTGTCTGGAGCAGACAGAATGGTTAATTATTTCTCCTTTCAGATTCAAAGTTCAATGACATTCGTATCCAAAAGGTCAAGTGACTCTGTCAGATCTTCAGATCAAGCTTGTTCTGAGAGTTATGTCTGCAAATACTATCCTGCAGATCCTACAATACCCTGAAAAGGAATTTTACCTCAGTCATCGCTCGAAGTAAAGGCGATAGATTATTTCAAAATTCATTGGATAGGCCACTTGAAGGTAACAATCTTGCAAGGCTAGAGGGCTTTAGAGGGTGGATAGGACTAAGTGGTTCTAAAATTTACTGCCCCCTAAATCCTGACCATCTGTTTTCGCCAGGCAAACAAACGTGTGAAGCTGAGCAAATACAAACAATAGGTTTAAGGGAGACATATATACCTGAAACAACTTTTCCACAGTCTGTTCCTTCACTGGATTGACTTCCAGTACGTTGAATTGCTGTAAGTGAACGATTTTCTCCCTCTCACTCCCTCCCAGGATGAGAAAAGAAATGGAAAAGGGAAGACATTGCTTTGCTCCCAGATGTTGCAAAAAGGATGGAGTCTCATTGTAAGGCAAGATGGACGACTTCCGCATTGTGACGTTCACAATACGTTAGGGAGTTTACCTGAAGCAGCCAATAGAAACTGGGGAGCCCATGCATGACGTCATGGGGTTCCAGTCTGCCGGCTCGGCGCGCGGAGCCCCGCCCCCAGCCATTTTTCCCACACCTCCACCTGGAGCCAGGATTTCCAGTGCAACCGGCTGCCAGCTCAGGTAAGAGCCAGAAGCCGCTCGGGGACCTGCCCCGCCTCCTTTCTCCGGTTCCAGCTCTGGGTGAGGGGAAAGAGAGGTCATTTTACAAAAATTTCTTCCCTTTATTTCCCTTCACCTCTCTGAGCAGGGACACCGACAGTTTCCTCCTGGCCAATAGGAGGAAAGTAGGCGGGCTGGCGGACCACGCTGAGGTGGCTGGTCCTCCAATCAACGGGAGTGAATGAGGGGGGGCGGGGTAAGCAGGACGGCACGTGGTCACTAACGTCGCCGGCGCAGTGCCGCTGTGACTGGCGCCTGGGAGAGTGCAAAACGGGGAGACGGGAAAGGTGGGGATAAAATAGCGGAGACCGGAAAAAAATTGAGTTAATATGCACTGGAAGATTTTATATGTATCCAGTGTAAACCGATAAACCCGAGTTATAAACTCCTAGTCCCGCGTCTGCAGCAAACGCGAAAAGGCAGCGGGCGTCAGACGGTGATAGGAGCAACTGCAGATGCTGGAGAATCCGAGACAACAAGGTGCAGAGCTGGATGAACACAGCAGGCCAAGCAGCATCAGAGGAGCAGAAAGGCTGACGTTTCGGGCCTGGACCCTTCATCAGAAATGGGGGAGGGGAGGGGAGGGGAAGGGGGTTCTGAAATAAATAGGGAGAGAAGGGGAGGTGGATAGAAGATGGATGGAGGAGAGGAAACAAACAGGTCGAAGAGGCGGGGATGGAGCCAGTAAAGGTGAGTGTAGGTGGGGAGGTAGGGAGGGGATAGGTCAGTCCAGGGAGGACGGACAGGTGAAGGGGGCGGGATGAAGTTAGTAGGTAGGAGATGGGGGTGCGGCTTGAGATGGGAGGAAGAACAGGTTAGGGAGGCGGGAACGAGCTGGACTGGTTTTGGGATGCGGTAGGGGGAGGGGAGATTTTGAAGCTTGTGAAATCCCCACCTGCACATCTGCCAATGTGGTATACTGCATCTGCTGTACCCGTTGTGGCCTCCTCTACATCGGGGAAACCAAGCGGAGGCTCGGGGACCGCTTTGCAGAACACCTACGCTCGGTTCGCAATAAACAACTGCACCTCCCAGTCGCGAACCATTTCAATTCCCCCTCCCATTCCTCAGACGACATGAACATCTTGGGCCTCCTGCAGTGCCACAATGATGCCACCCGAAGGTTGCAGGAACAGCAACTCCTATTCCGCTTGGGAACCCTGCAGCCCAATGGTATCAATGTGGATTTCGCAAGCTTCAAAATCTCCCCTCCCCCTACCGCATCCCAAAACCAGTCCAGCTCATCCCCGCCTCCCTAACCTGTTCTTCCTCCCACCTATCCCCTCCTCCCACCTCAAGCTGCACCCCCATCTCCTACCTGCTAACCTCACCCCGCCCCCTTGACCTGTCCGTCCTCCCTGGACTGACCTGTCCCCTCCCTACCTCCCCACCTACACTCACCTTTACTGGCTCCATCCCCGCCTCTTCGACCTGTTTGTTTCCTCTCCTCTATCCATCTTCTATCCGCCTCCCCTTCTCTCCCTATTTATTTCAGAACCCCCTTCCCCTCCCCCATTTCTGATGAAGGGTCTAGGCCCGAAACGTCAGCCCTTCTGCTCCTATGATGCTGCTTAGCCTGCTGTGTTCATCCAGCTCTGCACTTTGTTGTCTCTGTAGACGGTGATAGCCACCGTGTTACTGCCGCCATCTTTATTGGGGGCATATGCAGCAGTGCGCATGAGCATCATTCCCCCAGTGGGGGCGGTATGATTTGAAGAGGAGTATTTACATCGCAAACTGAAACTAAGAGAAATGTTTGTCTTTTCTAGAAGTCTATCCTGGACTGACAGTGATTTTTCTTTTGTGAATTTGTTTTACAGGATGTTAATTGAGAAGAATTTGCAGACCGGGATGTCAAAACAACTTCTGACAATCAGCAGAGTCATCAGGATCTGAACATCATTGGCATTTAACTATGGAAGGAAAAAGGTTTGTCTGTTCTGTCTGTGGGAAAATACCTCTGATATATTTGTAAATCGAAAAGGAGCAATATTTTCAAATTCGTGGTTGGATCACCCCTTGGGGTATGTGTTCAGTTCTGGGTCCTGCAGCCGAGAGATGTTGGCCTGAGAGCAGCACAGATTTAACCAATTAACACCTCAGTTCTTTAAAAGAACTGTCAGATTTAGTCCCAATCACCCACTTAATGATTTTAACCTATATATTTCTCATTCTCAAATGCCTGCAAACTTCCCTTTAAAATTCCTTATGTACTTGAATTCAAGCACCTTTTCAAGTGGAACATTCCAGTTCCTGACAACTTTCTGTTGATCCTGAACTTGCTGAAGTTCATGTTGAGTCAGGCGGGGTATAACGTGCAGAATTGAAAGATGAACTGCATTGGAACAGTACGGGAGGTTGAGGTCAGAGTAAGTGTGAGTAGATAATTAAATTGATATGGCTGCACTGTGAGTGTCGCTTGACTCAATAAGAGTGCTTTGAATCAAAAAGTTATGAGCCATAGGGATAAGGTGAAACTGAAAGATTGAATGGTGCTTGGTCTCAGTTCAGAAAGTTACCAATGAAAGCAGCCAATTAGTAATTGATACCTGCAGAAATTTTCTTACAGTTTTAAAAGTATAATATGTAGCTTAAATACAAATATGAACTTTCGATTATGATAGAGTTTGAAATGAAGGAAGATCCCTAGCTGAATGAAATTGTCTTAAAGGGAGGAACTAGCTTAATGCAGAGAGAATTCGTGACAGGAGACCTTAGACTAGTGGTGTGCACCTCTTGCACAACATGAGAAATAAGGGATGCCTCCAGTATCACTGACAGCTTCACATGCAGGAGTTGTGTCCATCTGCAGCTACTGGTTAACCATATTTTGAGCTGGAACTGTTGGTGACTCACTGGGGAGCATCCTTGACACAGAATGTTATGGACAGCATGGTTAGAATAGATTAGATTGGAAGAGAATCCCTACAGTGTGGAAACAGGCCATTTGGCCCAACAAGTCCACAATAACCCTCCAAAAAGTACCCCACCCAGACTCTGCCCCCTACACTATCCCTGCAGCCCAGCAGTTCACATGGCTAATGCACCTAACCTTCACAACCCTGAACACTCTGGATGATTTAGCATAACCAATCCACCTAACTGGCACATCTTTGCACTGTGGACGGAAACCCATGCAGACTTGGGGGCGACATGCATACTCCACAAGCAGTTGTCAGAATGTGGAATTGAACCCGGGTCCCTGCTGTGAGGCAGCAGTGCTAACCACTGAGTCACTGTCGTCACGCTGTTTTTCAAGCTGGTTGTACCGCAGGTGAGAATCACATAGGCAGAAAGGGAATAGGTGACTACCAGACAAAGTAAAAGGGTCATGAAGGAAGTGAAGGAGTCTCCAGTGGTCATCCCCTCTCAAACAGATTTACTGCTTTTGGGTACTGTTTGGAGTAGTCTGGGATGGCTACTGGGGGAAATCTGCAAGAGCCAAGCTCATGGCACCACAGGTGGTCTGTGGCAGGAGAAAAACAAATGGTAAGGCTGTAGAGACAGGGGATTAAAAATGGTAAGTGCTACAGTCGGACATGAATACAGGATGGTATGTTGCCTCCCTGGTGCCAGAATAAAGTATGTCACGGAGCGGCTGCAGGACATTCTGGAGCTGGAGGGCAAACAGCCAGTGTTAATGGAACACATAGGTACCAACAACATAGCGAAACAAAGGGATAAGGGCCTGAAACCGGAATATAGGAAGACAGGAGATACATTTGAGGTCCTGTAGTTTAATGTAATAATGTTAGACTTACTTCCAGTGCCATGTGCTAGCAAGAACATGAATAAGAGGATAGATCACATGAATGTGCACTTGGAGAAATGGTGTCCCGGTGAAGGGTTTATGTTCTTAGGGCATTGGGACCGTTTCTGTGGGAGTTGGGACCCGTACAAGCCTGACTGTTCGGCCCTGGGTAGAGCTGGGACAAATTTGCTAGTTCCATTGGTGAGGTTTTAACTAGTATGGCAGGGGAATGGGAAGCAAGCCGTCGGCTTAGATGTGTCAAGTTCAGATCAGGAATTGGGAGGTAGAATATTAGTTCATGATGCACTCAGCAGCTCAGAAAGACAAGAGAAAGTAAGAGGATAGACTCTCTGTTCAGATATGAGTCCTGACATCCCAACAATCAGTCTGGTGAACCTTCGTTACACTATCTTGTAGCCTTGGATATAAAGTTGTTGAACACACTGTCCCCATCGTGTTCATGCTGGTCATCAAGCACCTATTTACTCTAATCCCATTTTCTGGCACTCAGCATGTAAACTGCATTGTGGTGCCTTGTATGATAATCTAAACAATTTTTCAAGGTTACAACGATTTCTGCATCTGTTACCATTTCCGATGCTGCCAGACCTGCTCTATGTCTCCAGGATTTTTTGATTTTTATTTCGGATTTCCACCATTTTACTTAAGCACTTAGTGTCATAGAGTTTTTCAGCATGGAAACAGACCGTTTGGTCCAACTTATCCATGCTGACCAGATATCCTAAACTGATCTAGTCCCACTTGGTAGCATTTGGCTCGTATCCCTCCAAACACTTCCTATTATGTACCCATCCAGATGCCTTTTAAATGTGTAATTGTACCCACCTCCACTACCTCCTCTGGTAGTTCTTTTTATACATGCAACATCCTCTGTGAAAAGATTGCCCTTCAGGTCCCTTTCAAATCTTGCTGGTCTCAGCATAAACCTACACATACTAGTTTTGAACTCCCTTAGCCTGGAATAAAAGACCTTGGCTTTCAACCTATCCGTGTCCCTCAAGATTTTACAAACCTCTATAAGTTCATTCCTCAGCCTTCAACACTCCAAGGAAAAGAAGCCTCTGCCTATTCAGCCTCTCCCTATAGCTCAACTCTCTGATCCGAGCAACAACTTGGTAAATTTTTTTTTTTTTTTGAACGATTTCAAGTTTAACAATGTCTTTCCTACAGCAGGGAGACCAGATCTGAATGCAGGCTTCCAGAGTTGGCCAAACCAATGGCTAATACAGCCACAACATGACCCCCCACCTCCTCTTGTCAATGCACTGACGAATAAAGGCACACATTCCAAATGCTGCCTTCATCACCCTGTCTACCTGCAACTCCTCTTTCAAGGAACTACGCACTTGTTCTTACCCTTCAATCCCTCCGAAGGGCTATGGGGAGAAAACAGGGAAAGGATTAAGTTGTAGATCTGTAAATTGCCTCTGCTTCATGCCTGCCTCTCCCATCTCTATCTCTTTCTGTAGTTTTGGGCAAACACCGCCTGGTTCCTTTCGCTGAAGGAGATTTATGAACCAGTTTGGTTTCGAAGATAATCCAGTGGTTTCCCTCAGTGTCATCTCCAAAACTGACCAGATTAATTGCTCTTTGTTTCACAACCTGTGTGTTCTTCTCATTTCTCCGAGTACATTTGTTTTCTGTTTGAAAGGTTGATTTGCAATTGGAGACTTCAAATGAAACCACATCCAGATCCAACAGTCACTCTGTTTACCATAACCTAATTATCTCAGAATTTTGAACATTGAAGGAGAAAGCACCATTCACACTGGGGTGAAACACATATCGTCTGTGTGTGGAAGAGTCTGTGAAGGTTCATCTGAAATGTCTAAACGCCAGCGCCGTCACACTGGGGAGAGAATGTGGAGATTGTGGGAAGGGATTTCTTTACCCATCCAAGCTGGAAATTCACCAACGCAGTCACACTGGGGAGAAACCGTTCACCTGCTCTGATTGTGGAATGGGATTCACTCACTCATCCAACCTGCGGATCCACCAGCGAGTTCACACTGGAGAGAGACCATTCACCCGCTCTCATTGTGGGAAGGGATTCACTCGGTCATCCAGCTTGCAGGTACACCAGCGAGTACACACTGGGGAGAAGACCATTCAGCTGCTCCATTTGTGGGAAGGGATTCACTCAGTTATCCAAACTGCTACTACACCAGCAGATTCACAGGAGAGAGAGACCATTCACCTGTTTTCAATGTGGGAAGGGATTTACTCGCTCATCTAATCTATTGGAACATCAATGTGCTCACACTGGAGAGAAACCATTCACCTGCTCTGTTTATGGGAAAGGATTCACTCGGTCATCCAGCCTGCTCTTACACCAGCGAGTTCACGCTGGGGAGAGACCATTCACCTGCTCTGACTGTGGGAAAGGATTCACTCGGTCATTCAAACTGCTGGCACACCAGCGAGTTCACGCTGGAGAGAGGCTGTTCACCTGCTCTGATTGTGGGAATGGATTCACTTCGTCATCTAGCGTGCGGATACACAAGTGAATTCACACTGGGGAGAGACCATTCACCTGTTCTGCTTGTGGGAAAGGATTTACTCACTCATGCAAACTGCTGGAACACCAGTGAATTCAAACTGGGGAGAGACCTTTCACTTGTTCTAAATGTGGAAAAGGATTCAATCGCTCGTCTGGACTGCTGAAACACCAGCGTGTTCACACTGGGGAGTAACATTCACTCAGTTGACTCACCTGCTGATACACCAGCTTATTCTATGGAGAGACTGTTCAGTTGTTCTGTATGTGGGAAGGAATTTCAAACTGTTAGCACACCAGTGAAATGATACTGGGTGGATCCCATTCACCTGCTGTGTTTCTATAAAAGGCTTTGCTGTTTGCTAATACAGCAGCAAATTCCCAAAGAACTATGGGTGAAAGGTTTTGCTTTTACTCACACCAAGGAAGGAGCCATGATCATTGGTTTGTTTGTATTGATGTTGTTAAACCTTGCTCAGTTAAAGGTGCTGATACTGACGATAAAATGTTGATACAATTGTGCATATGTAGGATAGGTTTTGTGATTATTTTCAATGTGGCTGTACAACAACATTTATGCTGGGTAAGGACTGTCTACCTGTGTATTGTTTGTGAAGTGATTTTGAGGTTCATCGGGATTGTTGCTTAACCAATGAATTTCCAGTTACTCTCGGCATTGCATTTTGATGCTATCGTTATCCAAATCCAAACCATGCTTTTTGGCCTATTTCTGATAATGTTTGCAGACACCACAGGTTCAGTTACCTATTTGGAATAAAAGTAATACAAATGAGCTTTTTTTAAAACTAAGTTGCATTAAGTCTTTGTCTCATTCTCAATGCCTTAGAGATAAGATAATCAGTACCGTTCATGTGAGCAGTTGGGAGAAGGCACATCCAGAGTGAGCTATAGCCTGAAATGCTGCAAATGTAGTTACAAGTGCTGTTGGGGGGTGTGCAACTTAACTTGGCAAGGGGGTGGGATCCAGAGGGAATGTCCAAAAGGGTAAGAAGAAAAGAGAAGAATCAACAAGTGAGTCAGAACGGCCTTGATATTACAGGCCAGTTCAGGTACAAGGGAGTTTGACATGATTGAATTGCATTGATTTTAATGCTGTGAGTGTGACGAACAAGGCGGATGAGTTGAGGATACAAATTTAAACATGGGGATGATGACATGCTGTCACGGAGACATGGTTGAGAGAGAGGCAGGGTTGGAAGCTCAATACTCCAGGATGCAAGGTCTTCATGCAAGACTGTGAAGGAAGCAACAGAAGAGGAGGTGTCACAATTATGTTTGGGGAATTTATCACAACAATTAGGAGAGATGACATCTTCGAAAACTCCTTAAATAAACCTATATGGGTGGAACAAGTAGAGCTGGTAAAGTGGCAAATTTCAGGGAAGTGTAAAAGTAATGGGGTCATGACAGTGGGGTATGTCAATTTCCCCAACAATAACTGAGTCTCATAGTGTGAAAGGTTTCAAGGAAGTTTTTAAATAGATCCAGGACAGCTTTTGAAGCCTGTATGCAGAAGTTTCAACAAGGAAGAGGAGGTCCTGGACTAACTTTAGGTAACAAAGGCGGACAAGTTGTTGAAGTATCAGTAGCAGAGGATTTTGCAGACAGTTATCAGAACTCTTCTAAAAAGATTCAGGATTGTTCTAGAAAAAGACAAGGATGGGCCTCAAACAGAAGTTCTAAATCTGTTGATTTTAATAAGACTGGATGTGATTTGGCCACAGTGTGCAGGGAGCAGATAATTTCAGGGAAATGTGCAAGAGGGAACTTAAATGGGGAGATAAGGAGAGCGCTCAGGGGAAAATGAATTCCAGGTAAAATAAAGGAAAATGCTCAGATGTTCTACAGGTACATTAATAGGTAGACGGTAACGGAGGAAGGAGTAAACAGTAATTCATGTGTGGAACTAGAGGACCTGATTCCAAATGAATATTGTGTCTGTGTTCATTAGTCAGAGATGATTCAGTGACAAGATCTGTGATGGAATTTCAAGAAATTAGCATAGAGAGAGAGGAGGTTTTGAGTCATCTGAGAGACAGAATTAACTTGCATTTGAGAGGCAGGGATTAATTAAGAACAGTCAGTGTGGCTTTGTGCAGTGTAGGTCATGTCTTATTAACTTGATCGAATTTTTCAAGGCAGTGATGAAGGTGATCAATTAGGGTAGAACAGTGGATGTTGTCTACATGGATTTTGGTAAGGCTTTCGACAAGGTCCGTTTCGGCAGGCTCATCTAGAATATTAAGATGCAGGGAATCCTTGGTGACTTGGCCACATGGATTCAGAATCAGCTCACCTATAGAAGGCGGAGGGTAGTGGTTTTTCTGGCTGGAGGTCCGTTACTAGTGGTGTTCCACAGGGTTCCGTACGGGGACCTCTGCTGTTTTGTGATTATATATAATAAATGACTTTGATGAAAATGTAGATGGGTGGGTTAGGAAGTTTGCAGATGATACAAAGATCGATGGACTTCTGGATAGTGTAGAAGGTTGTCAAAGGATACTGCGGGATAGCGACCAGTTGCAGAGACGGGTGGAGAAATGGCAGATGGAGTTTAATCTGTGTAAGAGTGAGGTGCTGCACTTTGGGAGATCAAATGTCAAGGAAATGCATGCAGTTAATGGCAGGATCCTGAGTAGCATTGATGTGCAGAGGGATCTTGGGTTTCAAGGATGTCAGCGTACATTCTACAAAACAGAATTACATGTGCAGCCATAAACTAGTATCTTGTTAATACAGAGAAGATCTCAGTCACACACAGGTGATACATGTTGTGGTGTCTCTCTCTTTCTCTCGAAATGGATCTCAATTCTTGAATCACATTCCTACATGGTAGACTAAAAGCCAAGGTTCTGATTGGCTGGCTGCCTGTCTATTTGTTGTGAAGACATCCAAAGACTGAAGAGATTATAATAATTTACACCCCACCCCAAAAAATACAAAAGATAACCTTCAGGAGATAATCCATAAATAAAAAAATAACAGCAGAAATGATATAATAGCTTCATTCCAAACAACGTCTTAATTTTTTTTAGTGTTTCTATTCTTAATGTCTCCATTATTCCTTGGACGCTCAGTAAGAATCATGGAATCTTACACGGCAAAAGTTCATTTGGCCCATCGTGCACCTGCTGGCTGTTTCAAGGCCACATATTTGGTTCCCTCAACTCACTCCACCCTGTAGCCTGCAAATTTTCCACCTTGTTTTTAACCAGTTTTCTTTTGTAAGTTATTGAACCTGCATCAATCATCCATCCCATGCAGTTCATTCCAGGTTCCACAACTTACTGAGTAGCCAATGAATCTCCCAGCACTCCTCCGGTTCCATTGCCAATTACAATAATTCTGTGCCCTCTGGTTACTGAGGCCTGACCAGAGCAAAACAGTGCAGGAAAAGGAAGAAATATTTCCAAAAGAATCATGAGGGGCATGGATAGGGCAGATAGACAAAATCTTTTCCCTGGGGTGGGGGAGTGCAAAACTAAGTTTAATCTGAGAGGGGAAACATTTAAAAGGGACCTAAGGGACAACTTTTTTACACTGAGGGTGGTGTGTGTTTAGAATGAGCTATCAGAGGAAGTGGTGGAAGATGGTTCAATCACAACATTTAAAAGGCACCTGGATGGGCACATGAATAGGAAGGGTTCAGAGAGACATGGGCCAAATGCTGGTCAATGGGACTAAATTTATTTAGGTATCTGATCGGCGTGGATAAGCTGGACCCAAGCTGTACATCTCTATGACTCTATGTTCAAGGGTTCTTATTTCTGACTGGAAGTCTGTGTCCAGTGGGATCCCACTGTTGAAGAAACAACTAGTCAGACGGTAATACACTGAATGACATCTTCTTTATTACTTGCATGCAAGGAGAGTCGACTGGTGGGTTGCTGACAACCTAGCAGGGAGAGTCTGATACAGGCAGTTACAGTGGCATTTTTATACATAAACCATACTTCCTCATTGTCTGATTACATTTTGATCATAAACCTCAGCAAGACAATAAACCAATCATCTTATGACATTTTATTAATATGTTATCTGTTCTATGCTTAGCTACAATCAGTCTAGATGTGGTTTTGCAGTTAAAGACATTCTGCTCCCTGTGTCTCTCCTGTTTTCGACTTATTGGAATGTTCTGTGGTTTTGCACTAACTCATCCTGTCCTGTTTGCCATTAACTCATCCTCTTCCAGTACCTTCTACTTCCTTATCATTAACCTTCCACAGCAGCATGGACTAGGAGTTAGCTAAAAGATAGGAAACAGAGGGTAGGTACATATGGGCATTTATCAGATCTCAGAGTTGAATGTGACGTTTGCCAGGGATCGGTGTTGGTACCCTTGGTTTTTTTTTCTGCTTTATAGAAACGATTTGGAGATGGGTTTTGAGGACAAAATCTCAAAATTGTGAGGAAGATGCTGGGTAACTTCAGTGGCATACTGACAAATTGACCAAATGGACAGACAGCTGGCAGATTAATTTCAATGCAGAGAAGTGTGAGACAATGCATTTTGGTAGAAGAAACACATAGATACATTACCGGCTCAATGTTACAACTTTGAGGTAAGTACAGGAGCAGAGGGACCTCGTTCATGATTCCTTGAAGGTTGCCAGGCAAGTTAACGCAACTATTAGGAAAGCTTATTGGATCCTTGGGTTTATAAATAGAAGCTCCGAGTACAAAAGTGAGGATGTAATGCTACGCGGCTACAAATCTTTGGTCAGAGCATATTTAGAGTATTGTGTTCAGTTCAGGGCACGTTCCTCAGAGAAGCATCTTAAAGCCCTTGTTTGAGTTCAAAGGAGAGTTACTAGAATGATACCAGGAATGAAGGATTTTAGATACATGGAAAGATGAGAGAGATTGGACTTATTCTTCTTAGACCAGAGAAGATTAAGTGGTGTCCTTATTGACCTTTCTGACCTTATTAAAACTATGAACAATTTTGACAGATTAAAGAAGGATATCTGTTTCCACCAGTTGATATGTCAGTAATTAGGAGTCACAATTTCAAAACTGACAGCAAGAGATCTAAGAGTAAGATGAGGACAAACTTCTTTACTCAGAGCATTGTTAGGATTTGGAATGTACTGCCTGGGAGAGTAATAGAGGCAGATTCCACAAGAGGCTTCAAAAGAAAGTTGGATATACATTTGAAAAAGTGATGAATTTATAGGGCAATGGAGCAAGGACTGGAGAATGGGACTGGATGACTAGTTCGTTTTGGTGCCAAAACAGACATGATTTGTCGAATGACCTCCATCTGCAGTGTAAATTCTATCATTCAATGATCTGCAGGATATTGTTTGAATGTCTGGTGGACTGAGATCCAACAGAAACTTTCAAAAGTGACTTGGACTTTTCCTCAAAAAGGAATGGTTTTTAGAGCGAGGGAGAAGGAACGCAGGAGTGAGACAGACTGGTAGCATTTTCAGAGGCAGTGCCCAAACAATGAACTGAATGGTCAACTTCTGTGGTTTTAAGATTCTATCGGGTAGATTTATGATGAATCGGGATTTAATTATTTACAAAGTTCTTCTTTCATTAATAACCAGTTGTTTCTTCCTGCAAATATAAGCAAGTAATTTCACCAAAACTCACCCCCACTATGTAAAATAACAAAATTATTCTAATTAATAATCAGAGCCCTATTACTTCAATAATCTGGATCTTGTTACCTTAAAGGCATTTGCCAATTGTAAAAGATGAATAATCTGGATGTTATTACATTAATAATTGAGTTCCAAATACATGAATAATCTGTTGATAATACACTAGCTGCCTCCCCTTCCCCCCACATTGATCAAACAAACACTTTATTTTTGGGTGACACAGATTCTGAAGTATTAAAAACAGTTGCACTGGGAAAACTTTTAGAAATAGTGATCTAATACAGTCCCTTTCTAGACTTTAAATATGCTGATCTCATTCCTCATCTCATCATTCACTGTCACAATGTTCTATCTCCCTGAGAGAAGTTACTATTATTCATGGTTATTAGGTATCCTTGTAGGATGTTGATTTGGTGCTGTCATCTGTATCACACCATTCGTCACCCTGCAACTATAGGATGTGGTGCTTGTGGTGCTGTCAATTATGAAAAGTATAGATTGAACCAAACAGCTTTGAACTGAGGCACCGGTTGTGATCAGTCAGCTGTATTAGGCAGTTCACATCATCTGCACTCCCGACTGAGGACTTCGAAAACAAGCTCCGTAATCTGAGCAAACAACCCCACGTAAAGAAATTTCCAAGTTGGTAGAGAAATGTGTTCAGTATGACTCTAAATTTTCTCTGATTTAAAAAATGAATGTCCTCAATCACTTGGGGAGATCTTTGGCCCATTACCATCTAGTTTGGAGAAGAAGCGTCTGTGAAGAAGTAAACGATTTTAACCATCTCCAACAGGCCCAAATGGAGAACAAATGTTACCAATGGAAGAGTCTTGTGAAAATCCAAGCATCCCAACTTCCAGCAAATATCGCCTACCCCACATGTGGCAATGCTCCTGGATTCAGCATTGAACTATTCAATAATCTCAGGACCCACAACACTGGCGTGGAAAAAAAATCATCCTCGATGCAAGGTCACTGCCCAAGAAGAAGAGTGTGGTTTTGCATAAGGTATTGTAAGTACAGGATATAAATTCAGAACAAATTATTCTCGATGGTGTGAATATATTTCTCAGTCTATAACTATCAATCAATATATCTCGCATACTCGCTCCTTACCTATGTTTGGAACACTGACCATCTCCTTGCTTTTAGCCCAAATTTCCTTCCCTGAAGATGCTTAGGTTCACTGTCACAGTCACCTATTCCACACCTCCCCAAAAAGCTATAATCCAGGTCCCTGAGGCTTTATGCCTCATGTCATAAAGTTGTTTGGCTAAGTGCGGGTGTCACAGTAAACTCTCGTGACTGCGCACGTGTCCCATGTGTCTGAATGGAGATCCTGCGCCCAACACCCTCCGCCCCTTTTTCACTCACTTCTGGGAGACGCGTCTCCAAGTCTTCATGGGGGACTCCAACTCCCACAATCCCTAGTGCTGCGGGTCATATGGCAGAAATCGCATGTTTGGGGAAACAGGCATACGCAGTGATGAGGGGTTAAAATTGCAGTTAAACAAGTAAGCGTGTTCAACGTCCAAGCATGACCAGTATTCGTTGATGTGTGGGTGGAGGGGGACAAAGGTGAGCCCTTTACTGAGGACTGACCGTTCGTCCTCAGTAAGGGGGAGGTCTGGGGGGATGGCAAAGACTCAGCAGGGCTGGGTGCAGTTAAAGAAGTAAGCATGGAGACTGAGGCGGCGGAAAAACTGTGATGAGATCAGGGCAAGAACAGCTCCGTCATTGTGGATGGTTGGTTATCCCGGCATGCTCTTTTTTTTCGATTGGCTGCAGCGTTTCACGTAATGGGAAACCAATGCCTTGTAGACCCATGTGGTCCGTGTTCTGCCCCTTTCTCATCATAATTCAGTAATGTGACCAATAGGAAGTGCCAAAAGACTGGAAGAACTACGGATTTCCAGCCAATCAGAGCTCCCTGATTGCCGCATGTTTACGCTCAGAACATGAGTTTCTGAGGCTGCTCATTCCTGTTTACTGAAGCTGCTGCTGCTCCTTCTGCCCCTCTCTGTAAATGAAGATTGAGTTTCACCTAGACTGAAACCTCCCCCTCCATCCGACATCTGTGAGCACAACACTTTCTCCCGGTTTCTTCTTTTTTTAAAAAATTCTGTGGTCAAATTATTTACTTGTAACAACTGAAGGGAAAGGAAGTGAACCCAAGGAGGGTGCAGGGTCTGTGATGATCATGGATCTGGTACAAAAACAGAAATTGCTGTAAAAACTCGGCAGGTCTGGCAGCATCTGTGGAGAGAAATCGGAGTTAACATTCTAAGTGACGTGACCCTTCCTCAGAACAGGATCTGTTAACCAGCTCCTTCAGGAGAATGAGGGAAATGAGCATATTAGGTGCAACAGAGTGGGAATGGTGAAAGAGAGTGTGGAATGAAGGTTTACAGATTTTAGGGAATGGGAGAGGAAAAAGTATTCCACATAAATTAGATTTGTCTTCTGAATTTCCAACTGCACTAACAGTGATGAATTTTATAAGTTTTGTTCACAAGAAGGGAAGATTTACAGATCTCCAAACAACCATCGCAACAAGGTCTAAAGGAGTCGCTGAAAATAACTTGGACTTGAATACCATCAGCTTGAAACCATACATGGAGAAATGTCTGGTTCAAAACATTTAAGGATCAATTTCTTTGGAAAAGACTGAAACATAGACACCCAATGAGAATCTTCTAGTGAACTGACTCTTGAAGTAGCTTTAACCAATCTCAGCCTACAGAAACATCGCACTGCTCACAGTAAGAGAGACTATACCTGTGTTCTGGTGGATGAAGATTCAGCTTATTGTCAGAGACTTACAGAGACACAAGTCACCCATAACATGGAGAAACCATGGAATTGTGAGGACTGTTGGATAGGATTCTGTTCCCTGTCAATGCTGGAGTTTCATTGACGCAGTCACATCAGAGAGAGGCCATTCACTTGCTCGGAATGTGGGAAAGAATTCCCTGACTCATCTGCCCTGCGCAAACGCCAGCATGCTGCCACTGGAGAGAGACCATTCACTTGCTCTGAATGTGGGAAGAGTAATTTCTGAGAACTTCACCCTTTTGAGACACCAGCGAGTTCACACTGAGGAGAGGCCATCTACCTGCTTGGACTGTGGAAAGGTATTCACTCAGTTATCCAGTCTGCAGATGCACCAGCGAGTTCACACTGGGGAGAGGCCATTTACCTACTGTGATTGTCAAAAGGAATTCACTCAGTCATTAATCCTGCTGAGATGCCAGCAAATCCACACAGGGTGGGGGGGAGGTGAGCGGGAAGGACCGTTCAATGCTCCAAGTGTAGGAAGCAATTCTGACATTCAACTGGCCTACAGATACACCAGCGAATTCATACTGGGGAGAGGCCATCTGTTGCAAGTGTGAGAAAGGATTCACTGAGTCATCAAACCGGTGGAAATACAAGCGAATTCACAAGTGAATACATAAGTTAGATCTGCTGTAAATCAGCAACATCCGTGCAATTAGACAGCACCTTCCAAACTCTTAACCTCTACCATCCAGAAAAACAAGGGCAGCAGTTACATGAGACCATCACCACCTGAAACTCCCCTCTATGTCGTACACCATCCTCACTTGGATCTATATTGGCTGTTCCTTCACTGTCACTGGGTCAAAATCCTGGAATTCCCCTCTAACAGCATTGTGGGTGACCCTACACCACAAGGGCTGCAGTCCCAGAAGGCAACTCTCCAGCACCTTCTCAAGTAGGACAATTCGGAATGGGCAGTAAATGCTGACCTAGACATTGATACTGTACCCATGAACTTATTTAAAAATGGGAGAAAATCACATCCAAGACTGAGTCATGTTCATTTGGATAGTGGGTGAATTGGAGGGTCAGAGGGTTTCTTTCTGATGGACTGGTCTCTCTCACCACTTTGCTTCCAGTGAGGCTGATGTTCTTTGATCATGGGACTGTGGATTCTCATGGAAATGATTGACAAAAGCTGATGAAAGTCATATTATTGACAGTATAGGATAAAATAAATCTCCTGTCACTCTAATTAATACTAAGTACATGTCTTTGTTCCATTGAGTCTATAGTCTACAGGGCCAGGCATATCAGCTCAAATGGACTGTGTCAGTATTCATACTCCACATCAGCCTCCACCCTCCTGTCTTCATCTCCCCCATCAGCAGATCCTTCTATTCCTTTCTCCCTCATGTCTGTATGCAGTTTCCCATTAAATATAATCCTGCTGTTCACCTCACCCTCTCACTGGGTTTAGAGGTTTCTCTTGAAATGCCTATTGGATTATTGAATCCTTTCATCATTTTATGGACTCCCATCTGCTCACCCTTCAGTCTTCTCTTTTCTAGAGTAATGCTCCCCAGCCTTTCCTGAAGGTTACATGCTCTCAGTTCTGATAATATCTTTGTGAATCTGTCTGACACATTTTGCAGTACCTCAATTTCCTTTCTCGAAACGGAGATGACAACTGTTGACAGAGCTCCCAGTGGAGTCAAACTTTGGTTTGAAATAGGTGAAACATCATCTTCCTCCTTTTCAGTTCTATCCCTATAAAAAGGAGTCTCGATATGGACCGTGCCTTTGCAGAAAAACATTAAGCTACTTGAGACAGGAATTACAGGAATGTCATCAGGGATTCGGGATTTCATTTGTGTGGAGAGACAGGAGCAGCTGTTCTGTTTGGATCATAGGGTCATTGTGGCAGAGCAGAGAGGGAGGCCATTCAGCCCTATGAGTTCATTCTGGCTCTGTTTAGAACAAGTGTCAGTACTTGTTCTATCCCAATAACCCTGCAAGTTTATACCCGTCAAGGAACCTCTATTGTAAAAAAAAAATGAACATATTGTTCAGGGTAATAAACAAACTGGAATAACTCATTTTAAATGTAGTTCAGGAGAACCTTCCAATCAAAGATCTACCTTTGGTGTGGTTAAAATCTGAAAGTTGAGATGATTTGAAGATATTGCTATCTTTCCTTGGAAATACTTGCATTGTTTGCCAATAACTTTTGTTTTGGGAAACCACATTTGATAGTGTGGTCACAGCCTAAAATATCAGGACCAGGCAAAGAAATGTTAACAGACACCACTTTTGATAAATGCACCTGAAAATTAATATGTGCCAGGATGTTGGGCTATCAGTGAATGTGCTGATATGATGTGTTTTATATGAAAGAAATAACATGTTAATTCACGGTGAACCTGCACTGAAGAGCGGGTCCCAAACACACACAGCTCCTTCAGAAACAGTCGGGCATGACATGGTCAATGTGGCTGGGGTGTGCGGGGATGGTGGGGGGATGAGACAACATTGTGCCATCACCAAGACAGTGACACGTTCTCCCAAGAGAAACTGACTTGAAACAATCAGGAGAGAATTCAACCCACGGGAAATGGTCAGGAAGTCAGCAAGATTCATTAAGGATGTTTTAAAAACATGGTTTGGGATAATTAAGAACTGTCCACAGGTTCGGCACAGGTAAACAAAATAGATGGGGAATCTTTTGCATGCATGTTTGATCTAGTGCTTGAAGCTCAAGTATCCATGTACGAGTAATTTATAACTGACAGCAATCCTTCAGGCGAGGGGAAAGTTTGAGTCAATGTGACCTCAGTAGTGGCCACAACAGAACTGGAAAGTAATAAAGTGGATTTAAGTGCGGGGTGCGAGACAGAGAGAACTAAACCCCCTCAAGTAAATATCCTATTCCGGTTTGCTTGCTAATCAGCAGACATTAATTTAAATGCCCTAACTATTATCTGCTTATGAGTCATAGAGTCACACAGCATGGAAACTGACCCTTTGATTCAACCGGTCCATAGCGAACACAATCCCAAACTGAACTAGTCCAAACTGCCTGTTTCTGGTCCATATCCCTCCAAACCTTCCTGATTCATGTACTTACCTAAGTGTCTTTTAAGTGTAACGATGTCCACATCGACCACTTCCTTGGGAAGTCCATTTCACACAAGAACCATCCTCTGTGTAAAAAATAATCCTCCTCCTATTTTTTTACATTCTTTCTTGTCACCTTAAAAATGTGCCTCCCAGTCTTGAAATCCCTCATTCCACGGAAAATACACCCAACATTCACTCTATCCATGCCCTTCATGATTTTATAAACCTCTGTAAGGTCACGTGTCAATCTCCTACACTCCAGTGAAAAAAGTCCCAGCCTATCCAGCCTCTCCTTATAACTCATTGGCATCACCGTTGAGACGGGCATTTATTGCCCATCTCTAACTGCTCTGGAGAAGGTGGTGGTGAGCTGCCTTCTTGAACTACTGCAGTCCATGCGCTGTCAGTAGACCCATAGTGCTATTAGGGAGGGAATTCCAGGATTTTGACCAAGTGACACTAAAGGAATACAATATATTTCCCACTCAGGATGGTATGTTGGCTGGAGGGTATCTAGCTGGTGGTGGCATTTCCATGTGACTGGTGCTCTTCTCCTAGATGGTAGATGTTTCAGATTTGGAAGATGTTACTGGAACAGCCTTGTTGAGTTTCTGCAGTGCACATTGTTGATGGTACACACTGCTGCCACTGTATCAGTGGTGAAGGGAGTCAATGTACAAGGAAGAGGGTGGGGTATGAACTAAGACGTCTGTTCTGTTTTGGATGGTGTCAAGCCTCATGTAAGCCTTTCGAAAAAGAAAGCAGCACTGTCATATGAAAATGTCCACAACACGAACGATTGTTTTTTTGGCAGTAACCTCTGGATAGGACAAGTGAATTGAAGGTGAGCAAGCTTGGAAATGATATCCAAGTGGGAATAAAATACACGTCCTGGAGACAGTCACAGTAGGTTACACATCATTAGAACATGATAAAGTCTCAGACAAGACTCCTTCATAAAAAACACTTCCCACTGCCAGCACTAACCCCCTACTAAACCCCTTCCTGACCAATGTATGTTACGTGTGAGAATCAAAAAATGAAAATTCATATTTTGTCAACCTTCCCCAGGTCCACATTTTGGTGAAGTATACATTCTACCTGAGAGCCTTCTCTCACTTCTGCCTGGTGCATCCTGTGTGGTTTCAGCAGAGATTGAGACAGGCTGCTCATACCTCTGCTTCCACTGCTCACATGCTTTTGATCCCCATGTTGCAGGTTTAACAAATACTGTTTTAACTTTACCAATGTAGGGGAAACTTAAACCTGCAGGTTTACTTCCAGTTAGGAACATGTCACAGTTTTACACTAATCTCTGATTTGAAGCATATTTCCAGAATTCACCATTGTTCTTCCTGACTCTAAATCCAGTTGTAAACAAGATTCTGTACTGTGTCCAGGAGCTCTAAGCCATGGAAGACAGTGGCAGGAACACATTTCTTACACACCGCAGGATTATCTGACACTGGGCCTTTGCTGTCAGAGAGACAAGAAACATCAAATTGCCATTTGTCCCCCACAATGTGACCCTGAACGACGTGTCCAGGCTGAAGTTCTGTTGCTGCCATACAATCCTCCCTCAAGATTGACCTTTCTGAGCTCCAGGTGATATTAAACCCTCAGAGGAGAAATACAACAATCTGCAGTGACATGTTTGAAGAAAAGCTGATTTATTTGACATTTCTCCAGATTATTAAATTCCAGTCCAATTTGAGAGGTTATTAACGTCATCAGAATTGAATTCCAAATATCAGAATAAAAATATCAGGAAGTTACAACACAGACCGAGGCCACTTGGCCTGTCATGTTTGTGTTAGCTGAAATAGAGTCTCAGGCTTTACAGGTTTCTGCACTCACCAGTGAGACCAACAATTTCAGACTGTGATCTCTGCCCCTTATTTTGTTTTCATTTCTCTTCTTATTTCAATTTGTTTCTCTGTCAGCTGCACACTGGGCTCTAGGCACATCTTTTGTTTCCTTGTTTCTTTTCCAGCCTCAACTCCATTTCCCATGGCCTTGAGGGACTGACATTTCTGCTGTTTAATTTCTCCTGCCTTCTACCCTGTGACAGAAAGTCTTTTTGTCCTTGTTTCACCTCTACTTTGCTCAAAACCTGTTACATTTCTGATGGTGCCCAGGTCTGTCTGACATCACTGTGCTCCCGGGGTCAGTGGCATGAGTTTTGAATTCTCTTCCTCCAGAGACAATCTGAAATGTTTGTAGCTGCAGATGCCCCCAGCTTTTATTTTGAAAAAACAGCACATTAATTTGCGAGGCAAGTATTTTTGAGCCTTGACCCACAATTTCGAGCTTTTAGATCTGTGCCCTGGATCTAGTCTGTGATCCTCCCACAGAAGTGTGGGTTTAGGTGGACTGGCCATGCTAAATGGGCCCGTAGTGTGCAGGTGAGGTGATTCAGCTTAGCCATTGTAAACACAAGTTTATGGGGTGGGGTGGGGGAGTGAGTCTCAGAAGGATGCTCTTCAGAGGGTCTGCGCAGACTCAATGGGCCGAATGGCCTCTGTCCACGCTCCAGGGATTCTGTCATTGTAACCAGTTGTGATCATGGTCACATTTTCTGAATGGTAGCCCCACAAATCATCAGGTTCATTCAGTTCAGTTTCACATGCTGCCTTTTTGTTTTTGTGGGTTCTTCGTCAGACCTTTTCTATTTTACATCAACTTCACAGTATTTTTGAGCGTGGGAATGAATTTGTAAATACAAATAGTCCAACCAAAATCCCTCGCAGATTAGGAATTGTATCTGCTACTGGCATCTCTCACAAGGAACAGGAAAATAAAGATTCAGTGACAAATCTCTCAGGAACAGAGATAGTAATCACCAGGAAAAGCTGAACAGCTCAAACTCTTTTCTCAAGAAAGAGGAGGCTAAGAGATAATATGATAGAAATTGGAAGCTTTGGCCTTGTTTTGTCAGGGATTCAAGGTGACATCGTTGGATCTGAAGCATTTTTCATTGCCCTGAGGTCATCAAAGGCACTTTCTAAATGCGTTCTTTCTTTCTGTCTGTGTATCTGAGTTAACAATCAGATAGACAGATCACTGACTGCGTGACTTTACAAATGCCCGATTGAAACTGCCTCCCCCACACTCTCAGGCCCCTCACCACTCGCTGGGTCATGAAGAAGCTCTGTTGTTTGATGGGAGCTTTTTAATGATGCTTCTCCTCATTCTTCTGCCTGCTTCCCGCTTACAAGCATTAAAGTACAGCTGCCTCTGGTCCAACCAAATGGGTTTGTTAAAGAGCTTGAAAGGACAGCAGACTGAAACTGAGAAATTAAAACAGTCAGAATGAAAAAGGAAGAGAAAAATAAATGGGTTTTGTGGATCCCAGGGAAATGAGACTCCAGTTTCAGTCCATTGTGACCGTTCACGCACGGTAACAAGAGACAACATTCTCTGATGCAAGTCAAACTCAGGCAGTAGGAGAGAGGGTACTGAACATTAACAGGTTTAGTTCAAACACAGGAGACTTGTTCAGCCAGTAACAGCATAGAGTGTGTTTGACATGGTTGTGAAGTGATCTGTGGAGGAAATATTGCCACAAGCTGCAGATGGCAACTTTCATAGGAAAAGAGGTACGACATTCAGACCCTCTTGCCTGTTCTGCCATTGAATGAGATCATGGCTGATTTGTGGCCTAACTTCCAAAACCCACCAACCTCATCAGTGAGGCTCCTCTGAAACATACAAGGTGAATATTGAAAAACCTAAAAAAAACTGCAAATGCAGGAAATCAGAAACATAAACATAAATTGCTGGAAAAATTTGGCAGGCCTGGAAGCATCTGTGGAGAGAAATCAAGTTAACATTTAGGGTCCAATAAGAATTCAACTGCCAGCTGCAGCTGACCATTCCCTCTTTTCTGTAATGCTCCCTGGAACAGGTTATGGTGAGAGAGGAGTGAGATTGTCAATAACAACTGAGAAAACAGGAGGACGTGCTCAATCAGAATAAAACCCATTCTGGCCTTTCACTTTAAAATCAACTGTAACAATTCATTCATTATCATTTCAGAAACAGGATAAGGGACCAGAAATCAACTCTTTTTGTCATTGGGTCTGGGAAACATTGTTAATTCTGATCTGGTCTGGCCTACATATAAATCCAGACCCATAACAATGTGGTTGATTCTTAAACATCCTCCGGGCAGTTAGAATGGATGATAAAGGCTGGCTGAACTGGTGATGCCATGATTTCATGAACAAACAGAAAACAAAATCCAATCACTGTAGTTACTTGTGAACTCGCTGGTGTTAAGTCAAGCTGAATAACTGAGTGAATTTCTTCTCATACTCAAAACAGGTGAACAGCTTCTCCCCTGTGTGAATTCGATGGTGTACACTGAGGGTTGATAACGTCCTGAACCCAACCTCATAGTGAGAGCACCTGAATGGTCTCTCCTTATGTGAACACATTGATGGTACATCAGTCCACTTGAGCTTTTACATCACTTCCCACAATCTGCACATTTAAAGGGTATCTCCTCAGAGTGGACCTGCTATATTTCAACAGGCTGGATAACCAGGACAAATCTTTCCCACACTCCAAGCAGGTGAACAGTCTCTCTCCAGTGTGGACCCACTGGTGTGTCAGCAGGTGGGATGATCGAATGAATTCCTTGCCACACTCAGAGCAGGGGAACATGCCCTTTCCAATGTGAAGCCACTGGTGAGCGAGCAGGTGGGAGGACTTCAAGAATGCCTTCTCACACACAGAGCTGATGAATGGTTTCTCCCTCGTGTGACTGCGCTGATGTGTTCGCAGCTTGGATGGGTATTTGAAAGCCTTCCCATAGTTTCCACCTATCCACGGTTTCTTGTAAGTGTGGCATTGCTTTACTTTGAAAAAGTCAGATAATCGTTTGAAGCCTCATCCACACACAGAACCTGTGCATAGTTTCTCTTCACCGTGAATGGTACATCCACCTTCCATACTCAAAATCCAATAATTTTCAGCTTTCATTAAATTAAGCAACTCTGTCTGATCCTGGCGTGATGTTTGGTATATATCTCGACTGCATATCCTCAAATTCCAAAACACTGTGGAATTGATCTAAAACAAAAAATGACAGAGTGTAAGATAATGCACAAAAACAAAGGCAGCTTGTGAAATCAAGATGAATAGATCAGTTAACTTGTGGGACTGGCAGTAGGGAATAGTGACCATTAAAGCTGCCAAATTGTCATTAAATCACTGCTTGGTTCACTCGTATTCACCAGGGATGGGAACCTGTCACCCAGACAGAACAATCACAAGACTCTGACATCATTGGGAAGAAAGAAAGCACTGGGGAGGGGATATTTGCTGCTGAGACCAGTCCATGGGCTTTCTGAGGAAGGGTCACCAGGCCCGAAACGTTAACTCTGATTTTTTCTTCACAGATGCTGCCAGACTTGCTGAGCTTTCCTAACAAATTCTGTTTTTGTTTCATGGGTTTTATACATGCATTCAATTAGAGAGGTTGTAGCCTCTGTATAGCTACCTGAAGGGACTCCTTCCTTACTTTTTTATTCACTCAATACGTAATCCAAACAAAATAAAACAATCCAAGATTAGCAACAAAGTCCAAGAAAGGGAATGTAAAATGGGAACTTTTCTAACGAAATCAGAATGTGTTCCTCAGTCTCCCTGAGACACTATGTACTCGGAGGTGTCCACTGGTTGTTTAGGTATCAAGTTTGCTGCTGGTCACTGCATAGTTCCTCTTCAGAGACAACCAGGCACAGAAATAATGACAGAGGAGAAGCAAAAACTGGCAGAAAAATGAAATTAAACCTCAATCAGGTGAGCCACGATCTTGTTGAATGGCGGAGCAGGCTTCATGGCCAATTGGCTTACCCACGTTCGTATATCTAACGTTGAGTCACAGTGACCCTTTGCAAACACGCTGTCCATTCCAGTCCCACAAATTAGTTTTAACCGAAGGAAGATACTCCGAGTTCCCTATGGACTCCACAGTGCACCGGTCAAAGACAGGAGAACGGAACTGAAATGTTACCAAATGTTGAGCAGCTGACTCTTCTGTCACAGTGAATATATACATGGTCCCATGTTCGGGTTTTTGATTAAGAGGCACTAGGACCCGGTTAGGTAAAACAGAACACTTAAAACCCCGCCCACTCCAGGACGACGCCAAGTGTACACGCATGCGCCCTAATCCCAGCGGATCCAAGATGGCTGCCGGTTATCTGGAGCTGTTCCCGGGTAATGGGCCAAGAACACAAATGGGGCAATTGCAGGTGATTAATCGGGGTTCGAAGTATTTAGTAAGTGTTTATAAACTACCTTCGTTCCCCTGCCGGCTCCAGTGGTCCTTCCGCGTTCCCGCATCCTCACCCTCTGCAGATGAGTGAAACAAAGCTTCTCGACCCATTGTCATCACGGTCATTGCGCATGCTTGGAATACGGTTGAGGCGAACTGCGCCTGCGTACCGTTCTCCTGTGCCCTGGATAGGGGTCATTCTTCACCGTGGGGCATTGTGGGTAAACATCTCGCCACTGGTGTGTACGATTTGTTTTGTGATGATGGGTGTGACGCGAGAATAGCAGTCATTAAAATGTGGAACCAAACCATACTCGACGGTATGTACTCTAAACACAGATTTATTTCCACATGAGTTCCAATGAGATGAGTTTCTCCAGCATTCTCTGTATTTGTGTCAGCTTTTAAGCATCCACAATATTTTGCTTTTCGACTAGAATGCCGTTATGTAAAGGACAGTGCAGGGCAAGAGTTACAAGAGTGTGTTCAGGAAGCTTTTAAACAGCAATGCCTATTCACTCTCAAAGAGAAAGGAGGCAGTGCTAGGCCTGGTGCCTGGCAATCAAGTGGGTCAAGTGTGAGTGGAGAACGTTTAAGGCACAATGATCAATTAATCAGATTTGTAATCAGTAACGGAGATTAAGGTATGCAAGTGAAGCTGAGGATTATCAGATAAACCAGGATCTCACTGAATAGTGGAGGAGACTTGAAGGGCTGAATGCCTACTTCTGCTTGTATAACTCTTGTTCTTATGAAATGAAGGTGAAGGAGGAAAATTACGCCTACAATTGATATTAGATAGAAAATAACATTTAGAACCAGGCAGAATACAGAAGGTTCAGAGGAAAGGTGAAAAAGCAAATAAGAGAAGTAAAAAGGGGTTTAGAAAAGAGACTGGTAGTCAACACATTGGGAAATCCTAAACGTCTTGTTTAGGTATTCAAATTGAAATGGCAAGGTAAATATAGAATAGGGCTCATTAGCGACCAAAAAAATGAGATTTACATATGCTTGCTGAGTCACAGTTGAAATATTAAATAAGTACTTTGGATCTGTCATTCCTTATGAAGAAAATTCTACTCAGGTCATGGTAAAAGAATAGGTAGATTAGGTGCTTGAAGGTTTAAAAACAGGAACAAACACAGAAGTTGTTGGAAGCTCAGCAGGTCTGGCAGCATCTGTGACGAAAAAATCAGAGTCAACATTTCGAGTCCGGTGGCCCTTCTTCAGAACTCAAGTTCCAGACCTGAAACGTTAACTCTGATTTTTTCTTCACGGTTGCTGCCAGACCTGCTGAGCTTCCAGCAACTTCTGTTTTTGTTCCTGATTTACAGCATCTGCACTTCTTTCGGTTTTTACTTGAAGGGTTTAAATTCCACTTTCACTTCCCTTAGTATCCTTGGATGTATCTCAACCAGACCTATTACATATGCTGTCTGTACTCAATATTGATAACCCACCAGGTCTAGATGAGATACATCCAAGAATGCTAAGGGAAGTGAAAGTGGAAATCGTAGAGGCATTGCTGTAATGACTTAAGCTTCTTTAGATCCAGCAGTGGTGCCAGAAGCTGCAGAATTGCAAATGTTACACTTGTTCCAAAATGCTTGTCAAAAGAAGACCAGCAACAACAGGCCAGTCAGTTTTACTTGACTGATGGGAAACTACTGGAAACAATAATTTAAATAGCCTCTGTAGCTCAGCGAACAGGCCATTAGAGAGGGTGGTATCCTGTCCTCAAGTCACCCTTTATTCGGACCATCCTTGATTACAGTACTGCCTCACACAGAGTCACACACCAGAGTGTCAGTACCTCTGTCACTCAACCTTTTTATATCAGCCAGGACTCCCTGATTGGAGCTGTTAATCTGGTCCAATCAGAGAACTCAGTGGGCTGACGTCCTTACAATCATTACAGGAATGGTAGCAGATTAAGACTTGATGTGAGTGCAGAGACAGTAGAATATTAGAAAACCTCAAGGTTATAGGGAAATGGGATGGCTGAGAGTGCCTGAGGGTAGTTAAGTTTTGAGCTAACAAAAGAATGGATGAAGTTCTAAAGTCATTCAGCTCAAATTTCACACAATCTGCCTTTGTTTTTGTGGCTTCTTTCCTAATCTCTTCTTTTTTCTATTTTAAATCCATTTCACAGAAAGAGAAGATTTGAAGTTTGGAATCCAATGCGAACACCCTATAACGATTAAAGCAAAGTACAGCAGATTTGGAAAACTGTAACAGAAATGAAAAATGCTGGGGAGGGTCTGGTTGCATCTCCAGAGAGATAAACCGTATGAACATTTCAGGTTTGTTGTGACTCATCTTCAGAACAGGATCACACCAGGATCTGTTGGAGTCGCCCAATTTATCACAACCTGAAAATCCTCGGATATTGAACATGGAAGGAGAAAGCACTGTTCACAGTAGAGAGAAACCGTACATGAGTTCTGTGTGTGGACAAGGATTCAGACAGTCATCTGGCCTGTTGAAACACAAGTGCAGTCACGTTGGGGAGAAACTGCGGAAAAGTGGGGACTGCAAGGAGGCATTCAGTTACATTTCTGATCCGGAAATTCACCAACGTGGTCACACTGAGAAATGGCCATTTATCTGTTCCATATGTGGGAAGGTATTCACTCAATCGTCCATGCTGCTGACACACCAGCGCGTTCACACTGACCCTTTCAAATGCCAAGATTGTGGGAACTGCTACAAACGTTCCAGCGAACTGATGTCCCACCTACGTGTTCACACTGACGAGAGACCCTTTAAATGTTCAGTTTGTGGGAAGTGTTTTAAAAGTTCCGGGGAACTGGTACGTCATCAAAGTGTTCATACTGAGGAGAGACAGTTCAAGTGCTCTCACTGTGGGACTGGGTTCAGCCGACCATATGATCTCCGTGCACACCAGAGAGTTCATACTGGGGAGAGGCCATTCACCTGCACAGAGTGTGGGAAGGGATTTACTCGGACATCCAGCCTGTTGAAACACCAGCGGGTTCACACTGAGGAGAGGCCTTTCAAATGCCCAGACTGTGGGAAGGGCCATATAGGTTCCACCGAGCTGATGTCCCATCAACGTGTTCACTCTGAAGAGAGACCGTTCAGGTGCTGTCACTGTGGGACTGGATTCAGATGGTCATCTGACCTCCGTGTACACCAGCGAATGCATACTGGGGAGAGGCCATTCACTTGTACGGAGTGTGGGAAGGGGTTCTCTCGGTCATTTTACCTCATGACGCACCAGCGAGTTCACACTGGAGAAAGGCCATTCACCTGCTCAGTGTGTGGGAAGGGATTCACTCAGTCATCTCACCTCATGGCACACCAGCGAGTACACACTGAGGACAGACCTTTCAAATGCCCAGACTGTGGGCAGTGCTATAAAAGTTCCAAGGCTCTGTTGTCTCATCAACATGTCCACACTGACGAGAGACCTTTTAAATGTCCAGTTTGTGGGAAATGCTTTAAAAGTTCTGGAGATCTGATGCGTCATCAACGTATTCACACTGACGATAGACCGTTCAAGTGCTCTCGCTGTGGGACTGGGTTCAGGCGATCATCTGACCTCAGTGTACACAAGCGAATTCACACTGGAGAAAGACCATTCCCCTGCTCTGAGTGTGGGAAGGGATTCACAACCAAATCCAATCTGCTGATACATCAGCGAGTTCACAATGGGGAGAGGCCATTTACCTGCTCAGTGTGTGAGAAGAGATTCACTCAGTCAGCTCACCTGCTTCGGCACCAGCGACTTCACAAGTGACTGCAGCGGGGACTGGATTTTGCTGTTAACCACAACTAGAATGGAGCTATGTTCATCAGGGTCAATTTCTGCTGATGTTTAGCTCAGTCACAAGTGCTAATATTTGGCAAAATAGTCAGATAAATCAGTTTTGTGTTCAACACAGAGTCTGCCTATTTTAACATTCTTTACACTTCACTTTGAAGAGGTCTCCCTGTCTCCTTCTCTTCATCAACTTATCACTAAGATTGAGACAATCTGATCAGCTGCCTCTATTTCTTCCTCACCCACCACTAGCCCATCGGACAAACTCACTCCAATTTTCTCTTTCTTTGAAACCTGCTCCAGCTTCTCTCCTATTTGAGAGAATCCACAAAAACGCAAAAGGAAAGTTATGAAATTGATCTGAATGAATCTGGACATTTGGGGCCATTGGGAAAAGAAGGTGACCATGAAAGCTACCAGACTGTTGTAAAAACCCAACGAGAGAGAGAGAGGGAGAGGGAGAGATGGAGGTAGGGAAAACAGGGAGCAATAGAGAGGGACTTTACATCTCCAGAACACAGCCAAGGCTTTGAGAAAATCTCCCAGACCGTCATGTCCCACCTCCTGGAAGGACTAGAGGAGCAGCTGGATGTGAACATCATTACTTCCAGGTTCCCTCCATCTCACATACTGTCCCCATATTTTGGACATCAGAACTGGATGAACAGAAATTTCCTCTAATCAAATACTAAGGAAGACCGGTGCCATGGTCTTCAGTTCCATCACGATCTCCACTCCCTTGCTGCCAACTCCATCCCTCTCCCCCTAGGCAACTGTCTGAGTTTCTACACAAGCAGGGCATGGTATTTTACTCCAAGATGAGCTTCCAACTATCTCCCCCTGCCCCACCTCACAATGCTGCACGATCTCTGCTCCTCTCTAATTTCGGGTCACAGACAGCCCTGATTTTAAATCGGTCCACCATGCTTTCAGCTGACAAGCCAGAAGCTATGGACATTCCTTGCTAACGCTTTCTGCCCCTCAACTTCATTTTCCTCCTTCAGGATGCGTGTTAAAAATCTACCTCTTTGACCAAAAGAGGTCAAAACTTGGTTTCTGCCCTAATATCTTGTTGTACAACTTTGTAACACCCCTCAGTATCTTGGAACAATCCAATATTTAAAAGGCATCATGATAGATACAACTTGTTGTTGGACACATATCACTGTTCCCTCCTCATCTCTGGATGAATAAACTGTAACTCTTCACCTCACAGCATGAGTCTGGCTGTGTTTCAAGGCTCAGTTCTTTGTGTAACTCCCACTTTGCACATTTCTCCATGATGTCAATGTCCTCTGTCTCTCCAGATTGGATGACTGGTTAAAGCCTTCTCCACACAGACCATGTGAATTGTGGGATGTTGTAACTGTTTTTTCCAAGAGTCAGTTCATTGGAATACTGTCTCTCAGGATTGTGCTTTTGCAGATACACGGATGTTTGAAATCGTTTCCCACAGACACAACAGAGAAAAATTTTTCTATCCACATTCAAAGGCTGATGGTATTCAGGTTCTGATGAATCTCATGACCCTGTCAGATCTTGACTTGATGTTTGGTTTGAGATTCCCATCTACCAATCAATGCCATCCAAATTGAGATCTCATTCTACATCTTGCAAAAGGAATTCTCAGTATCAGTCTCACTATCAGTCCAGGATACATGTTAAAAACACACTATTCTAGTTTCTGTGGAAAATTCTTCCCCCTCTAAATTTCCCAAATGTGTTTCAATCAAATTCAAAGAAGCCAAAATCTGCAACAAATACCTAACAAAAGTAATAGGAACTTTTCCAACTAACCCATGAAGTTATCCCCAGAGTCTTTGCTCTGCAGTGCCCAACGGTCATGGAAGGTACCAATCCTGCCAGTGGACACTGCATGGTCTCTCTCAGGCACAGACAAGACCACAGAAAAGAGGTTGGCTGCAAGAGTGAGCCCCAAGGCTATTCAAAACTAGGTGCTCCAAACGGTAGCAGGGTAAGTTGCTCCATTCGGAACTCCATTCTGCTCGGCCGTTCTCTTTTTCTTTCTTTCCTTGTCCTTCCTTTTTTTGGCTCCCTTTTCTCTCCTTCTATCATAATTCTACACCCCCCATCTCTTTTAACTACCTACTGAAGGAATTGGGAAGGAGCTGGATTACGACCAGGAACCACATGGCGTGAGCTAAACATGAGCAACGTGTCCTGCAGCAACTGCGGATTGAGCATGGGCAGGAGCAATAGCAGCAGATCAAGAGTGGGCTGGTGAGACAGTGGCGGCGAGATTGGGCCAATTAGGCAGCCCAGAGATGGACTCTGGCAGAGGTATGGCGAGGGCTGGAAGGCCCAGAGCGGAACTGCGGTGATGGAGAGGAAAGTTGGACTCTCAAGTTATCCTTTTTATTCTTGTCTTATTCTAAGTTAATGTAAATGGTGCCATGTATGCACGGTGAAGGTACACACTTTTCACTGTATTTTTAATTGAATACATGTGAAAATAAATTATTCAATTCAATAACACATTGCAACTCCAAGAGAAGATCCTCTGACTTGCCCACACACCTCTGTACTGGGTAGTCAAAGATTGCAGACATGGTCCATGGCACCACCTTCCACAGAGCATCTGAGATGGCCAATCTAATGCTGACCCAAGCAGCACTGCCCACATTGCATGAATAAACATACAGAGAAATTTAAGGCCCCCTGCTCAGCAACACCTCAATTTTAAAATTCCCATCTTTGTTTTCAAAGTCCTCCATGCTCTTCCCCTCTTCATTTCCACATGCTCCATATCTTTCCCCACAGACAAACCTGAAACACGCAAACAGTCAGGGGCGGATCATATTCACCTTCAGAGATAGCAAGAACTGCAGACGCTGGAGTCAGAGATAACACAGTGTGGAGCTGGAGGAACAGGCCAGGCAGCATCAGAGGAGGAGGAAAGTTGACGTTTCGGGTAGGGACCCTTTCTGAAGATCTCCAGCTCCACACTGTGTTATCTCATATTCACCTTCTGATTCATTATAAGACTCCTTCCGCTCTTGGTCTGCTTCTTCTTTCTCAAGAAAATACACAAGCTCTGTGTTATTGGATAACCTGGCAGAAAGTGGAAGAGGTTTTCTAAACTGTTCTCCCCTCCCCCAATCCTTCAGGGAGAGGAGGAAAATGAAGGCAAGAGATTTTGCAAAGTGCCCTCCCCTCCCCCAGTGCCTGAGGTGGATCTGGAGAGAGGGAACAATGTGTGGGGGCAGGGTTCCGCGTCCCTGGACTGCAGCCTGGAACCTGGGGGCATCACCGACGAGCTCAGCGATTCTTATTGGCTGCGTCTGGAAAAGCCCACCCGTCAATGTAAGATGTCACAACGCTGAACTTGTCCAACGAGCTTCACCCTGGAACTGAGATAACAAGGTGTAGAGCTGGATGAACACAGCCGGCCAAGCAGCATTAGAGGAGCAGGAAGGCTGACGTTTCGGGCCTAGATCCTTCTTCAGAAAGAGGGGAGGAGAAGGAGGTTCTGAAATAGGGAGAGGTGGATAGAAGATGGATAAAGGAGAAGATAGGTGGAGAGGAGACAGACAAGTCAAAGAGGCGGGGATGGACCCAATAAAGGTGAGCATAGGTGGGGAGTTAGGGAGGGGATAGGTCAGTCCAGGGAGGGCTGCATGTTCTGTGGGGGAGAGGTTGGAGTGGGTGAGAAGGGTGGAGAGGTTGAGGCGATTGATGTCTCTCATCAATCCCACAGAACGTGCAGCCCTCCGCTCCAAACCCAACCTCACTATAAAACCCGTGGACAAGGGAGGCGCAGTTATAGTATGACGCACTGACCTCTACATCGCCGAGGCCAGACGCCAGCTCTCTGACACCTCCTCCTACCGCCCCCTTGATCATGACCCCACCCCCGACCACCGAAACATCATCTCCCAAACCATCCACAACCTCATCACTTCAGGTGACCTCCCACCCACAGCCTCCAACCTCATCATTCCCCAACCCCGCACCGCACGCTTCCATCTCCTTCCCAAAATCCACAAACCGACTGCCCTGGTCGACCCATTCTCTCCGCCTGCTCCTGCCCCACGAACTTATCTCTAGTCCATTTTCTCCCCCTTGGTCCAGCAACTCCCCACCTATGTCCGTGACAACGCCCACACCCTCCACCTCCTCTAAAACTTCCGATTCCCCGGTCCCCAACACCTCATCTTTACCATGAACGTCCAGTCCCTATACACCTGCATTCCCCATGCAGATGGCCTGAAGGCCCTCCGCTTCTTCCTGTCCCACAGGCCCGACCAGTCCCCCTCCACTGACACCCTCATCCGCTTAGCCGAACTCATCTTCACCATCAACAACTTCTCTTTCAATTCCTCCCACTTCCTACAGACAAAGGGGGTGGCCATGGGTACCCGCATGGGCCCAAGCTGTGCCTGCCTCTTTGTAGGTTACGTGGAACAATCCCTCTTCCCCAGCTACACTGTCCCTAAACGGCACCTCTTCCTCCGCTACATTGATGACTGTATCGGCGCCGCCTCGTGCTCCCACGAGGAGCTCGAACAGTTCATCCACTTCACCAACACTTTCCACCCCAACCTTAAGTTCACCTGGACCATCTCAGGTACCTCTCTCTCCTTCCTGGACCTCTCTGTTTTCATCTCTGGCAACCACCTGGAAACCGATATCCATTTCAAGCCCACCGACTCCCACAGCTACCTAGAATACACCACCTCCCACCCACCTTCCTGCAAAAATGCCATCCCCTATTCCCAATTCCTTCGCCTCCGCCGCATCTGCTCCCAGGATGAGGCATTCCACTCCCGTACATCTCAGATGTCCTCGTTTTTCAAGGACCGCAACTTCCCCCTCTCAGTGGTCGAGAACGCCCTCGACTGTGTCTCCCGCATTTCCCGCAACTCATCCCTCACATCCCCTCCCCGCAATAACAACCAAAACAGAATCCCCCTCGTCCTCACGTACCACCTCACCAACCTCTGGATCCAATGCATCATCCTCCGACACTTCCGCCATCTGCAATCCGACCCCACCACCAAAGACATTTTTCCCTCCCCACCCTTATCTGCTTTCTAGAGGGACCACTCTCTCCGGGACTCCCTTGTCCGCTCCACACTCCCCTCCAACCCCACCACACCCGGCACTTTTCCCTGCAATCGCAGGAAGTGCTACACCTGCCCCTGCACCTACCCCCTCACCCCCATCACAGGCCCCAAGAAGACTTTCCACATGAAGCAGATGTTCACCTGTACATCTGCTAATGTGGTATACTGTATCCGCTGTTCCCGTTGTGGCCTCCTCTATATCGGGGAAACCAAGCAGAGGCTTGGGAACCGCTTTGCAGAACACATACGCTTGGTTCGCACTAAACAACTGCACCTCCCAGTCGCGAACCATTTCAACTCCCCCTCCCATTCCTCAGATGACATGTCCTCCTGCAGTGCCACAATGATGCCACCCAAAGGTTCAGGAACAGCACCTCATATTCCGCTTGGGAACCCTGCAGCCCAATGGTATCAATGTGGACTTCACAAGCTTCAATATCTCCCCTCCCCCTACCGCATCCCAAAACCAGCCCAGCTTGCCCCCACCTCTCTAACCTGTCCTTCCTCCCACCTATCCCTCCTTCCACCTCAAGCCCCACCCCCATCTCCTACCTACTAACCTCTTCCCGCCCCCTTGACCTGTCCATCCTCCCTGGAATGACCTATCTCCTCCCTAACTCCCCACCTACACTCACCTTTACTGGCTCCATCCCTGCCTCTTTGACCTGTCTTGTCTCCTCTCCACCTATCTTCTCCTCGATGCATCTTCTATCCGCCTCCCCCTCTCTCCCTATATATTTCAGAACCACCTCCCCCTCCCCCATTTCTGAAGAAGGGTCTCGGCCCGAAACGTCAGCCTTCCTGCTCCTCTGATGCTGCTTAGCCTGCTGTGTTCATCCAGCTCTAGCCCTTGTTATCTCAGATTCTCCAGCATCTGCAGTTCCTGCTATCTCTGGTGCCAGAGAATGGCAGCTTTGTATACTTTTCATTGTACTCGTATTTCTGCACTTGAGTACATGTGACAATAAATCTAATTCTAATTCTAAACCACCTTTGAGAATAACTGCTGAATCTGCATCCAGCTGATGTTCAGACTGTTCCAGATGCTCAGAAAGTGCTGAGTAAATTAATCTTCACATTTTCATCCTGCATTATTTGCTAATTATCTGAATGTTGTATTCTATGGTTATAATTGTGACAACTGCTACCGCTCCACAAAATAGAAATCGATCTTAATTATGATTTATTCATGGGATATGGTCTTTCATGTCCAGAACAGTATTTAGTGTCCATTTTTATTTGATCTGTAGAAAGAGGTTGTGAAAAGCCTTCTTGAACTGCTGCCGTGCATGTGTTGTTAGTACACCACAGTGCGGTTTAGACAATAATCCCCTCCGGCCTCATAAACCTCCCTATCTCTGTATTCCCACAGCTTCACAATCCTCCCCATCTCTATAATTACCTAAAAATAACTCCACAGAGGCTGGTATTCCGTCACCAAGTCATCATTTATTTACACGTTTGTAATACAAGACACTGATCCAGCTAGCTCACTGACACGTCTGATTGGACCTAATCAGGGAACTCATACTCTGAAATCCACCTGGCTGACCTCATTCCAATCATGACACCTTTAGTCTCACAATCCTCCATAGCTCTTTAATCTCCTCCAGCCATACAATCCTCCCTATTTCTCAACTACTCCAGCTTCATGAATCTCTGGGATTTATGCTTTCCTCTAATTCCAGCCTGAGGATAACCCATTTTTATTTCTCGACTTGAAGGCACTTTCAAATTCCTGTGCCCCAAGCTTCAGAATTTCCATCTTAACCACTCTGCTTCTCCACCTCACTTCCCTCCTAAAAGTATTGCCCAATGATGAGTTATCTACTCGAATAACTCCTTTTCTGCACTGGTTTCAAATATGCTTATTATATCCCTATATTAAGTGCCTTGGAGGTATATGGTACAGAAAAAGGCTCTGCGGCCATTGTGTTTGTGCTGGGTATAAACAACCACCTAACTATTCCCATTCTATTTTCCAGCACTTGGCCTGTAGCCTTGTCTGTTTTTGTAATTATGCTTCTAAATACATCTTAAATATTAAAAGGTTTCTGCCTGACTTCTATCACCATTACAGTGAGGCTCAGTGCAATTGTCATCACATGATGATATCACACACAGGAACACAGAGCATTTGGATCTGTGAAAACTAGAGATCACACATTGTGGAGAATGAGAAGGTCCCTGAGTTTGGGGGGTGGGGGGGCGCAGAACTGCTATATTGACAATGTTGTGCATCCTGTAGTCATGGCCCAGTGATGAAGGTGATGGATTTGAAACCTATTGGTTGTCCCCTCGCAGATTTGAGCCGTACTGATTATGTTCCTCATCTTTCCTGATTTTAGTCAGTGATACGGGCCAAACGCAGACAAGTGAGACTAGTCTGGTTTGGGAAACTTTGTTGGCATGGACGAGTTGGAACAAAGGGTGATTGCTGTGCTGTTTGTCTCTGTGACACGTGATCCTGTGTAAAAACTGGATGTGAACCAAGCTTGCTGACCTCAAAGTGAGAACAACTTCTTTGTCATTAGTCAACACACTGTCTCTGATCATGTGAATTTGTTCTCCAAAAATAAGAAGGGCTGAATTTTAGAGACACACAAAATAGGAGAGTATTTAAGCAGTTCATGTGGCTAAAGAATATAAAATCTCATGGTGTTAGGGGCAAGGTCTGGCATGAACAAAGGATTGGGTGATTGGCAGAAGTCTGAGTATGATGGAATCTTTTTCAGTACAGCAGTCGGTGTCTAGTGCAGTTCCGCAGTGGTCAGTGTTGGGGCCACAGCTTTGCACAATATACAATAATGAACTTGACAAGGGAACTGAGGGCATTGTAGCTTGGTTTTCAAATGACATAACGGTAGCTGGAGAGATAGGTAGTGTTGAGGAAGCAAGAAGCTGCAGAAGAACTTGGATAGGCCAGATGAATGGACAAAGAAGTGGCAGATGGAATACAATATGCGCGACTGTGAGGTCGTGTGCTTTGGCGGGAAGAAATGAGGCATAGACTATTTTCCAAATGGGAAAGGCTTCGAAAATCTGAATCACTACCACCACCAGGAAAACTGCTCCAAGTTTTCGGAACCGGTCCGATTGCCTCTGCTTTCACCATTTGATTTTTGTGTTTATGACTCTATATGGAAATTTCCACCAGATGTATTGTGGTGGAACAGAAATAACAGGCTCGCTCTGTGCCAATAACCGTTGCTGTTTCACTGGAACAGGAAATCCATGCCTTCCTCCTTTAGGACAGTTCCTGAGGTCCAGACTCTGGCTGAGATGTTTCTTACCTTCACGAATGTGTCTTGGTGCTGCACAGTGTTTGGAAACCATCTGGAGACGTTTCATGAGGTGAAAGCTGGGAATTCATTATGACCTCTCCTTGTAGAATATAAACTGAAATGGACAAAAAAAAAACCCTCCTGTTGCATCTTTTCCTCCTCAGACCTATTTCTGTGACCTTTGACAGGAAGCCACGTAACAGATGTCACAAACGTTTGAAGTGAAACATTCTGGAGGGCAATGATAATTAATTCAATACAAACAATTTAACAATTTCTTTAATCATTAATGGGTTGAGGGCTTTGCTGGCTAGGCAGCATTTATTGCCCAGAGGGCAGTTCAGAGTCAATCACATTGCTGTCAGTCTGGGGTCATATGTGGACCAGACCAGGTAAGGATGACAGTTTCCTTCCCTAAAGGACATTAGTGAACCAGATGGGTTTTCCCGACAATAGGCAATGGATTCACGGTCATCATTAGACTCTTAATTCCAGATATTTTATTGAATTCAAATTTCACCATCTGGCATGGCGGGATTTGAACCCAGGTCCCCAGAATATTGTCTGGGTCTCTGGATTAACATTCCAGCAATGATACCACTAGGCCATCGCCGCCCCGATTGGCAATAAGGAAAAGTGCTCAGAGAGTCAGTGCAGTCATGTTGTGCCAAACAGCCTCATTACAAGGATGGTGGTGCAAAGGGTTTCTTTTTATAGCTTGGATGATGGTGGATTGATAGGTGAAGGGACAGGCCCAGAGAAAGAGGGAGAATTATCAATATGAGGAACATGGGGCAATCGGATGGTCAGTAGTTTTATGGGAGCAGAGTCAAGAGATAAAGAGGTGGATCTGATGGACATGAGTTCTAACAGGGCATGACAGGAGGGAAAGTGGAGAACCATGTCAGGGCTGGGATAGGAAAGCCTTAGTGGATGTATGGCCCGGTGGACGCTGAATTGCTGTTCAAGGGGTAGATGCAGGAGAGGGAGAAACCTATAAAAGGACCTAACTTGTAATCAAAGTATCACAATGACCTGCTACACTGCGTTTAACATAAAGCGGATTTATTTGACTTTTATCCTGAAAATTAAAACTTTGCCGTTAATTACATTCAGAAACTGAAAGCAAAGTCTAATCACTGTTGAGATGTGTGATCTCTCTGCTGTCTCAGCAGGGTGGATGAAAGAGCTGACTTTTTTTTTAAAAACACGGCACAAGTGAATGGTTTCTTCCCAGTGTGAACTCAGTGTCCTGAGAATGGAGATGATCGCCTGAACCCAGTCCCACAGTGAAAGCACCTGAAAGGTCTCCTGTTATGTGAACATGTTGATGGGACGTCAGTTCCACAGAACTTCGATAGTGCTTCCCACAAACTAGATATTTGAAAGGTCTCTACCCAATGTGAATACATTGATAATAAACAGGTCCCAGGAACTTGAATTGTGATTCTCACATTTAAAGGTTGTCTCCTCAGTGTAAACACATTGATGATAAGTCAGTTCTCAGAAGAGTGTGTAGCACTTCCTGAAGTCTGGGCATTTAAAATCCTCTGCGCAGTGTGAACTTGATGGTATCTCAGGTTGGATGATTGAGTGAATCCTCTCCCACACTCGGCACAAGTGAACAGTTCCTTCCCAGTGTGAACCTGCTGGTGCTCCACAAGGTCAGATAATTGCCTGAACCGAGTCCTACAGAGTGAGCCACTGAATGGTCTCTCCTCAGACTGAACATCAGGTCCTGGTCATTTCATAGCATTTCACACAGTCTGGGAATTTAAGAGGTCTCTCATTAATGTGAGAAAGCTGATAAGACAACAGGTCCGCAGACGTTTTGAAGCATTTTCCACAGTTTGAGCATTTAAAAGGTCTCTCATCCGTGGGTGGGACTCCAGGCCCCTGGATGTTATATAGCATTTTCCACAGTTTGGATATTCAAAAAGGTCTGTCCGTAGTATGAATACATGATGGCACAACAGCGCCCTGTAATTTTTGCAGCAGTTCCTGCAGTTCAGTCATTGAAACAGTCTCTCCTCAGTGTGACTGAGCAGTGTGTTGCAGCAGGTTAGATGACTGAGTGAATCCCTTCCCACATACTCAGCAGGTGAATGGCCAGTTACTGGTGTGACTGTGTTGATGAGTTTCCAGCTCAGATGGGGAAATGAATTTCTTCCAATATCCCCACGTTTCCACAGGTTCTCCCCAGTGTGACTGCATACATGGTTTGTGAGGTCCAATGATTGGCTGAAGCCTTCTCCACACACACAACACGTGCACACTTTCTCTCCACTGTGAACGGGACTTTTTCCATCTATGTTCAAAATCTGATGACATTCTGTTTATGATAAATTGGGAACTCCATCAGATCAAGGTGTAATGTTTAGATTATAAATCTCTCCCTTCTAATATCCTGTGAAACTAATGACAAACAAAAAAAAAACAAAAACAAAAGAGTGGGAGAGAATCTCAAAAAAGACTGGCTTCTGTGCAAAGATAGAATGAAAGGCAGGGACTGAAGGAGAGGGATTTTACGTACCTATATATTGACCACAACTTTGTCAAATCTTCCAAGCACTCAGCCTCCACCCCTGAGAAGGAGCAGGGTAGCAGCTGGACACATTTACATAGGAGAATGGAATACAAGGATCTGCTGATGGGGAAGATGAAAAGGGGAGGGTGAAGACACATGTGGAGCCTAAACTCTGACAGAGCTTAACTGAGTCGACTGGCCTGGCCTGTGCTGCAGACTCATGTGTTTAAGTCAGATTTTATACTGGGAAAAAACAAAATTATCGCCTGTCCAGGATAAATATCCTTCATCAACTTTTGGGGATCGTTAAAGTAGTAATGTGCACTCCCAGGCTCAAAAGCATCAGCCTCACTGGAAGCAAAGTGGTGAGACGGCCAGTGCAGCAGAAAGAAACCCACTGTCCAAATGAACATGGCTCAGACTTGGATGTGATTTTCCCTCATTTTTAAATCTGTTCATGGGATATAGTATCAATGTCTATGTCAGAATTTATTTCCCATTCCGAATTGTCCTCCTCGAGAAGGTGGGAGTGAGTTGCCTTCTGGAAATGCAGTCCTTGTGGTGTAGGGACACTCACAATGCTGTAAGGGAGAAGTTCCAGGATTTTGAGCCAGTGACAGTGAAGGAATATTGTTCCAAGTAAGCATGGTGTGTGACACGGAGGGGTGTTTGCAGGTGACGGTCTCATAACTACTGTCCAACAGCACGGATGTTGTTGCTAATTAAGAGTTGTTCCAACTCTTGTATTCACTTGTGAATTTGCTTGTGTTTCTGTAGATGTGATGACTGAGTGAATCCTTTCCCACACTCAGAACAGATAAATGGCCTCTCCCCAGTATGCACTCGCTGGTGTACCTGGAGGCCAGATGAATGTCTGAATCGTTTCCCACAGTTGGAGCATTTAAATGGTCTCTCCCCAGTGTGAATTTGCTCATGTTTCCTCAGATGTGATGACTGAGTGAATTCCTTTCCACAATTAGAGCAGCTAAATGGCCTCTCCCCAGTGTGAACTCGCTGGTGTGCACGCAAGCTGGACAATTGAGTGAACACCTTTCCACACTCCGAGCAGGTGGATGGGTTCTCCCCAGTGTGAGCTCGCTGGTGTCTCAACAGGGTGAAATATTCCCTGAATTTCTTCCCACACTCAGAGCAGGCAAATGGTCTCTCTCCAGTGGCAGCACGCTGATGTTTTTGCAGGGCAGATGAATCAGGGAATTCCTTTCCACATTCAGAGCAGGTCAATGGCCTCTCCCTGCTGTGACCACGTCGATGAAATTCCAGTGTTGACAGTGAATGGAATCCCTTCCCACAGTCCTCACACTTCCACGGTTTCTCCATGTTATGGGTGTTGTTGTGTCTCTGAGTGTTCAACGATCAGCTGAAGCCTTACCCACGCAGAGCACAGGTATGGTGTCTCCCTGCTGTGAATGGTATAATGCTTTTTCAGGCTGCGTCACATGTTAAAGTTTTTTTCAGAGTCAGTTCACTGGAAGACTGTAACTTGGGGGTGGTAGGGTATGTCTCAGTGCTTCTCCAGGCAAATTAATATTTAAAACCTTTGATGCAGACAGAACAAATGGGCATTTATCCCTCAATGGTTATTCAAATCTTGGTTAATTTAGTCACTATCTGCACATGAAGTTTGTTTTGTGATTTCGGTCTGCAAATCTTTACCTTCTAGCATCCTGTAAAAGGAACAAATACCAAATTAGATTTTGAGAACACACAATTCTACTTTCTCTGGGATAGCTTTTTCCTCGCTGTCCCCCCAAATCTGTAAACCTTCATCCCACGCTTTCTCCCATGATGCTCACTCTACTGCCGCTAATATACACCCTCCCCACTCTTCTGAAGGTGCTGATAAACAAATCCATACTCACTACTTCCTGTCCTGGATAGCCTCTGCACCCATCCTGAGTTCACTTGCTTCCCTTCAATTGCTACATGTCAATAATTTAACAACAGAACGGAAAAAAGAATGGGAAACAGAAAGGAAGATAAAAGAGAGGATTTTGCTCACGGTTGTTGTGCAGAAACGGCATGGGGTTCAGGCTGAGGAGAATGCTTCCGGTCCCCTGTTGTTTCTCATTGGTCAATTCTCACTATTATGACGATTTGGGGGGGGTGGAACCTGGGCCCACGTGTGCGTGGTGACACCTTGACCCCGCGGGTCAACCAATACAAAAAGAGGGTGCGTTAGCTTGCCGGCAAATCACAGCGCGGAACGTGTCCACACCTCGTTCACCTCGCACATGCTCTGAAGCCTAGCCTCATTGTGCACCTGCGCACTTTCGGGCATTCCGCACACATGTGGTCTCTACGTCAGGGATTGTGGGAGTTGGAGTCCCTAAGGAATACTGGAATACCGCGATGTGCATGAAAAGTGTAGGGCGGAGGATGGTGAGAGCAGGGGATCCCCATTCAGACAGACAATACATGGAATTTAATTTAGCTAACTATGAGGCATTGCATTTTGGAAAGGAAATTCAGGGAAGGATTTATGCCCTTAATGGTAGGCTCCTGGGGAGTGTTGCTGGAACAAGAGAGCTTGGAATAGTTCACAGTTCCTTGAAAGTGGAGTCACAGGTAAATAGGATAGTGAAGAAGGCGTTTGGTATGCTTTCCTTTATTTGTCAGTGCACTGAGTATACAAGTTGGGAGGTAGAGGCTAAGGAAGCAAAGCAGAAGCTGGAGGACAGGCTAGCAGCAGGGAGAAGCTTGCACAGGCTTCAAAAGAGTGCAAGGAAAGGCAGCTACAGGCAGAACGCAAAAAAAGAGCGGCACTTTTCCTACAGAAATTGAAAACACGCGACCTCGGGAGATTTGGAAACAATAACTATGGAAGAAAACTCCCAAAGTATGCAGGTCAGTCAAGTTCAACAGCTTTTAAATATTTTAAAAATCCTGGCAAATATTACCTAGCTAACTGCAGCCTTTTGGTTAATTCCAGAGCAACCTTAAGGAAGGGACTTTAGATCTGACCTGACTTCTGTTTCTGCATCAATGCTGCCTGACTGCAGATTATTTTCAGCTTTTTCTGATGTGGTTGCCTTACTGAATTATTTAGCTATTGATTCTTTAAATAGGTGGAAAATTAAACTTTTTTCTGTAGTATTTGACATACATCAGATTATTAATAAATCAACATTAATATTTTATGTAAATTCATTAGCATACAATAAAAATGTTAACACCATTGAGCTTATCATTCATAAATGTTTTCCCTTTTAAATTTTTTGAGGAAGCATTTGTAGAAATATTCTGCCATCTAGACTGTGAGCAAAACTCGGGGATATTTGTTTGTTGCCTCTCTTGACTACTGACTTGGTCTCTTCCTTTCCCTTTCTTCGTCACCATGAGTGACCCTAACAATACAGGATCCTTTGTGCCCTGCGAGTCATTATTTGTCTCTGGATATACCTATACTCACACAAATGACCTCTAATTCTATTCCCAATTTGATGTTACCTGGCCCTTTTTGATGAATCAGCACATGTCATCTAATGTAAATATTGTGATGTCATTCATTTTTAAGGTAGTAATAAAAACAGATCCCCTAATCATCCTTCTGACATTAGAAATTGGACTTTACAATGACAGCAGCTGGAATTCAACCCAGAAAAAGTGGCAGATGGAATTCAATTCAACCCAGAAAAGTGTGAAGTGATTCATTTTGGAAGGTCGAATTTGAATGCAAAGTACAAGGTTAATGGCAGGATTCTTAGCAGTGTGGAGGAACAAAGGCATCTTGGGGTCCATATCCATAAATCCCTCAAAGTTTCTACCCAAGTTGATAGGGTTGTAAAGAAGGCATATGGTATGTTGGCTTTCATTGGCAGGGTAATTGAGTTTAAGAGCCGCGAGGTTATGCTGCAGTTCTATTAAGCCCTGGTTAGACCACACTTGGAATGTTGTGTTCAGTTCTTGTTGCCTCATTATGGAAAGGATGTGGAAGCTTTAGAGAGGGTGCAGAGGAGATTTACCAGGATGCTGCCTGGACTGGAGGGCAAGTCTTATGAGGAAATGTTGAGGGAGCTAGGGTTTTTTCATTGGAGCGAAGAAGAATGAGAGGTGACTTGATAGAGCTGTCCAAGATGATGAGAGGTATAGGTAGAGTAGATAGATAGAGACTTTTTTCCAGGGTAGAAATGACTATTACGAGGGGGCATAATTTTAAGGTGATTGGAGGAAGGTATAGGGGAGATGTCAGGTAGGTTTTTTTACACCGAGAGTGGTGGGCTTGTGGAATATGCTGCCAGCAGTGGTAGTGGAGTCAGATACATTACAGACATTTAAGCAACTCTTCGATAGGCACGTGGATGATTAGTATATTGTAGGGTATGCAGGGTAGATTGATCTTAGTAGGATAATAGGTCAGCACAACATCGTGGGCCAAAGGGCCTGTACTGTGCTGTACTGTTCAATGTCATGTTGCGGTTGTACAGGACATTGGTTAGGCCACTTTTGCAATACTGTCTGTGATTCTGGTCTGCCTGCTATAGGAAGGATGTTGTGAAACTTGGAAGGATTCAGAAAAGATTTATAACAATATTGCCAGGGTTGGAAATTGTGAGCTACAGGGCGAGGCTGAATAGGCGGGGGCTATTTCCCTTGGGATTTCGGAGGCTGATGGGATGAACAGCAACTTTCTGCTCCTAAAATTTATAGTCTTAATATGAGGCTGCAAAACTGACCTGCATAAAGTTTACCAAGTTAAAAATATGTGGATCCCCTGGGGGCATGGAACCGCAATGAGATATGCAGAGGGCAACACACAAGAGAACATAATTGCAGGTGATTGATCTGAACTGATCTGTGTAACTGGGTAAATAGTGAAAACTGTTCTTTAGCACCCAAATTGAGCCTGGCTCCTCTAGGTCTAGTTACCTGTCACAAACCACCATTGCCCTTCATTTTTGCAGGCATCCCCTCTATTCTTGTTTTAAGCTGATTGCATGCTAAACATTTGCAGCTGACATTGCTGATATGGAACTGTAACATTCAGTGAAACGATTCTGAATGGTCCATGATATAATTCTGCTTCTAAAGATCAGTTAGTATTTTATATTTATTACTGATAATGTTAGTCATTAATAGGCCATGGCAGTGAAAGCACTGAATCCTAATCCCTGGACCACCAGGGAATATCTGTCTTTCTGTCGCCCTGGATATAATCCCCTTGAGCCTTGTCTCGGTTTTGTTACATTGTCTTGGTTTATGACACACAGGCTATCCAGTCATCTTTTATATTGTAATTTCTAATGCAGGAAATGTTTCAAAGTGATTACAGTTTTACATTTGTCTCGGATTGCATTACACTTCTCCTGCAATCCAATTATATCATGCTAGACTCAATTTTTGTCCATTTTAAGGTGTGTACTTTAATGTTGACAACATAGCTCAGTATTTAGCATATTGGTCTTGTAAGCTAGCGATCCTGAATTCAATTTTCGTTCGGGTCTTGCAGAATTTTTGTGCACCTACTATAGCTGGTAGTAAAGGAGTGTTTTAAATGTTGGTGTGTGTTTTTTTTCTGACGTAACAGCATGATGTCATTTTCTCCACAGGCCAGGGCTGATCTGCTTGAGTTTGGAATTCCACATTCCTGTTTCTCCTTCAAGGAAGACCATTTGGATGGAGAAGAAGCAGCTGACGTGATCAATGTTCTAGTTTGGCAGGAAGAACAAGGTGAGGTAGTATAAACTGCACAGTGAACTTCATAGAATCCCTACAGAATGGAAACTGGCCCATCGGCCCAACAAGTCCACACCGACCCTCAGAGCATCCCACCCAGACCCATCCCTGTATAACCCACCTGATCTACACATCCCAGAATACTACAGGCAATTTAGCATGGCCAATCAACCTAGCCTGCACAACTTTGGACGTGGGAGGAAACCGGAGCACCTGGAGAAGACCCACGCAGACACAAGGACAATGTGCAGACTCCACACAGACAGTCACCCGAGGTTGGAATCAAACCTGGGTCCCTGGCACTGTGAGGCAGCAGTGCTAACTACTGAGCCATCGTGCTGCCCATGGGGAAGCAATGGGGGAATAAAATGGACAGGGCAGCGGCCAAATGTTTCAGCGGCCAGCTGGTTTCAAAATCTGAAATGAAACAAGAATAAGCCAAGTGGATGAAATCCTTGCTTTCTGGGGATTGGTCTGTCCTGAGGCTTCGGTCACTCTCAGGGGATGTGACTGTGTGTTTCCCTCTGCAAATGAATGTGAGGTTCTGTTCCCTGAAGGGGTATGAACACAGTTTGAGCATCTCAAACTTCAGTCCCATTCTTTGTTTTGTTTGATATTAAAACCATAAAATCTAATTGAGATGAACACTCAGAATCACAGAGCAGACAGGGCTACGGGCCAAGTGCTGGAAACTGGGATGATGGGCCTCTTGCCGTGCTGTAAAAACTCAATGACTCGATTGTGTTGGAGGAAAAGCATATCTCCATTAAAAAAAAATGTTGAAAGCTGTGTCATTAAGAAAAGAATCGAGTGTGTTTGCTGTCATCCCTGGCAGTTTAGTGGCTAGGATTTGGCACTTCCATCACCATGGGCTGGGTTTGATGCCCGATGCGGGAATAAGAATTTAATGTTCCTGGTGATGACAACAGCAAAAGCAGAGCACCTTTGATGAGAACCATTTCAATGATCAGCTCATGGCGCAAGATGGGGACAGAACTTTCTTTGTCTCTGCTCAGTTAGGCAATTCATTCTCCATTCCCTTACCCAATGAGGTTCTGAAGATTCACAAAGCTGGAGACTAGGTTTGCTGGTTTGTTTCCATTCCATTTCTGAGAGCTGCAGTGATTGGGTTGGTGGGTTTAGGAAATTGAAAGTTTCCCATGAGCAGCTTGTGAGACTATTTCATCTTCCCCTTCTCTGATGACAGTGGGACGTTGACTCTAATGCTCTCAGTGACATTCAATGATCTGAGACTGTGAAAGGATTCTCATCCCTGCACATCAGGGATTCAAACCTCATCTCAGCTGCAGGACAATGAGAAAGATTAGTGTGCAAGTATTAAACAAAAAAGCTGAGAACAGCATTCGAGCCAGGTACGAGTCGAACTTGCACTCTCCTGATTCCTCGTCAGATGTGTTATCCATTGCATCACTGGCCCCACACAGCCTAAGGCCTATATGCTGCAGAATTGTGGGATTAACAGCGGCATAAGTAGGAATGGTCATATTCACAAGGTGAACAAGCAGCAAAGATAATCACCGTCATTGCTTCACTTCAGTGGTCCCCACTTTGCGAAGCAGTGAATTTCACTGGCAAAGGAAACATGTTTATCCTCAGGTTGCTGCTTCAGTATTGTCTCTTTTTCTGTTGGAACTTATTCAGTCACTGCGCTATTTTATCACCCACTCCAGTGAAATGTACTTTCATACTTTGAGCCATGATCCCTTCAAGTCAAGACCCTGAACAAATTCAGTGAGAAACTTTGGTCATTTCCAGCTTGGGATCTGGAATCAGACCCCTTTATTGGTACTGCCCCTTCACTACAGCTCTGCAGCTTGTGGCTATATGGTGCTGTGGCTTAGTTGGTCAAAGCACCTACCTAGCAAACAGGAGATCCTGGGATAACACAGCGTAAAGCTGGAGGAACACAGCAGGCCAGGCAGCATCAGAGAAGCAGGAAAGTTGATGTTTCAGTTCGGAACCTGGGTTCAATTCCCAACGGTTCCTGCCCTTTTCATTAGGGATTCCTTGTTTAATCTTCTCTCAAATGTGATGTTGTTTATCCAGCCTAAGACAACTGTTGACCGAACAAGCTTCATATGATTGAACTAAGGGTGTTAATATTTAGAGCTCCCACTTTGGCCCCATCGAAAAATGTTCCTTCTTGCTATTTTGTGAATAATGAACTGATCTTGGAGTTTCTTTCCTCTGTTCCACAAACACTTCTGCTTCTCTTCTTCTTTTATTCTCATTTCTTCATTCCCAATTTGGTAGGAATAATGAGGAGAGGCAGGATAAACTGCCGAGTGACCAGAGAGTGTTGTGGTAATGGCACAGATATCACAAGCTAATTAACTTCTTTCTCTGCTGTGACCATTCATTAGTTTTACACCAACAGTAAAGGCATCACTATAAATCCTGTAATTGTGGTGGAATTGTTTATTTTTATGATGAAATAGAAATTCTATTCAGTATTCTAAAGATTCACAATGTTTTGAGGCAAGAAATGTCTCGTCACATCAGGCCTAAGTGACAGACATATTATCTGGAGAATGTGAGTCCAGTTCTAGACACTCCAGCCAGGGGGAAAAGCCTCTCACCAGCTCCACTATCAAACTGTCTCTGAATTTCAGATTTTACAAAGAGCGAAAATGGGAAATGAGAGAGATGGACAGACAGAGACTGAGAGAGTGAACGAGGGTGAGGTGGATACGCCGAGAGAGACAAATAGAGACAAATACCGAGGTAGACACTGAAAGGACTAATTCTCCATTCGATATGGCTGTTAACTGACAGAAAGGTGAATATCTAAGCAGAGCCTTTCACCACCTCCGGGCAATGGAAGGAGCATTACAGCTCTTGAAGTCCTTTTTAAAGTTGTAAAGTTGACTGTTGCAATCTAATAAGAGACAGAGACAGAGAGAGAGAGATTTTGATAAATATACTGATTCCACAGATGAAGTTGATAATTTCTGCCAGTGTTATATTACTGAAATGCATAACTAACCTGGTTTCTCAACTCCTTTCGCCTGCCTTTTCCCTGTGATCTTTGAGCTCCTTAACAATCAAGAACCTACCTATCTCTGTCTTAAAAATACTCAAAGACCTGGCCTCCACGGCAATGAATTCCATAGATTCACCACTCTCTGGCTGAAGAAGTTTCTCCTCATCTCTGTTCCAAAGGGTTTTCCCTTCATTCTAAGGCTATGCCCTTGGGTCCTTGTCTCTCCTGCTAATGAAAACCTCTTCCCAGCATTCACTCTATCGAGGCCTTTCAGTGCTTTGTAAGTTTCAATTAGAACCCCCCTCATCCTTTTAAACTCCATCAAGTGTAGACGCAGAGTCTTCAAATGTTCGTCATCGGTTAAAGTTGGAAAGTTGTAATTAGAGGAGAGCCGGAAAGATCAGTCATAGTACCTCAATTATTTATCTCAGTATTAATGACTTGGAGGAACTAGCAGAGTGTAATGTGTTAAATTTTGCTGACAATACCAATTAGGTTGGGGGGATGGGCATGTTGGGATGAGGACATGGAATTTGCAAAGGAAAATATATAGTTTGAGTGAGTTGGCAAAACTAAGCGGATGCAGTTTAATGTCAGGAGTGTGAGGTTATGCACTTTGGTAGGAAAAGTCAAAAGGCAGACTATTATTAAATTCAAGAGAAACTCCAAAAAAAAAGACTGCAATGGAGAGCAAGCTGGGTGTTCTTGCGCATGAAAGAAAAGAAACGGTTAGCAGACAAGTGCAGCAAATAATTAATAAGTCAAATGGAATTTTGCCATTCATTACTAAGTTGTAGTTTAAAAATAGAGGTCTTGTTACAACAGTATGCTTTTTTTGTGAGTCTGCGTGGGTACAGTATACTGTTTTTCACCCCTTATTTGTAAAGGATATAATGATTGTTCAAAAGAGATTCAAGAGGCTGATTCCTGCAATGAAGATTAAGAACGGCTAAACAGGTTAGAAGTTTGTTCATTACAGTTTAGAAGAATGAGGGATGATCTTGTTGATACAGGTAAGATTTTGACGGGGCTTGACAGGGTAGATGTTAAGAAGATCTTTCCCCAAGTGGACGGATATTGCACTAGCAACACATTTCCAGAATAGAGTGGCACTCAGTGGGATGTGAAGGATTTCTTCCCTGGGAGTAGAGAATATCTTGAATTCTTGCACCAGACAGAATTTTTTATTCATTTCTGGGATGTGGGCGTCGCTGGCAGGCCAGCATTTCCTGACCATCCCTAGTTGCCCTTGAGAAGGTGGCGGTGAGCTGCCTTTTTGAACCGCTGCAGTCCTCCTGCTGTGAATTGACCCACAATGCTATTAGGGAGGGAATTCCAGGATTTTGACCCAGCGACAATGAAGGAACGGTGATATATTTCCAAGTCAGGATGGTGAGTGACTTGGAGGGGAACTTGGAGATGGTGGTGTTCCCATATGTCTGATGCCCTTGTTCTTCTAGGTGGATGGTTGTCGAGGTGAAGTCACTACAAGTTTTGAAAGGTGGTAGACAGAATTTTGAAAAGCAGAAATCCAACTTTAATAATATAAGAATGTCAGAGAAAAGAGGAATTAAGGCCTGGAGCAGATTAGCTCTGATATGGTTGAATGGTGGGTCAGGTTTGAGGGGTTGAAAGTATTCTTCCTGCTCCTATTTCTGACATCCTGACGTTGTCCTCAGACAAGAGAGAATGTGCCTTGTCCTGGACCTCACTTGGACCATGTCTGATACCGCCATCTCCTTCCTGGACCTCTCTATCGTCATCTCTGATGACTGCCTCAAAATCGGCATCTATTTCAAGCCCACCGACTCCCACGGCGACCTGGACTACCTCCTCTCACCTACCTTCCTGTAAGAACTGAGTTATCCTCTACTCCCAATTCCTCTGCCTCCGTCGCATCTGGTCTCAAGATGGGGCGTCCCACTCCCCCACATCCCAGATATCTTCCTATTTCAAGGACCGCAACAACCCCCCTTCGGAAGGTGAAAATGCCCTTAACCGCATCTCATGTTTCCTGCACTTCTGCCCTCACATCCGTTTCCCCAACAAAAAAAAGACAGAATCCCCCTTGTCCTCACATATCACCCCACCAACCTCCGAACCCAACGTATCATTCTCTGCCACCTACAATCCGACCCCACAACCAAAGATGTATTTCACTCCACACCCCTATCTGCCTTTTGTAGGGACCACGCTCTCTCCGACTCCCTCGTCCACTCCACATTCCTTACTAGCCCCGGCACCATTCCCTGCAACCGCAGGAAGTGCTACACCTGCCCCT